>NC_053155.1:264646878-264953378 GCF_016835505.1 Polypterus senegalus | reverse complement strand
TGCCAAAAGAGAGTGAGTGAGAGCTTTGCCTTTTATTAGTATAGATTTATTAGTATAGATTATCCAGTCTGTTGGTTTCCAAAATCAATGGTTCTTCTAGAGACCCCATGTAACTGCAGGTTTTTGTTCCATCCAACTTCAGACTTCTTGTTTAATGTGTTTTGTCTTCTTAGATCATTATATTACTCTACTTTCCCCTATTCTATTATTAATAAGTAGCCTTTGTCAGAACGCCTGAAATCTCACAGACTTACCATTGTTTATAAGGTATTATAGCATATAACTTCTCCCCACTTTCCCTCCTACATCTATAACCTCAGGCAATTAGATTTTAGTAAAAGACAAGCAGAAGTTACAAACTCGCTGAGCTCACGCAAGATATAAAGAAAAGCGAGAAGGCTAATGAGAAAGCAACGGCAAAGGCACTTGAGAGACTGAAACAGGAATTGAAACAGGAGATGAAACAGGCCAATGAATGGCTGCGTCAAGAGATGCAACTTGAACTTCGACAGGTGCTGGGTAAAATTGTAGAGCGCATTCAGGAAAACTCGGTTAAACTGAGCACGCTTGCTGATCAATTTGAGCATCTTAAGGAGACATTCACGAATCGGATCGATAAGGCTGAACATTTAGCTGCCAGTGCCGAGGAAAGAGCAGTAAATGTCAGTTCCGAATGTAAAAAACTCGGAGAAAAACTTGGAGACAGACTGGCTGCTTTAGAAGATGGGAGTAGAAGGCATAATATCAGAATTGAAGGCCTGCCGGAGAATCGAGAAACTTCTTACCCTGTGAAATTCGCAGCTGAACTTTTTCTAAAATAATCGGGGGCAACTTTAAAGCAGAATCTGAGATAGCAGCGCTTACAGCAGTCGCGCGGATCAAACACCGACAGACCCCGACCAAGATCTTTTATAGTTCGTTTTGAACGATTATCATTTAAGCTAGAGGTGATGGCACTCCTCAGAAACAAGGAAGATATTATATATGAAAATAACCACATTCGTATCTTCCCTGACTTCTCTCCGGCAACAGCTATTAAACGCAGCCTTCTATAATATTATACAGCGGCCGGCAAGCCAGTGTCAAATACAGCCTCCTGTATCCGGCAAAACTGAAAGTGGAATGGCAAGGTCATTTCTATGTCTTCACTAGCAAGGAAGGAGCAGAAAATGAATTAAGAAAGCTGATCCCGGGACTATTCTGATACATAATAGTGAGTCATGGCGGTAAATGATAATGCTAGGATTAATAATCTACTGTCTGATCTATTCGTTTTAAAATACGGGTTTTTTATCAGCATATATTCTCATATATTTTTATTATTACTCAGTATTACTAGGGGCTATATGTTTATGTTTTATTGTGCTTAATTACTTTTCCTCCCTTTTTTTTCTTCTCTTTTCTTTTCTAATTATTTCATGTGTACCCTAAACGAGACTGTTCAATATCATACCCTTGGTTTACTGTTATTGCTATTACTGCATTAAGACTTGTTATGCTTATTTTGGACACATCTTTAGCACCATCACCCGGGTTTATTATCTGGGGGTATCATCTTAATGTACTAAAATTGCTGAAAACTATATATATCTTAAGTGCAAAATTGTTTTTTTTTTTGTTTCTTTTCTTTTAAAGACTATATTGGTAACGGATGTCTCTATCTTTTAACCCTAAAGCGCCACTGCATGGGGGCTTGTTGTGCTTTGGACGTGCTCTGTCTCTGGGTATGTCAGAGGACTGGGACTGCGTGAAGTGGGTTTTAGCCTCACTTGGGGAGGCAAAAGGGAGGTGGGGGTTAAGGGGGGGAGAGAAAGAGAGCAGGCTTGATCTATACCTAATCTATCATCTCAATCTTTATAATTATAACTATCAACGTAATAATAAGCTGCATGGCAACAACTCTTGGGGAAATAGGAAATTAAGACCTAAACTATTTCACTTCCAGTTAAGACTATAAAATGACATCAAAAACTCAGAATCAGTGTCTCCATGATGGGACAGTTAACTTCATAAGCTGGAATGTTAAAGGCCTGAATCACGAATTAAAAAGAAAGAAAGTACTTTCTCACCTAACAGGTTTAAATGCTAAAATAGTATTTTTTACAGGAACCCCACTTACTAAGCAAGGATCAGTTCCGGCTGCAAAACGACTGGACTGGCCAAATGTTTCATTATAGTTTTACAAAGGGAAGGGAGATATGTAATGGTCATGGGAGACTTATCTAACTGTAAAATGATTTTGATAAATGTTTATACACCTAATGTTGATGATAAGGAATTTATACAAAATTTATTTGCATCCATTCCCAATCTGAACACTCATAAACTTATAATGGCTGGGGACTTTAATTGTGTTTTAAATCCACTTTTAGATAAGACTTCCTCCACAGGGGGAACGGCAACTAACACCGCAAAGATAATTACAAAGTTTATAACTGATCACAACTTATCAGATCCCAGGAGGTTTTTAAACCCAAATTCAAGAACATATTCTTTCTACTCACCAGTACATCATTGCTACTCAAGGATTGATTACTTCTTTATAGATAATAACTTCTTGCCTAAGATTAAATCTTGTAAATACGATGCTATTGTTATTTCGGACCATGCTCCTATGATCTTGGAGCTGAAATTACTAAGCCCCATACACTCACCCTGCAGATGGCGCCTCAACCGCTTCTATTAACTGACGAGAATTGTACTGAATTTATATCCAAACAAATCAAATTCTTTCTAGAGACAAATACATCCCCTGAGATCTCTGCAGGAATACTCTGGGAAACTCTTAAGGCCTTCTTAAGAGGACAGATTATCTCATATCTTTTCCCACAGAAATAAACCGCAAGAAAGTAGCAGAGATAAAAAGCGAAATTACTAAAATAGATGAAGAACATGCCAGACTACCAAGCGAGACTCTACATAAGAGGAGGCAGGCTCTACATTCAGAATTAAACCTCTTGACAACTAAAGAAACTGAACAACTAATTTACAAATCCAGACATCATTATTATGAACATGGAGAGAAAGCTAATAAGCTTTTAGCGCAACAAATTCACAAGCAAGATGTACAACGCAATCTCGTAATCACTAACACGAACGGAGATAAAATCATCGAACACAAAAATATAATGTACACTTTAGAGACTACTATAAATCCCTATATACTACTGAGTTTAAAGAAGACAATATACAATCTAATGCATTTCTGGATACATTACAGATACCACAAATTGACGCTTTTAGTGTGGAGGAACTTGATAAACCTCTGTCATTATCAGAATTACTAGATGCTATAAAGTCACTCCAAGGTGGAAAAGCAGCAGGCCCTGATGGCTACCCTGCAGAGTTTTACAAGAAATTCTCCGCTCAGCTAGCTCCCTCCTATTAGCAACATTTACAGAAGCCAGAGATAACCAATCTCTTCCACAAACCTTTCGCCAAGCACTAATCACTGTCTTTCCAAAACAAAATAAGGACTTATTACAATGTGCATCATACAGACCAATTTCACTTCTGAATAACGACGTTAAAATACTCTCTAAAATCATAGCTAGAAGGATGGAGAAAGTGCTCCCTCGTAATATCACAAGACCAAACTGGATTTATTAGGGGCCGACACTTATCTTCAAATCTTCGACGCCTGTTTAATGTAATATACTCACCAACTAAATCAAACACCCCAGAAATATTATTATCATTGGATGCAGAAAAGCATTCGACATGATTGAATGGAAATACCTTTTACTATTTTGGAGAAGTTTGGGTTTGGCCCAACATTTGTGCATGGATTAAATTACTGTATACTAACCCAGAAGCTTCAGTTTGCATCAATAACATTTGCTCAGACTACTTTAAACTAGAACGTGGCACAAGACAAGGATGCCCTTGTCACCGCTGTTGTTTGCATTGCCATTGAACCACTGGCAATACATTGTCGAAATACTGATCAGATAAAGGGGATTAGCAGAGAAGGACTGGAACAGAAAATCTCATTATATGCAGATGACATGGTACTGTATATATCGACCCAGAAAATTCTGTGCCTGCAGTCTTAGCAGCACTCACAGAATTTCAAAAGCTCTCTGGTCTCAGAATTAATCTGAATAAAAGTGTACTCTTTCCAGTGAATTCTCAAGCATATAATATTAGATTAGACACCCTACCTTTTATCATTGCAGAACAGTTTAAATACCTCGGGTAAACATCACAAGTAAACATAAAGCTCTTTATCAACAAAATTTCGTGCCTGCATGGAAAAAATTAAACAAGACTTGCATAGATGGTCAACCCTTCATCTCACACTAGCTGGAAGAATTAACACTGTTAAGATGAATATTCTTCCTAAGCTCCTTTTTATTTCAAAACATACCAATATACATTAATAAATCATTCTTTAAGCAATTAGATTCAACAATAACCTCATTTATTTGGAATTCAAAACATCCACGCATCCAAAGAGCGACCCTACAAAGACTAAAGGCAGAAGGCGGCATGGCTCTACCTAACTTCCAGTTTTATTACTGGGCGCAAATATACAGCGATAAGAACCTGGACACAAATAGAAGAACATACACAGGCATGGACCGCAATAGAAGTAAAATCCTGCAGTACTTCTTTGTATTCCTTGCTCTGTGCTCCAATAAACACACGCTATCGGCAATACACTAATAACCCAATTGTGCTCCACTCACTTAGAATCTGGAACCAATGTAGAAAGCATTTTAAGACGGAGAAGCTTCTTCTGTGGCACCCTGCAAGAGAACCACCTCTTTCAACCTTCACAAACATATGCAGTTTTAATATCTGGAAAAATTTGGAATTAACTTGCTTAGAGATCTTTATATAGACAACGCCTTTGCATCCTATGAACAATTACATTCCAAATTTAACATTCCAGCTACACATTTCTTTCACTATCTTCAAATCAGGAACTTTGTTAAACAGAACCTTCCAGATTTTCCTCATCTTGCACCCTCATCCACGCTGGAAAAATATTGCTCAATTTCAAGGATTAGACTCCATCTCTACAATATATAAAATCATTTTACAATCCCTTCCTTTCAAAGATCCAAGAGGACACTGGGAAAATGATCTCTCAATTAATATATCAGAAAAGGAGTGGAAAGTAGCAATGCAGAGAATTCACTCAAGCTCCATATGCAAAGCATACAATTATACAACTCAAAATTATATATCGAGCACATCTGTCTCGACTAAAACTCTCCAAAATGTTTCCAGGGCATGATCCAACCTGCGAACGTTGCAACCAAGCCCCAGCCTCACTGGGTCACATGTTCTGGGCCTGCACCAAATTAACATTATTCTGGACAAAAATTTTAATTACCTCTCAGACAGCGTTGGACTCACAATCCCTCCTAACCCATTAACAGCTGTGTTTGGGGTTCTTCCAGAGGGGCTTAAAGTGGAGAAAGACAAACAAATTGTGATTGCATTCACTACACTGTTGGCACGCAGACTTATTCTGATAAACTGGAAGAACCCAAACTCTCCTCTTTTAAGTCAGTGGGAAACTGATGTGTTATATTATTTGAAATTGGAAAAATCAAATACTCAGTTAGAGGATCTGTACAGACTTTTTCAAAACATGGCAGGATCTAATCAGTAATATTTTAAAATAAGTTTATAAAGCACAGAGAATTTATTAATTTAGGTATTTTACAAGCCTTAAATTTTACACGTTTGGCTTGCTCTCTCTCTCAGGGTGGGGATCGATCTGTTCTTAACATAATTTTTTTTTGTAAAACTTGATTGCTATGTATGGATTGTAATAAAATTAATAAAATAAATTAAAAAAAAGAAGTTACAATTTAAACCATATATTATTGAAAATATTCAAAAATTTTAACAATATGCAAAGCACATTTGAATACTGGCAACCATACAATCTGATAAATGGTGATGGCAGCTTCAGGCAGCACACAGACTTGTTACTTAAAATATCTCTAGTTAAGGCATCATTTGTGGTCAGCTTTCTTCAGAACAGGCCGCATGCATGTCTCAATATGGCTGCCAATTGTGCTCTTCATTGTGTTGTTCTTTTCAGTTCATGGTGTCATGGTCTTTCAGTTTGGTATGAGAGACAGAGAGGGTGAGGGAGTGAGTAAATTTATATGTTGTTTTCTGTCCAACCCCTACAGCCAATAGGACATCATGGTACTTAAAGGCTTCGGAAACAAGCCAGTTCCAAACAGCCATACTTCAAACCAATTGGGAAATATAACATCTTCACACCTGTCCCCCAAACCATATGTTAAGGTAAAGCCTGGCAGTTAGGCAGCCTGGCTTTGTGTGGGGGTTGACAGAGAGACTTCAGAGAAACATTTACCAAAGTTGTTTGAGGCACTTCCCCCAGCTCAGTCGTAAAATTCAAAGAGACTCCATCCTAAAGAGGGGAAGGGCTTATGGTAGGGGATTAGAGCATTACTGCTAGCCCTGGCTCACTACCCTCTCCTTTAAACAATAATTTCATTTAGTTTCTTAAAACAATTATCTGGAAAATATATTAAAAAAAATTAATTAAAAAAACCTAAACACAATTTAACCATAATAATAAATAAATAAAAACCCCAAAACCTAAAACCTATATATTTATAAATAATTCTTAAAAAAAAAATCACAACCGTTAATTGGATTATTTTTCATTAAGTCCATCCGGATTTAAAGTTCCCAAGGTGTTGATCCAGTCTCTCTCCCTCCTAAGTCGTCTACCCAAATTCCAGTCTGTATTCTGTTCCAAACCAAACATAATTGGTGAATGTACATTATTTGAAAAGTGTTGATAAAGTACTGTATGTTTGTTTTGATTTTGAATAAACCTCAAGTGTTGTACAAATCTTTCCCTAATTGTGTTTTTTGTCTGGCCAATATATAGCTCCCCACAGTTTGTGCATTGAATAGCATAAATACAGTTTTTGGATATTAATTGAAATGTTTGAAAAATCGTAATTCTACTCTGGTAAATTTGTTTTTAAACAGAACCACCCAAGCCATTCTATTTACTTTTTTCTTTTTAGTATTATAGGAGGCATGTACTAGAAGAGGGGAAGGGGTTCTTAAACCATCAAACCATTGCTGTTATCTATAATGTAACACTACATATTACATTGCTTTCTCTAAGTTACAAATAAAGACATACAAAATATTTATCAAGTTATATGCAAAATTTCACATCACAACAATAAGCAAACAGTTACTTCCTCATTTCTATGTTTTGGGATCAATGTAGAAATTACAAAACTAAGTTTATGGCATTTTGTTATTAGAATGTGTAAAATGTATATATGTTACTTATGTATAATTTAATGTTTTTATACTTCCTATTTTTATCTAGATTTTAGGTTAATCATCATCACGATTTTCATTCTTCTTTTCTATGTGTTCTGCTTGTTTAATCTATTCCATAGTAATGAGCACTTTTTTGTGCACCTGACATATTTGCAGCCATTCAGTGTTCAGTGTAACCTAGTTTGCTTATTGTTAACTGTCATTACTACACAGAAATAAAGGCAAACTAATACAACAACAAGAAGAAGAGAGCTTAAAGCTATAATAATAATACAGATACTTCTAAATGACACATAATGGTAGAAAATCACACTGCTGAGCTTTTTTGAATTCAGAATAAGATAAGAAAAAAAGGACTAATTAAATGAGATCAGTCAGATATAAAATGACTCGCCGATTGTGAAATTGGTTGAAACAAAAACTTGCAGCCAAAGGGCATCCCCCGAACTGAGCCAGATAACCACTGACCTACATTAACTTACTCATAAACCACCAAGAGAGATTAACCATCATTCACTGTACAAGGTGTGACAATTTAATTCCCAGAATGGCCGCATAGTGTCACCTGTGACGTAATTGTATTGAAATCACATGAGTATTCGTGTTTGAACATGTTTGACTAATACATGCTTAAACTGCAAGCTGATAGAGCCAGTTGTTAGTTGGCTATTGGGAAGGTAATAGATATCTGCATGTACACTTTGGCGTAAACATGGGTGATCGAAACTTAGAGCAACATACGCTTATTAGTATTAAATTTTGTGTGAAAATTGGCAAATGTGCTACTGAAATGTTACAACTGTTGCAAGTTGATGTAGATGCTATGAAAAAGTTGAATGTGTTTGAGCGGCACAAGAGGTTCAAAGATGGGCAAGAAGATGTGACGGATGACCCCAGAAGCAGACAGCCAGAAACAACAACGACGGACGTTATTAATGAAAAGTTCCAGGCCTGCTTCCAGAAATGGGAAAACTGTTTAAGTCGGCATATAGATGCAAAATGGGAGTACTTCGAAGGAGACAGTAGCCACTAGTGTACAGTTCCACATGCATATGTTTAAAGGAGCATTATGGAAAATTAAACTGTCACGCCTCATATGTATATATGTGATGCTTAGTCAATTGATGGCAGGAAGACTATATATGAAAGGTATTTTATCAGCACAATTTGGTGTTATTTTTCCCTTTGTTCCCCTTAGTATTTTCAATTGTGATTCCTGTGTATGTTGGAATTACTGTATATATTTTTGCTTTTAATCATGCTTCTTAAAGCACACACAGTAGTTATACCTGATAATGCATATAATCAAGACTGAAATTTATAAAACATTAGGACCAAAATGTAAGACATTTAGCTTCTTTTTAAATTGCCATCTTCATACAAAACCACAAAATGGAATTCAGTAATAATTAAAAATGCAAAAAATAAACCACACAAAATATACCACTGCAGCTAATGTATAAGTAAGGAAAACATACAAAAATGGATAGATTGCACCTTGAAAAATAAAGCTCCAAAACCATGCAGATTAAACACCATTTTATTGTCCTGTGGTAATGTTACATTAATGTGTACTTTAGCAGTGCTAATCTACAAAAATAAACGCTTACAATCAGGAAGATCCATTTCTTTCATCCTACAGTTCAGATTAATGACACTGTGCCTTTAGATGAGAGAAAAATCAGAAGAGCTAATCAACTGTACAAAGAAATTCAGAATTACTTTATAGTCGCTCTTTTGCAAAGTACAAGGTTAGTTTTAGACTTTGACCATATACTGTAATATACACATTGATAAAAAAAAATCTTTGCATAGAAACCATGTAATAAATGAAAATATACGTAGAAAAATATTACCTGTACAAATAATTGAAATAATAATAAAGAGGAACGGCCATGCAAAAAACAGTTAAAAATGAAGACTGCAATGATGATTATACTGTAAATAAATCTAATGGAACTACTCAGCCACAGATGATGTTGGGGCAGATTTTTAATGTGGAAGAATCAGGAGCTGAACAGTAGTCTAATCAAAAATATCATAAATCAATGTCAAAACCAAACAAAGCACTAAAGATCGGACCTTAATACCATTAAATTCATGATATCATGGGTCGTGACCTCTAGTCATCCTGCACAGCAACATGGCAAGCAACGCCATACACACTAAGCTCAAAAAGGGTGGCACCAACAAAAAACAAAATGGCATTAAAGATATTAAAATAATTTAAATGTCATTAAATCCATTTATTTGAAACACAATTTTATCAAAATAAGATTTACCAACCTTCAAAACTCTTACATGAACCAAAATATACAAGAAAAAAAAAAAACAAAGCTGTAATAAATATACAACATAATCAAATCATAACAGGAACCTTCCCTGAGGTATTAGAAGCCACTCCTATGATGATATTCACCAGGAACTACTTGCTAACCAAGTCACCAATGCAGACCAGTTAGACTCAGCCCCAATAAGTACCTTAGTGACAACATGTGGGCTCACCACATTCAAGGCAAAAGTTTGGAGCTGGATTTGATTAATGTCAAATGACAGGCATGTGTGAGGCAGAACATGCCAGTCTTACAGTAGAGCAGACTTACAGTACAGCTTATAATCTACATTATATATATTAGAAATACACAAAGTTTCTGTGACCATACTGTTATATGCCATTGTTTATTAAAAATGATGACCTTAGCATCAGTTTGATGTGTAGATTTTGGCCAATACAAATGTCCAATAATTCAGCCTTGCCAACATTACCAGCTCACTGAATAACTTTCATAATTTTTTAAATGTTCAGTTAGGACATTATTGAGTTTATAAGTTTATAAGAAGCACCAGAAAAAAGGGTTTTGGGGTTCCCAGTTTTGTGTACACAAGGACAGCATGCATTGTTTATTCGGTGGGCAACTATCATTAACAAAGCAGCAGGTCAAAAAGCAATGTGCACGTTGTGCTTTGTGACAACACTCGCAATATTATGAAAGCTATGGAAGAAAGTGGTGATAAATAGATAGATAGCTATTACAGACAGACAGACAGAGACAGACAGACACTTTATTAACCCCAAGGGGAAATTCACATAATCCAGCAGCAGTATACTGATACAAAGAAACAATATTAAATTAAATAATAATAAAAATGAAAAGAATTAAAATAAAATTAATGTTCGCATTTACTCCCCCGGGTGGAATTGAAGAGTCGCATAGTGTGGGGAGGAACGATCTCCTCAGTCTGTCAGTGGAGCAGGACAGTGACAAAAGTCTGTCACTGAAGCTACTCCTCTGTCTGGAGATGACACTGTTAAGTGGATGCAGTGGATTATTCATGATTGACAGGAGTTTGCTTAGTGCCCGTCGCTCTGCCACAGATGTTAAACTGTCCAACTTTAATCCTACAATGGAGCCTGCCTTCTTAACAAGTTTGTCCAGGCGTGAGGCGTCTTTCATCTTTATGCAGCCTCCCCAGCACACCACCGCATAGAAGAGGGCACTCGCCACAACCGCCTGGTAGAACATCTGCAGCATCTTACTGCAGATGTTGAAGGATGCCAACCTTCTCAGAAAGTATATTCTGCTCTGCGCTTTCTTACATAGAGCATCAGTATTGGCAGTCCAGTCCAATTTGTCATCCAGCTGCACTCCCAGATATTTAAAGGTCTGCACCCTCTGCACACAGTCACCTCTGATGATCACAGGGTCCATGAGGGGCCTAGGCCTCCTAAAATCCACCACCAGCTCCTTGGTCTTGTTGGTGTTAAGGTGTAAGTGGTTTGAGTCGCACCATTTAACAAAGTCTTTGATTAACTTTCTGTACTCCTCCTCCTGCCCACTCCTGATGCAGCCCACAATAGCAGTGTCATCAGCGAACTTTTGCGTGGCAGGACTCGAGTCATATTGGAAGTCTGATGTATATAGATTGAACAGGACCGGAGAAAGTACAGTCCCCTGCGGCGCCCCTGTATTGCTGAACACAATGTCAGACCTGCAGTTCCCAAGACGCACATATTGAGGTCTGTCTGTAAGATAGTCCACAATCCATGCCACAAGGTGTGAATCTACTCCCATCTCAGTCAGCTTATCCCTAAGGAGCAGAGGTTGGATGGTGTTGAAGGCGCTAGAGAAGTCCAAAAACATAATTCTTACAGCACCATTGCCTCTGTCCAGGTGGGAGAGGGATCGATGAAGCATATAGATGATGGCATCCTCCGCTCCCACCTTCTCCTGGTATGCGAACTGCAGAGGGTCGAGGGCGGACGGACCTGTGGCCTCAGGTGGTGAAGCAGCAGCCGCTCCATGGTCTTCATCAGATGTGACGTCAGAGCAACAGGCCGGAAGTCATTCAGCTCACTAGGACGTGATACCTTTGGGACAGGAGTGATACAAGATGTTTTCCAAAGCCTTGGGACTCTCCCCTGTTCCAGGCTCAGGTTGAAGATGCGCTGTAGAGGACTCCTCAGTTCCAACGCACAGGCCTTCAGCAATCGTGGTGATACACCATCTGGACCCGCTGCTTTGCTGGCACAAAGTCTTTTCAGCTCTCTGCTCACCTGGGCTGCTGTAATTATGGGTGGGGATGTCTCACCTATGCTGGTATCAGCAGAAGGATGGTTGGAGGATGCAGTACTCCGAGGTGAGAGTGGGTTACTGTGATCAAACCTATTAAAGAAGTTGTTCATTTGGTTTGCTCTCTCCACGTCTGTCTCGATGGCGGCACCCCGCTTCGAGCTGCAGCCAGTGATAATCTTCATCCCATCCCACACTTCCTTCATGCTGTTGTTCTGCAACTTCTGCTCCAGCTTTCTCCTGTACTGCTCTTTCGCTGCCCTGAGCTGGACTCGGAGTTCCTTCTGCACGCACTTCAGCTCATGCTTATTACCACCTTTAAAAGCCCTTTTCTTCTGGTTCAAAAGGCCCTTGATGTCACTTGTAATTCATAGCTTAATAGCGTCCTAGTCATATATAACACCCCTGGCATTTCTTTTTACAATTACATTAAAAATTTCTAATTATAATGTAAAAAATACAATTATGAAAAAAACAGCTTAATTAAGAAACTGAATTTAACAAGTTTTGTAACTTTGGCATATTTAAATATTCAGGATTGCAGCTAATTTTCTTAGCCAGCTTTGTCCTTTACATGGTTCTAGTGTGCCTGTACCTTTCTGATGTATCAGCACAAAGTAAAATCTAGGCCTAGATAGGGTACCAGTTCATCACAGAAGAATCACGTGCATAACTGCATTCACACTGGACTTATTTAAGGTTGCTAGAGCACATGTATGCAAGCATATCTTCAAAAAAAGATGATTTGAAAAACATCAAAAGCTTAAGTTTGGTATTTTTCAAGTCAAAGTTATTTCTTCATAAACACAGTATATGTGCATTTGTCATGCAAAACTGTGGTCTTATATGGACATTTTTGATGCTTCATCAGTAAGTTTCTATGCTTTTTTTTTTTAGGTGCCCCATGTCCCATTAGCCTGTATTGTAAAGTGTCAGTGAGGGAAAATGTTTTAACATTTACAAAAAATGCTTAACTTTAAAACAAAAGAAAGTCTGAAGTAACTCAACGTGATATTTATTTTATTGAACTAAAAAATGCCTGCATTACTGATATGAAGAAAAAAAACAGATATGAGTTACTGCATTATTATGGATGCTTATTCCCACCACTACAAAAAAAATAACTGTGCTGTTTCACAGAAGTTTTTTGTTGCCTGCTGCTGTTGGTGTAACATTGTGTACACACTCGCGCCAACCTACTGAAGACAGCTGATCAAAAGCAAATGTATGACAAGAATTGAACAAAAGTAATAGGAAAACATTTGATCCCGTAAATGCTAAAGGGCAACTTTAATTGGTGCAGTTTTGAGTCAAAGCACTATTAAGTATAAGGCAAGAAGCAAATTTGGATGGCAATATGCCTGTCCTTTGCAGAGTCTCACGATCAAGCAGAAAAGAGTATGCAGCATGCAATCCAGTAACATAAACCTTTTACTAAAGAATCAGTTAGTTATCTTCCTATTGCTCTCTATATATGTTTTGAAACAGTGTAATCAGGTGGTGTTCAAACTGCAAATCTAAGGTGGAGATGGAAAAGGGGCTGGATGTTATTTCCTTCACTGCACATGAAGTACTAAGCATATTTATTACACACAACAAAATGATCAAATTTGGCTGTGGTCAGTTTCATGAAGTTTGAAACATGGACTAAAGCTTTAATATCAAATGATGGCCAGTTTAATGTGTAGTTTTTCGTACGAAAGAAGAAAAACTAATGAAAAATTGACACACTACAATACATCACATCAATAACTAATGCGGATAAAACGATATCAAAATTTTACATCACGATTACGGTGACCAAAATAATCATTGCTTTCAGTATTATAATGTAATTGTTAAAAATGTGTTTTTTGCATAAAATTAATTTAAATAATTTCACCACATTTTATATTAAAACAGAATGTAAGCTGTTGTCATTTAAAAAAAAAACTTCACTCTCTAAGATGTTTTAAACCAGTTGTTTTAATGTCAAATACTACAAAAATAAATTAACCACAAATAACTTTCAGAAAATGCATTTATGTCCAGTTTGCAGGAACTACAAGTAAAATTTCAAAATTCAGCTTTTGAATATCAAAACACCTGCATAAACCATTCCAATATGCAACTATTAAAAATCAAGACATCACAAATGTAAAAAATCAAATAAGCAGAAGAGATTTACATCTCCTCATAAAGAAACTGTGTTTCTGAACTAATCCCCTATATGAATTTGACATCTTATATTGTAAAGTGAAACGTTAAGGTTTCAACATATTTACCTTATATTATACAAGGCAAGCAAACACACAGAGGTTTCAAACGACCATAAAATGTCGATAAACAGCTAATATTCTACTACAGACAGCGCCTGAAATTAATTTTTTGGAAAAAGGGGGCACAGAGTCCCCTAAAATTTAACACAAGGGGAGAAGTTCAAACTTCTAGGGGAAATAAAACCTTAATCTCAAAATCCAGTTTAAAAAGCACACTGTTTTAATGTCACAGCTTACTTTGTTTGATGTTTACACAGGTTTATAAAAATTTTGAATAGAATAAGTTATCAGTCACTCTTTCAAATAGTTTAAAGTTTAATTCTGCATGTACAGATTCCCATTCATATCTATCCAAAAACACAAACTTGCAAAATAAAATCCAAAGAAAGTGAAAATAAAACATGTTGAGAAAAACTATTTTTAACCCATACTATGCTGTTTTTCCTGTCAAATTATAATTTTCTGCAGCCTTAAGACAGTTCAATAGTCAACATATGGCTTTAAGTGTGAATGTTGTGAATTTAAGAAATTTGAGTTATTTAGTTAAAATATAGTTAATGTATCTTTAGCTTAGGTGGCACAGTAGCACACACTGATTAGCAATGCCACTTTACAGATCTAGCATGCTACCAGCTTAAAGTATACCATTTTGAGTTTGCACATTCTCCCTGTGTCTCTGATGTTTTTCTGGGTACTCTTCCTTCTGCATTCTCAAAATTGGGTAGTTTTAGTTAAATGGTCCTAGTTTTGGGTGTACATATAAATAAACGCTGTGAAGGACTAGTACAGCGCCCAGGGCCAATTTTCTTGAAGGGTGAGCACAGTTTAAATTTGTGTGTGTGTGTGTCACCGAGTATACTTTTCAGATTCAAGTTTAATGGCAGTCAGTCCACCAAAAACACTCCAAAAGGACTGTCACCAGTCATAAATTAGAAGCCATACCAGTTCAATAAAAAGAAGGAAAGCAGTTCCTGAATGTTTGTA
The DNA here is from genome assembly GCF_016835505.1 of Polypterus senegalus. Lineage (NCBI taxonomy): Eukaryota > Metazoa > Chordata > Cladistia > Polypteriformes > Polypteridae > Polypterus > Polypterus senegalus. Next base: position 264,938,260 of record NC_053155.1, on the reverse strand, counting down.
TTAAGTTTTTGGACAAATACATTCTTCAGTCCGTTTTTAGACTGCACTTTGACCATCTCGTGCTGGCTGCATCTTTGACTCCTGAAGTGTGCTTGCACAGTTCAAATCATAATGTCATGAAGAACTACAAAACATACTGATATCCCTATGCTTGCAAGCTTAATATAACATAAACAAATTCAGTTATAAATTAGTACATTAACAAAAGACATTGAATATTCTTGCAAAAAGCAAGATAGATTGCTTACCAAATAAATATTTGAGAAATTTCATTCATTAAATATCTGATTGTGCAGTACTGTAATTGCTAAATTTGCACAGAATACCTGAAAAATATTATTAAAAATGTACACTGCCTTGCTGAATCGAATCACTCTGTTTTGATGTATGGGTTTATGTGAATATTTTTAATCAAAGTTTAACTGGTGGATATGTAAAGCTGGATGTATACATCACCTGTTTTAGTGATTCAAAGGTACGAAAATACACAGAATTACTCACCCCATGCAATCAACATTGCAGGTACACAGGTAAGACAAACTGGACAATACATGTAACAATAAAAAACTTAGTACACCATGTAACACCGATACTTCATACTATCTATCTATCTATCTAAAAAGCAATCAGCGAATTAAACAGCAGATCATTTACCTTGACGATTTTGGAATAAATACTGTGTGTTTCCCACATTCTATCTGCATATTTTGCACACAGAGTGGTCATCATCAATTAATTCCCTCTCAACACTTATTAAAAAAACAAAACAGGATCATACTTAAGACTTTGTCCTCTTAGCTCTGAAACATTGTTACTCCCTTTGGCCATAGTTACAGTCAAAGTAAAAAGTATGTGAACCCTTTGGAATTATCTGTTTTACTGCATGAATTGGTCATGATCTGATCTGATAAGTCACCGGTACTGATATACACAATGATCTTAAGCCAATGACACACAAAAAAATTCTACTCTTTCATGTCTTTATTTTACAAACGCATTCAATGTTCACAGTGGTTGTGGAAAAATAAGTGAACCTTGGGATTTAATAACTGGTTGACCTTCCTTTGGCAGCAATGACCTCAACCAGGCGCTACCTGTGACTGCAGATCATATTTTCAACCATCCAAAGAGGCATTTAGACTTAGTAAAATATCCAGAGGTGCTTGTCAAAAGTTGTATTCCACTGAACATGTCTTAGAAAAGAAATAGTCAAAATTTTTTGTAAACCAACTACACTTTCTGTTAATGTTAACAATCTCTGACCACTGACACATTAAAGTTACGTTTTAAACAACGTTCCCAGCATTAAACTGCATAATATTTAAAGTAATAAATAATAACAATTAAATAAATAGTGCAACTTCTAGTAATAATACTATTACTTCAAAACTTCAAGCCCTGGTACAGTATTCACCAAAATAAAATAAAATAAAACAAGTGCAACTTGGTAATGACATCTTTACCAACTGAACCATCATTAAGGCAAATTGCATTAATATGGACCTTGCTTCAAGCATTTATAGTGCTATTTGTGGTATAGTGAGTCTGCAAAAAAAAAAAAAAAAAAAAGGGTCAGTTTTTAAATCCAGTTCACCGTGTCCATCTCTGTGGGCGCGATTGCATGACTGCGGAGCGTTGATGAGGTGATTGGGGTGAGTTGCACCCAATCGTTCTCAATTGCTTCATCAGCTTACTGCGGCATGTGAATAAGGCGCTGAGCCCACGGAGACGCATATTTATGGGCCAGCAGGATAAAGGGAAAGAAAAAAGAAAAGATAGAACACAAGGAGGTTAAAGAAGGGAAAAGGCAGTCATGGGAGACGATCCACACACCAGGAAGGTGAAGGCAGCACAGGTTGGGGCTCCATGGGGGAGCGCAGGCTGAAGCGATCTAGGGGCTGGTTCACCCCACTGACTAAGCGTGTAGAGTGGGGCGAGTGAAATGTAAGACCTCCCAATGAATCCAAGGAGCGACTAAATGAGCACAAAGGAAGACGGGACGTGTGCCGACCTCAGACGATCTGGCTGCGCAGTGTGGCGGCAGCCAAGACAGGGGCTGGCAGAAAGCAGTTCATGCTGCAGAGGGTCCGTCAGCAACGCCAGTGAAGGGTGAGCCTTGAAGACAGAAGGTGGTGTGCTGCGTTCGGGTGAGGAGAAGGACTGCATTTTAACCTCAATTTGAACAGATTTATTTATTATGGATTTTATCCCTACATTTCTCTGGTTTTATGGATTTGCTATTTATTTGGATACTCATGGGTACTATATTTTTCTGAGCACTGCACAATGGACACTTTTGGTTTTACTTTTGAATGTTTTGAACAAAAGCACTTGAGCACTTTCACCATCCCCTGGCTCCAATGAGATTTCTCAGCTCATCTTGGTCATAACTATCGATGGTGTTGGTTCAGACAGACACCCATGTGGGAAGAGGGAGTCTGTAGGGGACCGGCATCGTCACACTATTACACAGTAACCACGTGCATTACACAATATTGAAAAAAAATAAATAAATAAAACAAGTACAACTTGGTTCGCAGTATTATCCAGTAGTATAGAAACAGTATTCACACATTAGAACAAAATGGTCCACATCCAAACTTTTAAAACCAAAGTATCTTCAGACAAAAGACACGGCAACTTTTTTCGTCAAAAGTTCTTCTGTGTCATCATGTTTGACTTTATCGTCTGCTATAGCTTCCGTTTAGAAATGTGCTCTGTCCATTTTCACCGCTCAATACCTCCACTAACGCATGTACTCCGCTGCATGCCTGTTTAGCCGTGCAGCACTGAAAAAGGTCCCCCCCGCCCAAACAGTTTCCCGCTATGCCACGTTCTGAATGTTGTCTAGGCTATTTAAATCGGTGTTGTAGCATAAGAAAAATCCATATCATAACAAAAATAAACAACTGTTTTTGATATGAACCGGTATACCGCCTAGCACTACTTTCAACTAAGTAGTCTTTAGCAGTACATTCAAACTCTAAAGCCATTTCGATCATTTAGTTTTAATTTGACATGTAAACTATACTATGCCAATTTGAGAGTTAAAACAAGATATTTTTTTTGTTATTTTCGGAAATGCTTATAATACATTGACCTTGTTTTCTTATTGCCTTCTTTTCATCTTACCTTTTAGGAAGGAAATCAAATTCAGGTTATACTTGCTCATGTAGCATTTTGTTAAAAGTCATTGTTTAAGTTTAAGCTATGCCATTAAATTTTTTAAAATTCCTTTGTGTTACAATTCAGTGTATATTTACTTCATGATACAAGTACTTATTTTATGATTACATGTTTTAAAGTTAGATGCAATTAATCACGTTAAATGCATATAATAATTCAATAAATTAGTTAATTTTTTAAAATAGATTCCCAGCCCTAATATATTACACTGTATATATAGTATTTATTTCTTATATCTCATTCAACCCTGAACTTCGATTAATTTAGAGTTTAGAGGTGCACTGATCATAATTTCTTTCAGAGAATATCCATCAATTCTGAATCCATTGGCCAATTTCAGGGTGCCACTGTATATTGCTTGCAAGCATCTCGAGATATTCATATGAAGAAAATAATACTAAAATGTACAGAGTGATCAAAACATCAAAAGTTTGTACAGTACAAAAGTAACAAACTATAAACAGAAGCTTTCTTTTTGCTACCTGCTAGGTCCAATGCATGGGCAGAGGGTACCAGAGCAGACCCTGGCACAGTTTAATGCTCAAGGCAGGAACCACTGCAAAAAAACATAAATCAATTTTTTACCACACATACCACCCAATATTCCCTCTATGGAGCATAAGTATTGACATGCACAATTTTTTTATGTTTCAGCACAAGACTTTCTAGTAGTGTACATGAAGTATGTCACAAAATCCACTGCCTCGACCAAGAGCAGATGGCACAAAACAATAACATTTCTTTATATAGCACATTTTCATACAAATAATGCAGCTCAAAGTGCTTTACATGATGAAGAAAGAGAAAAAAGACAAAATAAATAAGAATTAAAATAAGGGAACACTAATTAACATAGAATAAAATTAAGGTCCGATACCAAAAGACCATACATGAAACATTTGAAAATTTTGAAGTGACTAAATTCATTTGTCTTATACCCAACTCCTTGCATCATTCAGGTACAGTGTGAGGAAATATGCCGGTGACAGTCAGCAGGGAGTTTGAAGGCACACATATTTAAGTAGCATAAAAGAACTTTCCTGAGCAGCGAGGACGTATTTTGAAATGGAAAATACAAAAGATGACACCAGGGCCCTAATTTATAAAGTTTGCGTACATATTAAGAGATGCTTGAAATGTCAGTATGTAACTTCCAATGCAAACATCGGGATTTATAAAAGAAATTTGAAGAGGGGCATGCGTATATTTACAGCAACTATAACCGATACATAAACAATATTTTGGACAAACGAAAATAACAATACCCTTGATCAAGTGGGGAAATGCAGCCGAACAAGCTAAATGACAAGTTACATGTATAATAATACATCACTAAGCCGTTATCAGAATGTGCATTGATGAGACAAACTTTATACACTTCAAAAATAATGCTACTGGTTTGATAGGACATAATGGCTTAACAGAGTCTTCCGTTAAAGTGCACATCATTAATAATCTAATAACAAATCTTAACGCACGTAAAAAATCTAGGCAGTGCGGCAAAAACACCAATAATTTAATTGAAATTACTACTTCAGATCAACACTGCATTAAGACTATAAAAACGGATTGTAGATTACATAAAAAGTACACACAGAGCGGCGTTAACAAAAATAACTTAATTTTGTTCCGATTACCGATAACACGCATCAAATTCAGCTCTGCCCTTCAGAAACATTAAATATGGCACTATTAAATGTTAGAGCTTTAACTAACAAGACATTTTTTATAAACGATCTTATTAGTGATAGAAACATTGATTTTATTGCGCTAAATGAAACATGGCTTAATTCCAATGGGGCGGCAGTTTTAATCGAATCTGCGCCTCCGGATTACAGTTTTACTCGTGCCGACCGCCAGGGGAAAAGGGGGGGCGGTTTGGCAAACATTTACTCGAGCCGATTAAAATGTAAAGATGTTAGTTTTGGTAAATTTAAGTCCTTTGAGTATCTCGCCGTTGTTATTCATGGAGATTCTCACGTTCTCGTATTATCCGTGTATAGACCTCCTAAATATAACGCGTCTTTCCTTGAGGAATTCTCTGACTTAATGTCAATTTTAGTTACAAACTATGATGCACTCTTAATAGTCGGCGACTTTAACTTTCATGTCGACAATCAGTGTGACCAAAAGGTAAAGGAATTCATGAACCTCCTGGACTCTTTTGATTTGAGGCAGCTCGTAAATCAGCCTACACATAAAGCAGGTCATACGTTAGACTTAGTGATTACTAAAGGACTTAAAGTTGATATAAAGCAGGTCACTGATATCGGTCTATCAGACCATTTCCTTCTACTATTTAATATAGAAATAAAGATAGAAAACGCTCATGAGAAGCATTTTGTTAAAAAACGCTTCTTTGACTCATCAGCAGCTTTAAAGCTTACAACTATTCTAAGCAATCAGTCCGTTTATAATGCCAGCTATAATAGCGAGGATAATGTAAATAGTAAAGTGGAAAACTTTAACTCTAAAGTAAGAACTGCTGTTGACATAGTTGCACCTGAAAAGACAGTTAAAAAATCCTCTAGTACTGTTATTCCATGGAAGACCCAAAGAGTGTCTGATTTAAAAAGAACATGTCGTAGAGCTGAGCGTAAATGGAGGAAAACTAAACTAACTATCCACTATGAAATATTAAAAGTTAAAATAACAGAATACAATAACACTGTCCGTCTTGAGAGGCTGCTATTTCTCTAATATTATAAATAACAATGCTAGTAATCCCAGAGTCTTATTTTCAACAATTGACCGTCTGTTAAACCCAGGAACACAAAGGAATGCCCCAGAATACTTCCAGTGAAACCTGTGAGAACATTGCTGTATTTTTCACTCAAAAATTAATGATATTAGAGATAACATAGTATATCTCCCCAACACTGCAGAACCTCCAAAGCCCCGGTACTCCGTTATAAACAAATTAAATGCTTTCACCAGGATAGATTTACCTGAATTACATAGTATAATCTCTCAACTGAAATCCTCCACCTGCGTCCTTGACCCAATACCAACCAGGTTTTTCAAAGAAATATCAGGCGTTCTAATTGACAATATTCTGGACATAGTAAATTGTCATTAGATACGGGGTCTTTCCAGACTGTCTTAAGACTGCTGTAGTTAAACCCCTTCTTAAGAAACATAATCTTGACCCCTCTGCCTTTGAAAATTTTAGACCCATTTCTAACCTGCCCTTCTTAAGTAAAATTTAGAGAAGGCAGTCATTATGCAGTTAAATGACCACCTAAATAAACATGCTATTCTTGATACTTTTCAGTCAGGCTTCAGAACAAATCACAGTACAGAAACTGCACTTGTTAAAGTAGTAAATGACTTGCGGGTAAATGCAGACAGAGGCCATTTATCTGTTCTCATCCTCTTAGATCTGAGTGCTGCATTTGACACCATTGATCATAATATTCTTAGAAATCGCCTTAGTCAATGGGTGGGCCTCTCTGGCAGTGTCTTAAATTGGTTTGAATCCTACCTGGCAGGGAGAAAATTCTTTGTGAGTTGTGGTAATCAAATCTCAAAGACACATGATATCCGATATGGTGTTCCACAAGGCTCTATCCTGGGTCCGCTGTTATTCTCAATCTATATGCTTCCGTTAGGTCAGATTATCTCAGGTTACAATGTGAGCTACCACAGCTATGCTGATGACACACAGCTGTACTTATCTATAGCACCTGATGACTCCGACTCTTTCGATACACTAACACAATGTCTTACTGGTATTTCTGAATGGATGAATAGTAATTTTCTCAAACTAAATAAAGAGAAAACTGAAATTTTGGTAATTGGCAATAATGGATTCAGCGAGGTTATCAGAAATAAACTTAATGCACTAGGATTAAAAGTTAAGACGGAAGTAAAAATTTAGGGGTAACCGTTGACTGTAATCTGAATTTTAAATCGCATATTCATCAGACCACTAGGACAGCATTTTTTCATTTAAGAAACATAGCTAAAGTTAGACCTCTTATATCATTGAAAGATGCTGAGAAATTAATTCACGCTTTTGTTTTCAGTAGACTAGATTACTGTAACGCACTCCTCTCAGGACTACCCAAAAAGACATAAATCATTTGCAACGAGTGCAGAATGCAGCTGCTAGAATCCTAACTGGGAAAAGAAAATCCAACACATTTCTCCAGTTTTGATGTCACTACACTGGTTGCCTGTGTCATTCAGGATTGACTTTAAAATACTGCTTATGGTTTATAAAGCCTTAAATAATCTCGCTCCATCTTATATATCGGAATGCCTGACACGTTATATTCCAAATCGTAACCTTAGATCTTCAAATGAGTGTCTCCTTATAATTCCAAAAGCTAAACTTAAAAGAAGTGGTGAGGCGGCCTTCTGCTGCTATGCACCTAAAATCTGGAATAGCCTGCCGATAGGAATTCGCCAGGCAAATACAGTAGAGCAATTTAAAACACTGCTGAAAACACATTACTTTAACATGGCCTTTTTATAACTTCACTTTAACATAATCCTGATACTCTGTATGTTCAATTCTTCATAATAACTATTCATGGTGGCTCTAAAATCCGTACTGACCCCTACTCTCTTCTGTTTCTTTTTCCGGTTTCTTTGTGGTGGCGGCCTGCGCCACCACCACCTACTCAAAGCATCATGATGCTCCAACAATGATGGACTGAAAGCCAGAAGTCTACGTGACCATCATCATCAGGTCCTTCCATGAAAATATGATGATTTATGTTAGGTAGAATGCCCAGAGGGGACTGGGCGGTCTCTTGGTCTGGAACCCTACAGATTTTATTTTTTCTCCAGCTTTGGAGTTTTTTGTTTTTCTGTCCACCCTGGCCATCGGACCTTACTCTTATTCTATGTTAATTAATGTTGACTTATGTTTATTTTTTATTGTGTCTTCTATTTTTCTATTCATTTTGTAAAGCACTTTGAGCTACATTTTTTTGTATGAATATGTGCTATATAAATAAATGTTGATTGATTGATTGATTGAAAAATGATGACTGATGTACAGAATGTACTTTAGTTCCAATGATATGTATTGTATGGCCAATACTACATATTTGCAGTGAAGAGCTTTTTTGGTTTTTCATCAGTTTATATTGGCTAATTGTTAATTCTCAGGGAACTGGCCAACATGTCAAGAACATCTCAGCCAAGCTTCACTCTATCACACCTGCTGTGCTAAAGCCATTAACCGATCAATGAGGCATTATATATATATTTTTTGTATGGTGTGGGTTAACATCTATAGAATATGTTTTTACTAACATAAAAAGGCAAGTTGTACCTCTGCCTGGTTTTCCAAAAGTGATTGGAGCAATTGATTGCTTTCATATTGCAGTAAATGCACCTAGTGAGCATGGTATGATGAGCTGGCAAACATCATACAGTGCATCCGGAAAGTATTCACAGCGCATCACTTTTTCCACATTTTGTTATGTTACAGCCTTATTCCAAAATGGATTAAATTCATTTTCTTCCTCAGAATTCTACACACAACGCCCCATAATGACAACATGAAAAAAGCTTACTTGAGGTTTTTGCAAATTTATTAAAAATAAAGTATAAATTATAAGTTAACACATAGAGCAATAATTAACAGGTAAAATACAAACCAATCAACAAGCAATATGGAATTTGCATATTCGGTACATGGTCTCTAAAAATAATGTAATTAAATCTATCCAAAATATGCTGTATTTTTTTTTTCCAAAAACCAAACAAAAAATGTATCAAATCATTATTTTCTTAACGACTTGTATTTATTACACCTAGCAATTTTATTTAATTACTCTTGGAGTGATCAAATGGTTGTGTCAAAAAAAGTGAAAAATGTTTACTTGAGATTTTTGCAAATTTATTAAAAATATAAAAATTGAGAAAGCACATGTCCATAAGTATTCATAGCCTTTGCTCAATACTTTGTCGATGCACCTTTGGCAGCAATTACAGCCTCAAGTCTTTTTGAATATGATCTGTATCTCAGTGACCTGGGCAAGTACGTGATTCGTGTAATCGGAGGCAAAGTACTGTAGTTTTGGCAGACATGACAGTACTGTATGTAGTGAATGGCTTGTTGGTAAGGTAACTGGCTGAATCCTCAGTGTTTCATATGGCCTGTATTATTCATTGTATAACCAATCATGTCATTAAATATGCCAGATAATAGTAGCTACCCAATCAAGATGCTGGTGCCTTATCCCTTTTTAGGGACTCCTACAGATCAGAGAAGAAGCACTATAAACACCACGTATATTGCGCTCTCAGTTGTGGAGCACAACCAGATACTTTTGAATGCAGGTGGCAGGATTCTACTGGCCAATGAAGCTATGCAGCATTGTTACTATATACTATATGGATGTTGATTAGCATGCTCCTATTCACATATTTTCATGCATGAGTCTATAAGAGGGTTTTTTTAAATAAGGTTAAAAATGCGCCATAGGGAGTTTACGAAGAAGCTCTAGACTATCAGTTGGCTCCCAAGTAAAAGAGGTGTTTTGCAAAATAATTGGCAAAAGTTTGTCATGGTCCTGTCACAAAAGACCTGTTGCACTAAAGTACCAAATGCAATTAACTGCTGCTGGTATCTGTGCGTCACTTTTTTCTCCTCCAAAATGCAAGGAAATAAATCTTTAACTAATACATTTCCAAAAGTATTAATAATGCATAAAAATTGTTTACATATAAACAGATAACTATATTTCATAATAGTAGGTAGTGCTCACAGGGTAATGGAACTAAAATTTTTGCTCACACCAGGATGGTCAATAGAGGGATCTCTGATACTGTCAGTGATTATTTGAACCCACTTTGTCTGATACAAGACTACACATCACTTTTTTGATTTCAGATCTGGTCATGGCTGGAAGCTAGCTTTTTCATTTTGAAAATGCAAGCTCAAAGGCCGTACAGGACTACCAATAGAATTCCATTGTCAGTTGCACTAATTTGAGTCTTGCTGTCTTTGTGGCATTGAGTTTTTAATTTTTTGCTTCCAAACTGCTAATTTTCAATGCTCATTTCTTATGCTCACACAAGTGTAACCTTCATTTACACAATGTCATGCACTCTGTAGGTGTTCGGCTGAAGTGGGCAGTGAGTACATGCTAAAAGGGTTATGCCACCTTCTGCAAAATGTCTGATCTATGTGAGTAAACTCAACCACTAACATATTTAATAGGATAAACAGAAGGACCCAGGGAACAAATATTGTAGCCACCCGCAGACATTTATTGTGGTCTTTTAGAAGTAGGCAAGAAAACTGTCATAGATGTACAACAGAATGGATACACAGGAGTCATTACTAACCTTTCAACACATTTTAAGAGTAATACCAAAATCAACACCGCAAAACAAAGTATTAGTCAAAATCTGTATTTACTTTTCCTAATTAATTTTCTTTTGTTTCTTGTTCAAGCACTTAGTCTTCAAGGTCTCCCTTTTGTTTTAATCAAAATTCAGACTCTATTGATCACGTCAGCATCTTTAAAGTACTACCATGCTAACATCATATGCCTCACACACACACAAAAGCAATAAAAAAAATTCAGAAATCAAAACAAAAACAAAATAAAAAAATAACACCTTACCAAAAAAAAAGTCAAAAACAAAATACTAATCTGTTACTGACAGCCCAAGGTTACAATTACAGGATCAGTTGCTACATTCCTCCTTGGTGATACTTCTGTGACCTGAGGCTGTAATACGGTCACCATCCAACTTGCATGTTGTGGAGGATACCTGAAAGAGGGTTGCCATCAAGAAGATAATCCCCTCCATAGGAGGTGGGCAACTGAGTCTCCTAGGTGATTCCAGAAAAAACAGTTTAAAAGTGGCAGATATTCCTACTTCATAAGCTAGAATAAAGCTAAACTGCAACTGGAAACAAACAAAACAACAGCCTGTTACAAATAATCTCAAAATATCTGCAGTGCTTATTAAAGTATCAAACAATCTTTTAACTCCTTTTTATTAGAATGTTTCCCATAAATGGTAATAGAAATCCAGCAGAGGTGAATAGTGTAACTGAGATTAGCTCACCAAAAAAGCAAACTAAATTAGACAGAATCAGGAGTTTGCAGCTCCTCTTTGCACAGTCTACCGTTACCTTTGCTACTGCTATTTGCAGCATAAGGCTGGGGTAATAAAGTGCACCACACATGCACACTGTCTTCCAGCAGCTCAGTTATGCTACCAGAGCAACTGGAAAAGTCAGTCTCCTGCAATTTTGTAATTATTGCAGCCCAAAAATATAGATACATGAAACTTTAATCATTTTAAAACTAAATCAATCACATTTTTTAAAAAATGTTTAATATTATGCTGAGTGGATGCATTATACACATGTACGTTTTCAGATGTGTATTCATGCTGATCGTCTACCATCTCAGTTATTAATTCCATTTAAAAAGTGTCCGTCTCAGACAGACATGTTGAAGCTTTCTGCATTACAAGGATAAACAAAAGAGCAGGTATAAACAGCACAAACTGCCAGATTGAAACAGTGGATGCCTGAGCTTACAGCAGTCAATAAATGTATCATTATTATATACACACACACACACTATTACCACAATATCTGTAAATACAACATAGTCATGCACAATGTACATTACTATTATTCTGTGTGGAACTCTGGTTCTATGCAGAAGTCCAATACAGCCAAAATTCAAACACAAATCTGTTTCACAAAAAATGCAAGAGAAAAGCATGATGCTATATGCAACAGCAATTCTCATTTTCACATTCTTTTCCTTTTTTTAAGATCACCTGCCTGTTAACATAAACTTGAATTAATGACAGCTTACTTTGCATATTACTGGATTTAATTTTTTCATATGCTGATGACACTCTGCTTTTTTTATTTTCCCATTTAAAACAAATAATACTTTTTAAGATGCATAATTAACTGCTTATTAATGTAAAACAGTGGATGACAGATAATAATGTTACTAGATTTCAAACAAACAGAATTCCTTTTAGTAGTTGGTAATCCTGTGAATAGTGAAATGCTGAAATTATTGAATGAATATTTGGCCAAATTCAATCACAATTAGGTGTTACCACAGACCTTAGACATCACAATTGCTACACCATTTAAAATTTGCTTTTTTAAAAAAATACTGCAAAATTACGGTGGTTTCTTAAACTGTAGGATCTTAACTGTTCCAGTTCTTAATGGCAAAACTACTTAAATCAAAGGCTGTTTTCAACTAGTCATTACTAGCTTCTTCCCTTTGTTACCCTCTTCTATATAGTCATATTTAATGTACCTTTGAATAAATACATTGTCACAAATGAGTGACTGTTAAATAATAAAATATGAAAATGAACATTTTTTTTAGGTATGAAGGATACTGAGAAAATCATTAATTAATTTGTAGTACTATTAACTAATGCTAATATCAAACTGTTCAAAATGTTCCATCTGTACTTTTTAGGTTAATTCAAAATGCTGCACCAAAGATCATTATTAGAACTAAGAAGTTCAACTACACAACTTATTTTCTTTACACTGGCTTCCAGTTAAATTTACAGCCGATTTTAAAATCTAACATAAAAAGTTTGTAATGTCTTGGGCACTATTTGCTTAACAGAACTTACCAACACACACATACTGAAGGGTATAATTCAGCTTCAAGGTACTAGCCTTCCAAAGATCCAAAAGTAAAACTACAGCGTGCATTGACTCTTTACCTACGGAATTTCTAATCTGTCCATTTATCTGTCTGCTCGCAGAGAGAGCCCCATTTGTATGTGCAATTGAATCTAGGATGAAGGCTTAATACTTTTGTCTAAAATTTCCCTATTAGAGCTACTAAATTGCTGTGGATATTGCAAATCTGTTTGTTGTCATTTGCACATAAATAGAATCTTGACAATCATTATGAACTGTTACTGACTATCCTCTATTGCCATTTCTCATTTCAGTATCCTGCTGTAGCACATGCTACCACTGCAGTATTGCCAAGCTACTACTCCAGCAGATATAAAGTGATACCAGAGACATTGGCAGCCTTGGGTTTCAATGACAAAACCATTTAATCTGCTTTTTATTTCAATGGCCAGTATGAACGTATGATATTGTAGAATCCTCAGGATGGCATTCACCAGACTTTTGTCATTATAGCATACCATGAAACCCCAAGAGGTTTATTTTCTGTATTAAGGCTATTGGCTGGAGTCTTTGGTTTCCTTTCCTCTAATTTAACTGGCCACATTTAAATGTTAATGTTAGTATATTTTATAGAGTCATGATTCATGTTAATTATTTTTACTGTTGTATTAAAGTGCAATATACTAATTTGTAAAAACAGCCCGATCTTTCTTTGTTTTTGTTTCAACATTATATGCTATTTTGACAGTGCATGAATTTGAGTCGTACTCTACATGTAATTATCATATAGCCTGCTGGGCTATTAAATGGAAATAAGCTTAATAAGAATAAACTGAATGGATGTATTATAAATTATAAGTCATGTTTAGACATAAAGAGCAAGTAGCAGAGAATAGGAATCTATTTACTACTATAAAAAATATCTATCGGCAAAAACAAAAAAGAAAAGAACGGGCCCCTTTAGAACTTTGATTTTACTTAAACTTTATACAAGTAAAGAGGTGACTCTCAATACTGTATAATAGAAAAAAACAGGCATTCAAGACATATGCAATATTTAATCTAAAAAGACACCAAACATCAACATGAATGCTTGTCCAAAAAGTAGTGAAGCAATTAACACGTAGCTAGAAATTTTCAACAGTCTCTTGTTTTGATCAGCTTAAACCTCTATGCACAATTAACGCAGGGCCACTTCTACATTTAAATGTAAGTGCAGTTTATGAGATCTGCAGAATTTATTTTGTGTCTATAAGAGATAGATACAAAACTATAAATGTGTTACAATGGTATGGATGACAGACCAAAACTCTATAACTAATAAAGGGGAAAAAAATCACTGTAAACCATCAAATCTTTCCATTAGTTTGAATAAAGATTGATTGGCTAAAAGGATGAGGTAAAATTCTTTATTGAATGGTGGGAAAACAATCTGTTCTTAAGCACAAGAAAAAAGGTGCTGTTTGTTGAGTTTACCAGACTTAGAAACGGTCATGCTTCTACTGACGTTACCAAAGCTGCAGCGTTAAGAATATGTAGCAGTAAGCTCCTAGGAGTCTACATTACAGAGAATCTTTTGTTGTGCCACAATAACGCTTTCCTCATCAAAAAGACACAACAGCAATTTCACTTCTTGAAATGCATGAGGTGAGAAGCCAAGCAAAATGACACCTTTAATTGGCTAACTAAAAAGATTACAATATACAAGCTTTTGAGGCAACTCAAGCCCCTTCTTCATGCAAGCATGAGGAAATGAATCTCTGTGCCCAATCCTCAGTAACTTCTACAGATGCACAGTTCAAAACATATGGACTAGTTGCAGCACAGTCTAATACAGTACCTGAACGTGGCAGTAAGAATAAAACAAGAAAAAAGCCCAAGACTATAACACCAATACAGAACATTAACAGCAAGAGATGTCAGAGGAAAACCTCTAACCCCCACATACTCTTGCAACAGACTGACTGTCCTCCATTCTTCTTACAAATAATATCTGAGCCTGCAACACTGTACAACTAGTCTCAACAATTTTCACCAAGCCAATATATACACACACACAAACTTAATAACTACATTCAACTGCCTGATTGAATCCATGACTACGAATTTCACTGCCTGTGTGTTTGCAGTGCTCATGTAACTTGCAGCTTTAACTTCATACTATTGTATGCAATATTAGTCTTCACCAATGCTGTTGCTAAAAATTATTGCAGCTACATTAATTGTATTGTTTAGATGTCCCTTGAATTGTTGGTACATACGGAGTATTTATAATCTGATACAATAGCATATTTATCGTTTGTGCTGTTAGTTTTGCACTACTAAATTATTTGTAATGAATGTTAGCAACTTTATCCGATGAAATATATTCATGTTTATACAGTAACCTGATTTTAAACCCAAATATACTTTTGTTATAGAATTGTACCCATTTCGCTGTAATTTTACCCTGTACTGTACCAATGCTAGATAATGTACTTTTGGTATCAGCAGGAGGGCAATAAGCACATGTCACTATACTATACAACGTATAACTACAACAAATTGAATTATTATTTGAAAGCATAATGTGGAACAATACCAAAACACAGGGTATACCCACAAGTTACAAACTGTACTATACACTTACATTTAATCTGATACCTTCACCCAAGGTGACTTGCATCACTTCGAGATACAACAGGAAAAACAAAAGAAATGTAACCAGTTGGAACACAGACAGGTGTAATTAGTTGATCATTGTTACACAAAGTAAGTAGCACGATTTGAACTCCAGATCCTTATTCATTACACCGCACTGCCCATACTGCTACAAAGCATTTCTCAACACATATACTGCCTTTACAGCAGCAGTATTTATTCTGCCGCACTTCTGCTGCCATATTCTGCCCGTCAAATATACACGTTGTATAGTACTGTACATTTCATTATGCCTGTTATTGCGCAAAGTCAACACACCGTCGTCTCACTAAGCTATTAAGTCTTTTGTGGCCCTGCAAACTATGGGAAAGGTACTCATTGACACCACATATTGGTACTTTTTAATATACTTCAATGAATTACACTTTCTGTCATAGTCTAAAAAAACATAAAATTAAATACAAAAATAAATATCAGTTAAACTTTGTTTTTCAATGCCCTGCTTTCCCAAACCACTATTGTACTTTTAGTCTTTGTTCTGCATACAAACAGTAAAGTGCTGCAGTCCAGCATTTTGCTGTTCGATTATAACTCTCTTTTAACTACATATACATATGTGTATTAAGGTGAAAAAAGAAGCTTGGTAGGCACACACTCAATATTATCCGCGTGACACAAAAGAAGTTCGTCACCTGGACAAACATAACCTGTGTAAATAAACCAACGAATCAACATTACAGCTTATGCAACTTGTAATATACAAAAATGAAAAAAAAGCTTTTTTGTTTCCTTTTTCATTTTGGCAAAAATATAGTGAGCCATGCAAGAGAAGAAAAGAATGAAGGATCAATGATCCTAAAACAATCGCTGGATTCACACACAATGCATTTCTACAGTGTATATTTTTTAACTGACAAAAACATAAGTTATATTATTTTTTCCTCCAATTTTGTTTCTCCTCTCGCTCCCTCCCAGGCCTGGCAACTCACCCATCTTTCCTCTTGGCTTTGTAGACATGTCCGTAAGTACCTCTTCCAACTTTGCAACCCTCGTATTCAAACAGGTCCTCCACTCTCTCCCTCTCACTTGTCAGCTTGACTTTAAAATCATAGTCCATTTTTCTGGGATTTGCGCCCCTAGGCAAGACGTCGAGTAACCCAGAAAAAATAACAAAAAATACACAAAAAAGCAAAATTCTGAAAAGTAAAAATAACCTATAAATAAAAAGTCTCTGCAAGTCCCTTCCGCTTGTTCTGTCGATACCACGGCTAGTGACCATACGGCATGGAACCGGTAGCGTCAACACAGAGCTCTTGTTTCTTGTTCTTTGATTTCTTTTTGTATTTCTGTGGTCGCTGGGCTCAGCCGATGCCCGCAGCTCAGCTCAGGTCTCCACAGTCTATCCGGTGGCTCCTCACGGCTGCTCTGCTCTGCTCTGCTCTGCTCCCTCTCTCACTCTCTCTCACACATACTCGCTCGCTCGCTCGCTCTCTCTCTTGCTCTCCCTACCGGTATCTCAATACAACCGAGCTTCTCTCCACGTGCGGCACTGTCGCAAACTGTCGTACAGCATAACCGGTAAGGGATAACAGCCGCTGCAAAACGCAGAGGAGCGCACCACGTGGACCTTAACCCTCCTGGCACCGTCTGGTTGAACTTACTCCTTTTAAATCGAGTCATGTATAAAGTATTAGGTGCAGAAAGGTTAGTCAGTAATAGGTCAAAAGGGATAAAACCGTAGATGTGTCATTTTATCCATTTAAATAAGAACTGATTGAGAATTAATTTTCAAACAATTTTAAAGTCACTTGATAGTTAGCAATAACTCAAAATATATGAGCGCAGTCATCAAGGTGCTTGTGGAAAAAGTAAAACTCATTATAAACTGATCATTTAGACGCTGACTCGTGTACCTAAAAGGAAACTGCATCAAGTCCACTAAATAAAACTGTAATGTGCACATCAATGCAATGGCACATCTACTGTATGTAGACCTACTTTTGCCTCCTGAACAGCCTGAATTCTGCCAGGAGTCAAAGGTCCTTGCTGACTCAGTAGGGTGTCATTGTTCATGCAGACTTTTTTAGCCATACATTCATTCACACTGTACCTTCCATTCTACCTCACCCCAAAGGTAACCTACTAGACAGATTTGGGGATTGAGCTGTACTTTTGAGTAGATCAAAGTCACAGCTGTATTTTTGAAGCCAGCATCAGATTATGTGTGTTTTGTAGCATGAGACTGCAGCTATTAAGGTATGGACTTGGTCTGCAACAACTCTGAGAAATGCTGTGGGGTTCAAAGACTGCTCAATTGGTAGTAAAATGCATTATTTCTGAGGGAAACCATCCTGTAATGTACCAGTTGCAAAGACATCAGGCACCTCTTCACCTAATGGCTACAGGCCAGTGGCCCATACATCAAAATATGATGACCTTCAAGAGGCATACTGAGTCTTGTTCTGAAAGACCACCTGAACCCACTGCAGTTTGCCAATCAGACAAGGACTGGAGTGGAAGATGTTATTCTCTATCTGCACCACTAGTCTTATGGTCATCTATACAAAGGTGACAACTCTGTGAGGATTATGTTTTTTGATTTCTCCAGTGCCTTCAATACAATCCAGCAAACCCTGTTAAGGCATAAATTCAGGGATAGCAAATGAGTGAGCCTATGGTGTCCTGGATAATGGACTATCTGCAGTTTGTGAGGCTTAAGGACTGTGTCTCTGATGTGGATGTGAGCAGCAATGGAGCGCCAAAAGGAATAGTCATGTCACTTTCTCTATTCACCCAGTACACCTCCCACTATAAATGTAACACCAGGACATGTCACTTGCAGACATTCTCAGATAATTCTGCACTAATGGAGTGTACTTTGATTTGTATCACAAATTATGTTATTTGTTCAGGGTTTTTTGGGTATTTCACATTTTTATTCTGGTATTTCATATTTTTATTCTTTATATTCTCTGTTGTTCATTTTGAGTTTCTGGGAAGTGCTTTGATCATTGGAAAGGGGTTATATAAATAAAAAGTATAACTATTATTACTGCTATGGTGTGCAGAAAAGCATTCTCCACAAAATTATTCATCCACTATCGCTATGTACCATTGACACAAGTTAGAATGTATTCATTTATTTAAGTTATCTTGACCAAATTTTGACCCTATGAGCTGAAAGTTTATTTCTCAGAAGAGGTGATATTTTTCTAATCTTCAGTCATCCAGTTTTGGGGGATTGTTTGCGAAATGTATTCTCATCTTTTGGCTGTTAGCAGAAAGGAGTGGAGCTTGGTTTGGGCTTTTGCTGCTTTAGGCTGTCCCCTTCCTTATGCATTCCAGTGCATAACAATGCAATGCAATGCAAGCTGATGTGTGATGATGACACCTCCCTAACTGTCTTGATCAAAGATGGGGGTGAGGTGCCATATTTAAGAGAGGTGGGTCAGTGGACCACCAACAAGCTTAACTTGAATTCCCTAAAAACAGTTGAAATGATTGTGGATGTTAGGAGCACTCCTCATCTCCCACAATCATAGTTATAAATGTTGTCAGTGTCAACAGGATGAAATGATTTATTTGTCTTGGCACAACTATCGTTCACAAGCTGAACCAGGATAGAAAAATAACAGTTCTTATCATAAAAAATCAGCAGTGTATGTTTTTTCTCCGTCAGCTTAAAAAGTTTAACCTGTCCCAATCAGAGAAGGTATAGTTTTATTGAGCTGTTATTAGAAGTAGGCTGACTTTCTCCGTAACAGTCTGGAATGGCAGTGCAGCTGCTCACTACAAACATAAACTGCAGCATTCAAACAGCATTAAGGTCCTGTATGTTGTACATCACAATTCAGAAAATGTAACAAAAGTACAATCAAATACTGCACTCACCAAGGTAACTATCTTTTTCAGTTTTTACTATCAAGGAAAGGCTACCTGGTCACTAAAAGGAAGAACGACTAGACATATAAACAGTTTCTTTCTTACCGCAGTCTCTATGCATAAATGCAGTCTCTGATTCAGCTTTGTCTTTTCCCGATATCTAAACTCCTCCTTTCAATCTAAATTGTTTATTTTTTTATTTTCTTTTATATCTTGAGGACTTACTTGATATATTTCTGGGCAAGAGTGCAATTCTACTTTACTATATTGTTATATATATTTGTATTTTGTGCAATATACTGTATGCTTTATTACTACTGTATATAATGTGATAGTGCCACGTATTGTATACTGTATTGCGTTGTTTAATTGTTTACCTTGTTACCTTGTTTGCCTTGTTATGTGCATGAATGTATCATAATGAGAAATTCCTAGCAATTATGTTGCCTGGCAATAAAAAGTTCAAAGAGATACCCTTCTTCATAACACTGTTGTAAAGACCTAATACAGTATTTGAGTATTAACAGCCTTTCTGTTAGTTTCAATGAGTCTGGTTATTCATCCTCTGACCTCTGTCATCATCCCCTCATTAGATGTTTGTTTTGTTCATTGTGATATGTCCTGAAAACTCTCCAGACTGTAATGCACGTGCATCCCAGGAGGACAGATGTTTCTGAGATGTTGAAACCACTGCTGCTGTAACACCTGAAGTGTATCCTATACAAAATTATATTGATCAGTATGGCAAAGTGACATATCATGCTGAGCTAAAAGAACATTACTTCGGAAGAATGGTAAACCAAATGATCTTTTGGGGGAAATTATTAGGATAGAGAGGACATGGATGATTCATCTTTGCTGCCACACATATTAAAAAAGAGTAAGGTGTAGTAATTTGTATATAATGTGAGAAGAAGAACTGATGAAATGATGCTAATCAATCATTTAATTAATTATCAGTTTTGCCTTTGGCGATGACAGGGATTCATTCAGTAATATAGAAAGGCTCCCACTTTATCTTTCTTGTCTCTGTAGGAGGGTTTACGGCTGTTAGTCTTATATCAAGGAAACTAAAGCATGTTCATTTTAAGAAAAAAGAATAATACAATGTATTGATAAACCCTAGGATTATAGAAATATGATAACTTCATATACCCACAAGACAGAACAAAAGACAGACAAGACAAATAAACATATAACACAGACGAGACTAGTTGTTTACTGGTCGTTTAGAGTTCTAATTTATCCTGACACAGATAAACAGTTTTATAATATCAAGCTGTACGGAGTTATGTGTTGCTGCTCTGGGTTCAAGAGGAGGACTCTTAATGTGCTGGAGTGCACTCTTGGGGGTTGCTACATGGTCATTTGTTTGGGGTGTGGTATGATGGTGCTTCCCTTAGCTTTCTGTTGGGCTCTTTGCTCAGTAATGTTTCTTTTCAGTCTACTCAGACAGGGGTCAGTCACTAGGACAGAGTTTGGTCTGGCAGAGTGGATCGTACAGCTTTTTCAGAGTGTCCCATTTCAAGGCTGTATGGAGGCCAAAGAAAGTTTGTGTGCTTCTTTTTCTCCACACTGGGTGGGTAACTTCCCACCCCAAGGAGAGCAGCTTTTCAGCTCTCAGAATAGATGAATGCAGCTAGTTTGGAAGAAATGTGCAGCCACTGGTGATTATATCAAAGTCACTTCCACTTACAGTGCCTTCTTAGAGGTGCCATATTTTACCCGTCATATCCAGGCAGCGTTCAGTTTGTGCTTGCAAGCCTGAAATTAATGTTATTTTGGAAGCATTTTTGTCTGAAGGAGGCACTACAGAGGTGTCAGCTCAACTCTTCTTTGCACCTTTGTTATCAGATGAAGTACAGAGCTGACCAAAGTGTTGGTAGCACTGTAGTTCCACCATTCACTTTAGAATTCACTCAGGAATGCATTGAGCTGGATTTCTGCATCCCTGTTAAATCTACTGTCTTAATAGGCCTTGTGTGCCACTAAATGCCTGTAGAATTTAATCTGTGAGCAGCAGAGTCTTCAAAATAAATATTAAAATACTAGCAGCTGACTGAGATAAGAGAGAAAATCCATTCATTCGTCAGTTACCTTGTCCCCTTTATCCAGTTCTGGGGCACAGGCAGCAGGAGCCTATCTCAGAAGGACTGGAACAAGGCAGGCAGGAACCAACACTGAATAAGTCCCCAGTCCATCAGTGCGCACACTTAAGCACATACCTGCAAGGCTAATGTAGAGCTGCAAATCCATCTAATACAATGTTCTTCGAATGTGAGGTAAAAACCTGAATACCTTGAGAATAATCCTACACAGACACCTGGGAATGCAAATTTCAAACAAATAGGACAAAGCCAGCATTTTCATCTGGAGCGGCAAGGCAGCAGAGCTAAATAGAGTGCCATGTTGCCACTCTGTAAAAGAGACAAATATAGTTCAAAGGATGGACATTACAGTATGGATGACATTTCCAGTTTTGATCTGTGGAAGAAACCCACTGAAGAAGACCGGAATAGTTCAATTAATCAGATTTTTATTCAGTCACAGATGAGTACATGGATTCTATGTTGCAAGGCAGAAGAGCAAAGTTCCAATTTTCGATTGGCTTTTTATAATTTCTCCTTCCTCCCCCTTCCCCTTAATTATCAAAAAAAAAACATAATATTGTGTACTTAAGCATTTTATTTTATTACACTAATGGATTATCTGTTCTTATTTTTTTTTACTTGTTAGATAGACCCTAAAGAAGGAAAGGTCATCTTTCCTGTGTCAAATAGACACGTTCCTAAAGAAACTGAAAATTGTCCTAGGTCAGCTTACTGCATCCTGTCTTATGACAGATGCCTGTATGAATAACCTGTTGTTATAGCAAAACAGCTTTGTCAGCTATTAACCCTAAGTAGTCTGCAAGTAGTTCATTTTTCTTTCACAAATCTATCCATATATTTCAGTTCAAGGTTATGGTGTCTACGGTTTATTGAAAAGGAAACATGAACCAAATATTTAAATCCATACTATAGTGGTAGCTTTTCTGAATTGTAGAGCCAACATTCATAACATTAGTAAGTGATAATTTACTTCTAACCATTTGTGTACTGTTGCTTTCTGTAATGAATCCTTGTATTCCTCGTGACTACAATATCTCTGTCAGTATAAGACTAAGTATTGTTTATCTTCCATTTAGCTCTTGCATGTATTATCTTAAGTGTGTGTGTATTTGATTTGCATTGGACAACTCCTGATCTCTAGAGAAAAAGTAGGCAATTTATCAAGGTATGGGGTGGCTTAGCTGGTGCCTGGTATACCTGTAACAGTTCTATAGGTCCATTTATCTCTTTTTTATTTATTCATTCTACTTTTTAACTAACTACATATTTGTGATACTAAATGTACCAAGTGCTTTGTGTTACATCCTGCTCTGATCTTCCTATTTTTAAAACCTATACTACCGTGAACATTTCTTGCATTGTTTACTGCAGTTAGGCTTAGGCCGCCTACTGTAAAAGAGAAAGATGAGCTTGCTAAACATGAAATAACAACTGAATTTTTCATTATACAAAAGTCGGGAAACTACTTATTGTTATAGACACAGACTAGTATAATGAGTGACCTTTTGACAGATCTCATGTACTCTTATATTCCATTTTCTATACCTCTCTTTTTTGCTTGGTCATTTTAACAAAGGCATGCTGGGTAGTAGCTAACCTCAGCAAGAACACCAGTTCATTGCAGAGCACACTGACTGACGCTCAGCCAATTCAGAATTACCAGTGGATCTGACATATTCTTAGAATGAACCCTATAAGGGTATGAATATACTCTTGCATATACTGTAATACCACTGCTGTTTTTTAATCACTTTTTTAAATTTTGTAATTAACTTGAATCCTAAAGGGAATGTTAAATATATTCCTGTTGTTTTCCTCCCACATCCACAAACACTTGTCCTAGGCTATTTGGAGAGTGTGAGTGTGCATGTGGGTGTGTATGAGTGGGCCCCATCCAGGGTAAGTTCCTGTGTTGTGCCTGATGCTGCTCAGATAGGCTATGTGCCTTCAGTGGCTCTTAATAGGATTAGGCAAATTTGAGAATCTTATACTGTATTACTATATTGTATTATAATTCTGCTCTTTTTCCATGAAATACATCTGTTCAATGTTCATGGTAGGATCATAGATTTTTGTCTTTATTTCAAACAAAGAAACATCTAAAACTCTAGGATATAGGCTTCAATGACTTAATATAGTGTATCTGTTGGTCACTTACTACTAAGAAATACTGTATGCTTGTTAAGATGTTGTTAAATAGCAGTAATTAGCTAATAGATGCAAGCAGCTTGTTTAGTAAAGTATTATTGTTGATTTGTATATATTAATAACAGCAAATAAAGTGTTTGCAATGTCTTGTTGCATATCAGAAACTGAATTTGATTAGGAAATAGCCAATGTAAAGTGATAACAAAACATTATACCACTCTTTCATTACCAAATGACCGAAAAAAGTGTTGCACAGTTCTTTATAGACAGTAGGTTTATTATGTTATTCTGATTATTTGGTTCTTTATGTTCTTGCTTTGTTTATCCCTCCCTGTATTCATTATTTTGGTAATAAGCACGTTCTCATTATATTCTGTTGGTATCCCAAGTTGTTGTGGGGTTCAGATTAGCTCATGATCACTTACTATCCACAGTGAAATGATTTTTTGACCATGTAGCCCTATGAACTAACTTAACTTTATTCACTTCCTCATTGGATCATAACTGTACTGCTAGTGGTGAAAATTGCAGATCACAAAGAGAAAATAGAAATAATGGACGTGGAGATGAGAGAGTACATATACAGTCAAAAAATATAAACAGAGTAACAAAGCCCAAAACACAAACCAAAGTTAGTGTTAAGAGTTAGTGGCCACATAATCACTGTAAGCAACCACTAGGGGTGTCGTTTAGCCCAGGGGTCAACAGAAAACAGGGAATAATTTATTTTAAATATTTTTTTACTATTAGTATTCAACAATATTATTTTCTAAGACATTATAATGTTAAATGAAAGTAAATTAAATGAATGTAATCAAATAAATACAAATTTTCACCATGCACCACCACACCACCCGTTTGCCTGTTGATAGCTGTTCATGGGGTTTGGTCAATTACTGTATGTCCAACCAGAGAGAGGAGTTAATCCATAAACTTAACGGTAAATGATTAGCATAATTTAAAAAATAACCTATAAATAACACAAGTGCATGTCAAAAATACAAAGAAAAAAACTATCTGGTGCTCAGGGAAGAAAAAGAATAAAAGCACTGGAGGAAAAATGAGTAAAAGAGAAAAGTAAAAGTACAGTTTATTTATTTCAAAGTGCCTAACCCTTTAAGCACAGTACTAGCTTGCTGTGGACGGCCATATTATTTTACATCGCAATAATAACCGTGACTCTCACTTAAAATCGTTAGGGAAAGTTGGAAAAATTGTTTGGCTATTTAGGAGAAAATAACATACTAGTGCTTACAATGTAATTTTCAAAAATACAATTAGGCCTATTACAGTTAACTGCACAAAAACATACATTGTATGTTGCAAGGAAAACACATATAATTTTACTGACATTAATTTGATCATCCAAAATGATTATTTTCATACTATAAAATAATATTTTTCCCTTTTCCATAACTTAATAAAAGTCATAAGCCATTTTCCTTTATTTTGTTTTGGCATTTCCCTTACATAAAAAGTGTAATTTGTATGAGTTGATTATTATATCATATGAAAATATAGTGCATTATATATTTTTTGCAATAAATGTTTTATTTCAAATGCATATGTCACAATTTTGTATTGGTTTGCATTATATAGGTTTGTGCAATGTCCTTATCTTATATTATATTTTCGGTTTTTTATGTCTGTACTGATTTTTTTTATTGTTATATTTCGTGACCAGAACTATTTATATTTTATTTATTTTTTATGTGCTGGCCTCTTTTTGTGTGTTTTTTTCAATAAAGAAAATTTCAAAAGACAAATCTATGCAATTTCTATCTAAATGTATGAGTACAATATGGTGAAATTGATTGCAATGTAAAGGACACCTGGTAAAATCTGGCCTAGGGCACCAAATTGGTCAGGACCAGCTGTGATTAGTAGTATACATTGGGGGTTCCCAAACTTTATTAAGACAAAGCATTATTGTTGAGTTCTCTTACTAGGCACAAGTAAGACTAATATTTCTTAAAAAACCTTCCCTAATATTAAATTTGGGAATTATAAGAAGGTGTTAGTGATAGCTTTTTGTGTGGGTCTGTTTAATTTTCTATGTATATACCAAATTGATATGGGATAAAATAAAGCCTTTCATCACTTTACATTTACAGATATTATACAGTTACATAATTATCCAGATCAAAAACAGGAGAAAGTGACTGAAAAGTTACGTACGATGTATGGTCAAAAAAAGAGAAAAATAACTCAGAAATGGTCCCAAGTCAATGTAAAGGTAGAGCTTGCTTTTTGACTACACAGTTCTGCTTCTAGGTTCAGCCTGTTCTCATATTAATTTTTTAAAGATGGCTCAGAGTTTTCTGAACATTGTTGACTCTGTCTAAAAGATAAGCTTTCTGCTGCTGATTAATATTAGTAAAACTAAAATAAAATGCTAAATACGTATGTTTTATTATTAATTTACTTTTAAATGTACCAACTACTGGGTGAGAGACTAAAAAATCTCTAGCTTAATAGGACAAAGGCAAACAAGGAATATTTCAATAAAGCATTTATTCACTATAATCAAAAATTAAAACAAAATAATGAAAAGACAAAAAATGGGTGAAAAGAGTATGCCTAAAAAGATCAAAATACAATTTAAAGGCAGAAATTCAATAAACAGAAGCAAAAAATCATATAAACCATAAAAGGCCAAACAATACTTACAAAATAATCTGCACACTACAACTCTCAATAATATTGTGCTAGAACCTTAACCTCAATATAAAGGTTGTGAGCAGTCCTACAGTAGTGATGTCATGGTGGCTCTGCATCTTGTAGTTCCACCCACAACAACACAAGGATTATAGTTTAAATGCAACAATATATAACACACAAGAATGAAATAATGTTTACGTAAAACAATATTTAGAAACATTACATAAAACAAGAAAATATTCAAAGATATCAATAAAAAGGAAAATATGCAAAAGTCGGAGAACAAACCCTGGCTGAAAAAGGCAACAACAGCCATGAAGAAAACACACAAAATGGCAGTGTCCATTAAGATACTAATAAAAAATAATTAAACATTATTATAACATCTAAATGAAAATGAAATTACAAAATTTGTGCATAATGTAGATTCCATACTCCAAATCATAATAATAATTCTCTTGAATTATGATCCTTCTGGATTATTTAACTTCAGGCCTTCCCCACCATAAATCTGTGAGGTGTTCTGAATCCAGGATCATCCTAACTTCATGTGCTCTTCTCGATTAATTTTGTTTATAGATTCTATGGTACATTCTTACAATCATTTTTGCTTTTTGATGTTCTGGTTACCACTGTCCTAAGATAAGACTGGTCCTCTGGCACTGGCAAGTGACATACTTAAAATGGTTGCTAATACAAATAAGTTATACACTTTACAGAATATTCAATAGTGATGGAAATGGAGGTGCATCAGAATGATGGATGTACGTTGTTATTATGCTGTCAGATCAGTTGTATGAATGTGTTCAGTGTATTTATACAGTGCAAGTAATGCAGTCAAATTCAGTAAACTTCGTTTGACTAGATCTGACCTCTTCTGTCACCCCCTGAATCCCTGCCCACTCATATGACTGCCTTAGTTTTCATGGATTAGCATTGTGATATTCTTCCAGGTAGAGCCTTTCACATTTCATATTCATTGAGAAGGTCTATCTCTTCTCAGTTATATTCTAAAATTTATTTAACCTGTAAAAGTTTTTTTTCATTCTGTCATATTACACTGATTCTTTAAAACAAAATTGTGTTAACTTTACTATCAGCAGTTACATATAACACACTGTTATTTTTTGTACTAAATTGTAAATTGCTTTAAAGCATGCTGCAACAAATCTAACAGTGAAATGAGTTCAATAAACAAAATTAGATTGATCAGATACCAATTAGAATAATGAAAAAAGCATAACCCATTCTGTCTTAATTCCTGACTTGGGTACCTTCTGTGTAGAATTTGCATGCTGTCTGGTTTCTTCCCACAATCTAAAGACATACTTTCAGGTTCACTGGCAGCTCTAAAGTGACCCAGTGTGAGATTAAGCAGGCGGGCCAATTCCTGGAGAACAGAGACTTGTATTTAAAGCAGAATACAGTAAGTTAGCTTAGCCAGCAAGAAATCCTAGCACGGCTAAGAGTCTTGTAATTTCTGTAGATAGCATTTGGCTCCATGTACCTTTTAAGCATCCCCTGACAGTCTTCCCAACTTTTATGTCTAATAAAGGCTTCACTCATCAAAAAAGGTGATGTTTTTCAAGGTCCCTGCTAGAGACATAGATGTCTGAAATTCTGCCAAAAATTGATCAAGTAATTATCTCACCAAAACAAGAGGGATAGAAATTATAGGTGGCAATTCTGTAGTGATGGAAGCTGGCTCCATTCAATTCAGCAAAACATACTTTTCACCTTAAAAACACGTGCAGTTTCTCCACACAGCTACTCTAGCCAAATCTCACTGCCCAAAAGGCTCAAGTGCCTCTTGCTTAAGGAGATTCCTATTAGGATTTGCTTTGGCCTCGTCCATTCTCCTCTCCTTTCATGTATGGTCTGCCAATCAGTACTTTCATTCACTGTTGCTAAGCAACTTATTTAATCACGTGGCTGAAGAAGTCAATATATTCAAACAGGGACAAACCTTAATTTGTACTTTTGGATTTGGGAATTTTAACTTCTACAACATTCAAGATACTTATAGCTACTCTAAAAAATATTAGCATTCAGCAGAACATTTTGCATGTCTGACTATGTTTGCAGTGTTAATGTTTTTACTTTTTAGTTCAGCCAACTAAGATGTATAAGCATGACTTCTGTATTGACAAAATACTGTGTATTCTGAGAGCATGACTTGTGTAAACACAAATAAAAAGGACTTGCATCTATCTTATCTGCTTGGAAACATATAACTTCAGTCTGCCCACACCTCCACAGTATTTTTAGACTCACTTTATCACTCACATTCAGGCTTGTATGAGAGCTGAAATCTCACAGTATCAAGTGCAGGGCAGGGTCATGAACGGATTGGCAGTACATTGTGGAACATAGCATTGTCAATGTATTATTTCAAGTATTTAATTTCTTCCAATGTGACACTTTTTAAATGATATGCGATATGTGTTACATTCAGTATCCTCATCCTTGGTGAACTAGAGTCTTAGAATTAGTTGATCTGAACATGTAAGTAAAATATATGTTTATTTATCTCATGTTAAGTTATGAATTCAATTTTGTATTTTCTGCAAGTGAAACAATATCTTAGATAGTCTTGGAATTACCAATATGGCATTTGGTGGCCATATTGCATACATTTATAAATCCAATTCAGGCACCAGGGACCTAACCTCTTGAATCTTACATTTAAATCTTGTCTTGAACACTTTTCTAGCAATTTTAACTTTTTTCTTGTGTCCAAGTGTTTTTCTCTATGTACTGTGCATTCGTGACACATCCCAGAGATGTCCATATTAGGATGTTTGATTACTGTAAATTGACCAAGAATGCCCTGCCTCAGGATTGACAGGTGAACCTTTTCAGAGAAGAACTGGGAAATATATGTAAAAGCAAAACAAAAAAAATAAAAAAAAGCTACCAAAACAAGAGGCAAGGATCAAAGTCAAAGTCTAGGAAAGATATCAAAACCAAGAAAAACATGAAGTAAGAGTAGCAATTAGAATTTTTGTTTAAGGTATTCTATCCGCAGATCAGATAAAGAAGTGAACTCCTAGCAGACCTTTTATTCCATCATTGTGAGGCACCTTGTAGGCCATGAAGAAAACAGCCCTAACGGTGGACTCAAAATTTGGCAGCAAATACAGTAAAATATATCTACTTTAATGAGAAGTAAGCACACCCCCAAAAATTAAACCTGATCATGACACAGTATAAATAAGTGTAGATGTGAGAATCAGTGTGCCTTTGATAGACTGACAACCTATCTAAATATGGCTTCTGTATCTTGCATATTGTCTAGATGTTGTTCAGTTCAATTCATTTAGGTTTATAGGTATTTTTGTATAGTGATCTTCATTAGTACAGGTGCAGATACAAATACAAACTTTACAAATTACTAAGTGCATAACGAGTACACATAAAGGCACATATTTCTTTAAACAGACTGGAAAAACGTGGTTTGAAACTAATTATCATAAATGGAGCATAGCAATATCTGTTGATTAATTAAATGTTGAGCTATGGGGAGTTAACAACAGAGGAGAGGAGAACAGAAACTCCAGTTATCAACATTGCTTGGGAAAATAAAACTCTGGAGTGTCCACAGTCAGTTATTTTATTGGTCAGTTACATTATCACATCTGCCCCTATAAATATTAGACTAGGTGAGTCCAGAAATTGAATTTTCACCTTTACGTATTTTGTATTTTTCTCTGGCTTAATACACTTCTGAACATTTTGTAATTTTCCTTTCTCTAATTATTACTGCATACAGATTCCCTTTCATTTTGTATTTATATTCAGTTCTAATCAAGTTTATTTATTTTATTGTTTTGTTTGTAGAAATATGCAATGCTGTTTTAATTTTTTAATGGTTACTGGCATTTTCTGGTGCAGTTTTCATGATGCAGAGATCGTTTGTTAAGGAGCTTGTCCCAGACATTGGACCATGTTATGTCATTGGCTTGACTGTATATTTAAACCAATGCTGCATCACAACACATCATCCAACATTGTGGATTCTTTTTTTTTAATATGCAGAGTGCATTCTGTTTAGATATCAAGTTTACATCTTATTGGCTAGTATTTTCTAACTTGTCTCCCATTTTTGATTTGACTATTGTCCTTCTAGCTTCAACCTGTCTGTACCTTTGACTTACATATCATCTCTTAATTTATTTTCTACCTGTGTGGTCTGCCAATTTCATGCTTCTGGCAGAACACTTTACTTTCTTAGATAAACAAGGAAAACCCAAATGTCTACTTGTCTGCTCACCGACTTCTACGGTGGAGTCAATCTTCACTGGCTGGATTACATCCTTGTCCACTGTAAAGCAATACAAATGGTGGTGAAGTCAGCACCATCTGAATATCACAAGCACATAGCTCTCTTCTGCCAAGGACATTGATAACACTTGCTGCCTTGGAAAGTCTAACAGTATTATCAAATATCTGAGCTCTATGCACAGCCGCTTTTCTCTCTCCCCCCACTTCTTTCATATAGAACTGTTAGCACTTACAGGAATAGATATAAGAACAGTCTTTATTCTGAAGGTTATAATGCTACACAACAGACATTTATATTTTCAACCATACAGGTGTATTGTGTATATATAACCTGATGTTGCATTCACTCTGTGGCATTGGCTTCATTGTATGTTGTTGGTGTTGTGCAAATTATCATTATTCTGTGGGTGACATGCAAGTAAAAGTCCCTTTGTATTTTGCATATATGTAAGTGAAAATGAACACTAACTTAAGTTTGAACATGACAATTGCAATTGTTCCCTCAAGTTATTTCAATCAGGAGTTGAATCCAATCTGAGATGCGTTTCATATGGAGATTATAGATGCTATTGTTTTACAAGATGTGTCATACGCTTGGGTATTTGACAGCAATTATTTTCCACGGAGTAGATAGGTGTAATTTACACAATAAAGCAGTGACTAAGATTGGAAATTGATATAAGTAATTGGGTGATGAGTAAAAACAAAATACATTCAAACATTTACAGTTAAAAATTGGCTTCTGGAGACTGGGTATGTGGTATTACACTATAATACAACCATGGCTACAAACCGGTTTCCTTGAATGATGGGCAAGATACAGGTGCACTAGTGCAATTACACAACAGTTTAAAAAGTGAAATAAAAATAATCAAATATTCTATCATCTCCCAGAGGACAAGTTTCAGTTTTATTTTCAAACTCATACCTGAGTTCTAAATCATTTCAGTCCATTTCTAGTAGTACTGTTGACATATTTCATATGACCAACATTGTTTGCAAATCTGTTAGGGTCTAATTTGTTTTTCTGGTGTCCGAAATGAAATGGACAATCTTGCAACAGGATGGATTCATTTTGTAGCAGAAAAAGCCATAAAATATTTCTAACTCTGGAAATGGGCTGACATTTGATTTCCCATGTTACTAGTCAAATCACGTTCTTCTGCTCCTATTCAGTTGTAAACTGTAATGCGATGAGAAGATGAGAGTGTTTATTTTGTTCTTCATTGCACTGACACATTTCATGACAGCTTCCAAAAAAGAGGATTTTGATTTTTCTCCTAGATATTTTTCCTGCCAAGGTGCGATAATGTATTTTCAATTTCTAATTTGCAGTACAATTACTGCATTGTGGATATCACCACTATCTGAGAATACACATCAAAAGCAGAGCTGCCTGCAGTCATGTGCTGTATGTAAGCCGATAAAGGATCCACAAAAGATAAGATAATATTTTTAGTATTGGGCGTTGAAGGTCTCTGTCATGCATTCCAATTTTTTTTACACACTGTGGCTGTAAGCTCTTTCCCTAATTTAAACAAGATAGACTAGTTATGAATTGTTCCTTTGGGCTATAGGCAAAAATGTAGTCTATATATTTAGGGTTAATGTCACTTTCATAAAACTCTTGATACATTTAAAACACAAAGAGCAATATTCTAATAGAGAATTATTTTACTGATATTTTACCTAACAGTGTTATTTGAATCTTACGCACTTGTTAGACAACTTACATCCTTTGACGACAGCCTTCTAGCAATCCATAGATCTGTCTTACATCTCTTTGCAAGCTCTCATTCAGCTTTATGCTTTCACCCGGTTAAGCTGTCTTCCCAAGTCTGTTCTTGATGCTCCAACTTTGGACTCTGTTTTCTTTTGCCTTTAAATTATTTTAACTTTAACTTTATTCTTGTTCCATC
Source organism: Polypterus senegalus (assembly GCF_016835505.1). Lineage (NCBI taxonomy): Eukaryota > Metazoa > Chordata > Cladistia > Polypteriformes > Polypteridae > Polypterus > Polypterus senegalus. Next base: position 264,905,810 of record NC_053155.1, on the reverse strand, counting down.
CCTTTCTAACAACTGTACTAATTTCAGTCCTGCCATATTGCCTTCTTAGCCATTCTCATCTACTCCACTGTATAATTTTGTTTTTCTTTATCTATGTACACTTGAGACTATAATTTATGTGTAATCAGAAACTGTTTGTTATTTTGAAATGCATCATTGCTATCTGTGGAAAGTGTCTTGTGATGGTGTATTCTAAGAATTACACCATATAAAAACATTGATTTGTTAACACCAACAGATGTGTGTTGGTGTTACCGATGTTCCCAGAAGGAGGTGTTTCATCTTGCAGGGCACCCTGGATATCATCGAGAGGAGTCGCAGAGCACGGCTCAATGGCAACACTGGTCTGTACCGGAAACTGAGAAAGACAACTGTGAGGGCTCTGAGAGCAGATAAAGAAGAGTTTGTTAGAGGAATCTGTGAGCAAGTGACACACCATCTGTGGTCTAGCGACCCATGTCCTGCTTACAGAGGAATCAAAGCATTACGCACATCCAAATCTGTTCCTTAGAGAGTCGCAGTCAGGGCGGCTGATGGAATGGTCCTCTTGGATGACACTGCAGTTGTGATCCGCTGGGCTGGCTACTTTGACCAGTTGTTCAAAGCTGATCCTCCGGCTAGGATGTTGGATATCTCTTGGTCCACAGTTCTTGAGGCTGATCTTCCAATTAGCTGTGAACCACCCAATCTCATTGAGATTGCACAGGTGGTGAACCAGCTGACGGGAGGAAAGGCTGCAGGGATCTGTGGTATCCAGGGTGAACTTCTCCAGGCTGGTGGTAAGGCTGTCCTCCTGGCATTGTAAGCAATCTCTGCTTCCATTTGGGAGACTGGCATCATCCCAACTGACTGGAAAACAGGACTTGTCGTCCCTATCTGGAAAGGGAAGGGTGATCGTCTGGATTGTGGCAACTACAGGGGGATAACACTCCTCTCGGTGCCGAGTAAGGTCCTTGCTAGGGTTGTCATAAATAGGATCCATGATCACATGTTCACCTACCAGCAACCGTAACAGTCTGGTTTTACGCCAAAGAAGTCTACCATCGACCGCATCCTGGCACTGAGGGTTCTCATGGAGCACAAACACGAATATTGGCAGAGTTCCTTTGAAGCCTTTGTCAATTTTCGTAAAACATTCGACTCAAAGCTCTGTGGGAAATCCTGAGGGTTCATGGGATTTCCTCGGGGTTGTTGGATATCATGGCTGGCCTGTACACTGGTACTATGAATGCTGTGCAGAGTGAAGGCAGCACCTCTGTGTTTTTCCCAGTTGATTCTGGTGTCCGTCAGGGGTGTGTTCTTGCTCCTATTCTTTTCAATGCTTGTATGGATTGGGTGTTGGGCAAGGTCGTGGGGTCCAGCGGCTGTGGGGCATCCGTTGGTGAGGAAAGAATTAAGGATCTTGACTTTACTGACGATGCTGTGATCTTCGTGGATTCAATGGTGGCTCTGATTGGGGTGCTCGAGAGACTGAGCTAGGAGTCTGAGTGTCTGGGCTTGTGAGTGCCCTGGCTATAAACCAAGATCCAGGCCTTTTAAGGGGTGTGTGGCGCTCCTGATATCTATGCAAAAGGATGAAGGTCCAAGTCTTTAGAGTCCTGGTGCTTCCTGTCTTGCTATATGGTTGCGAGACATGGACACTATCCAGTGACCTGAGATGAAGACTGGACTCCTTTGGTACTGTATCTCTCCGGAAAATCATTGGGTACCGTTGGTTTGACTTTGTGTCGAGTGAGTGATTGCTCATGGAGTCCTGAATGAGGCACATTACCTGCATTGTGGGGGAGCATCAGTTACGGCACTACGGCCACGTGGCATGTTTTCCCGAGAGTGATTCAGCTCGTAAGATCCACATTGTTGGAGACTTGAGTGGCTGGACCAGGCCAAGGGGTTGCCCATGTAACACCTGGCTGCAGCAGATAGAGGGTCATTTCCGGAGGGTGGGACTGGACCGCGTGTCTGCCTGGGGAGTTGCCAACTGGGATCCCGAGTTGTTTTGTCATGTAGTGGGTGCGGCAACACACTGTACCAGTAACTTGACTTGACTTGATTTGTTGATTTTTTTGCCTAAATTTATAAAACTGTCTGCAATGTAGATAAAACTCAGTGGTGAAAATGGCATAAAGTTAAGATGGCAACCTTCCATATTCTATTCTCCTGTTGTTGTTTTTTTGTTTTTTGTCCCATTTCTGATGATTAAGGGCCACAAGAAATAATCATCTCTGCTATTTCTGGTGCATTTTGCTGTCAGTTTACCTGAGGAGAAAATAAACTTCACAGTGAGTGTACTTGTTAGGAGTGGATATTGCACTTACTGACTCCCACTGCCAAGTGCCTACCCAGAGAGCAAAGAAAGCAGGAGAATTACCTTTTGATGTGACGACATGGAAGCTTCAAATCCTGCTTGCTCACTTGCAGTAAAATCCAGGCCTTTCAGGAAAAAGACATGCCTTAAGCTTCATCAGTCGAGAGTGAAATGAATGCTTTAGCTTGGATTCACAAAATTTAGACCTCGCTGTAAGAGAGACATAAGAGCACATTCAGAGGGTTGTACTGTTTCCTCACTGCTATTCTGTTTTGTTTGTAGTGCAGAATTTTAACTGCTATGTATTTTGTACTTTGTATTTATTTTCTGTTTAACCTACCTTTTCATGCATTGCTGCTTTCTTGTTTTTTTATTAAAAGGCAAATGCAAATAAGAATATAACTAAAGCAAGTGCACATATGAGTTCCATTGAATGCATTGTTTAAGGATGGTTACTTCACTGTAGAGAAGATGACTTCCCAGAGCACATTAGCCAGATTGCTCAATATTCTTATCCAAATGGAAATCTTTCCACTGTTTGGACACCACATTTTATTCATGAGATTCTGATTTAGGTTCTGAGACACATGGACATTGACTTATTGGGCCTTTAACCAGAGAATTTATTATTTTATTATTTCTAAGTTTGTATGTTCTTACATTGGTGTTTATATATAGTGGCCAACACAGGGCGCTCCTGACACCCAAACCCAACACAGACAGGCGCATGGCACAAGTTCAGCCCACATGTCTTTATTTTTTTTATCTTTTCCCTGTGGGAAACCCCTGCTTCTCACCTACCCAGCACACTTCCAAAGCACGAACACTAACCACATAACTTTTTCTTTCTTTCCTCTTTCTCTCTCTTCACCTCCACTCCTTCTCCAGCAAGCTTTGTCCACCTCCTCCCAACTCTGGCTCTCAGAGTACTGGTGACTGACTGCTTTTATAGGGCACCTGGAAGTGCTCCATGACCTTTTCTGGCAGCACATCTGGGTGTGGCAGAAGTTCTGCAACAAATGGCACAGCAGTTCCGGAAGTATCCCCTGGCAGCACCCATGGAACCCCACAGGGCTGAACCAAACTCCAACTCCCTTGGAGCCCTGTGAAAGTCAGAGGCACTGCTGCAAACCACGGTACTGCCACCTAGCGCTCCGGGGGAGGTAATGCCGTTGAATAAGTTCTCTTCCCTGGTCCTTCCACTGTCAAGGCATCCCAGCTGGATAAGGGCCCAAGCCATCGCTAACAATATATTGGTGTATTATAATAATAATATATTATTATTATTATCCTGAGCTTTAATGTAACATATTTTGTGAAACAATAATCTGCTCCTTTAATTATTGTCACAATTAAAAGTTACTTTTAAATCTAGACATTAGTAAGGAATAGAAATATTTCAGTTTTGTTAATTTGCTTCCTTGAATTAACAATAATAAAATCAACTGTGTAGGAATGAATGAATATTTTTTTAACTTTATTCTACATTAAGTAGGCTCTTTAGGCTACCACATTAGACTGATCCAGATTCTTGCTAGCTCTCAGTGAGGAACATTGTACTTCTTATCATGAGAGTCTGTATTATTTTTCTCTCCAATTCAAACACAACCTGATGCAGAGGAATATTTCAGTTAAAATAATTTAAATAAATATATATGCAAATAGTCAGTCATCCATCCATCCATTATCCAACCCGCTATATCCTAACTACAGGGTCACAGGGGTCTGCTGGAGCCAATCCCAGCCAACACAGGGCCCAAGGCAGGAACAAATCCCTAGGCAGGGCACCACCCCACCGCAGGACACATGCACACACACACTAGGGGCAATTTAGAATCGCCATTGCACCTAACCTGAATGTCTTTGGACTGTGGGAGGAAACCACAGAATTTGGAGGAAACCCACGCAGACACAGGGAGAACATGCAAACTCCATGTAGAGAGAATGCAGGAAACAAACCCAGGTCTCCTTACTGTGAGGCAGCAGCGCCACCATACCACCCTATATGCAAATAAATAAATGTAATGTGAAATGTGACAATAAATAAAAATGCAATGATATGTGAGCATACATAATTAAATGTGTCATGATGTATGTTTTTGATGCTTATTTCTTTATATTTTGACTAGCTGTACTACTTGTCTAAAACGAGTTAAAATCTAAGTGATCAATGTGGACCTTAGTGTTAATGTTTGTTGTGCTCCATCTATTTGATGGTAGTATGTAGTAATAAAATGCATTGCATTAGTCTTTCCAACAGATGGTGCATAACAAGCATGTAGTAATAAAATGCATTGTATTTGTCATTCCAACAAATAGCACATCACAAACATTAGCACTGCTTTTATGAATTCCATACCAAATGGAATATAACAGAGTCATAGCAATTGTATGGACACACAGATACAAAGTTATACAGACACATGTCTTTTTATTAGGTTGTATTTAATTATTTCTTTGTTTATTTATTTCAGGCACATTACATTCAACCTGAAATACACACAATTTGAAATTAAAACCGTCATTTTCACCTGCCAAAGCTGAGAGGGTGGGCTATAGCAAGTGGGTTCTACAGTGTTCTCATTGGTGCATTGTTGATAGAGTGGGACACTCACAGTGACAATTACAGTATACACATGCCAGTGGGCCACAGAATTCCTAAGGCAATCAAAGAACCTGTTCAAAGTTCTGACTGAGAGTGTCAGTGGAGGACATGAGAGCAAGAAAAAGCTGTCCAGAATTAGAACTGCTTGTAATTACAACTTCTATTTTAATTCAAGTATCCCTTGTCATGTACGTGCACCTGGGGATCACCTTCAGGGTTTAAATGAGGTAAGTGATTCCACCCCAGACCTGGAAGGGCCACTTTCACTAACCATACTCTGTTCCATTTGCAGTAATAAGAAGGGCTTTGTCAACTGACACCACCTACAGAAAAGGCCCCACCCCTTCCAGTTAGGACCCAATCAGAAGGTGCGTGCCCGGAGTACCATGTCTCCTATGGACCCTGAACTCAGATGTATAAGGAGCTCCTGAGCTGCCTAAAACTGCCGTGATTTATACTTTGCGCAATCTTAACTCCAATGCTGGCTATTTTGTTTGTTTGTAGTAGAGGCTACATTGGCCAACTTTTTTTTCATTAGCGATAAAACTTTTGTGTTTCGTTTGTTAAACTGAGTTGCTTAGCTGGTTCCCCAACGTTTATTGTGGGTTCTTTGAGTCTACCTGAAATTGATACCCTGAATTTATCATCTATTCAAGAGTGTGCGTCTGATGGGTGGTGTCGACCTATAAATTTAACAAATGATGGCCAAAGATTTATGCACACTCCACCACTGATTCACCAATCAAAATACAATACTAGCTAGAGACTGCGCTCTCAACTTAAATGGGTGAAAACAACCGTTTTAAGGCACATTTTATGTGGCATGCAGTATCTTTGAAATAAATCAATGAAGAAATAATTAAATACATAAATAAATAAGCAACACAAAACATATATTTTGACACATTTAATTATTTATGCTTACATAAAATTGTGTTCTTATTTATTGTTACACTTCATAATACATTTATTTATTTGTGTATTTTTTTATTTAATTTTGTCTAAAATATCCTTTCACATTAGAAGCACTTGATCTGGTTTATCATTATCCACACCTCTTTTCCAGTTCAGGACAAAAAAAAGAATAAGAACTAGACACCAAAGCAAATGACACAGCATAATGAAAGGCTTGACAACAGAACGTTTTATTGTAAGGCAGCAAGCATTTATGTATGTATGTTATAGGGAGATAACGTAGTCATTCTGCCTTCAAGATTTTCATTATAATCTTGATTTTCCTCCTGCTTTCCAGGTTTTTTGTGATTTAAGCCATTGCGTACCAGTGACCATGTGAGTGTGCCTGACACTGAAGTAGCTGCAGACTTTCAGCATTCAGTGTTATTTGCCCAGTTGTTTCCTTTGCTCATTGTTAATTGACATTATTAGAATAAGAGAAGAAAACAAAAGAGCAGCTAATGAACCAGTGACAGGCAAAATGACCTGCGGATTGTGAAACAGGTTTGGAACAAAACCCTGCAGAAACACGGAGTCTCTAGGACTGCATTTAGAAACCACTTAACTACAGTAGACAGAAGGCTAAGGTCCACTGGGCCTTTTTTCATGCAAGAGTCATGTGTTCTCATCAGTTTGTTCTTCTCCAGGATTAGCATCACATGCTTTTATTTTCTTTCTTTCTGTTACTACGTGTCAACATGTTGTCTTCCTGTATGCACACTATGTTTTTATTTTTTTCTATTTTTTCTTTTGTTGTGGTCGTTTTTCATGTAAGGATTAACGATTTGATGTGTGGTAGTTCCACAGAAGCATTTGTGGTGTGGCCAGTCCTCTGAGAAAAGTATTGCATAACAAATAAATTGCTGTTAATCTCCTCACCTGAAACAGCTTTCTTCATACTATAAAGAAAGAAAATGTCTTTACACAGACTGTCTGCTTAAAGTGTAAAACACAGTGAAAGCATTCTTCCTTTTAAGCAGTTGTTATTGTACGAGTAGGGTGTATTTGTATTACAGCATGTATGTTTAAACAGTGAACTGCATTTATATTATTTATGATACAAATAAAGTGTTAAAGATTCTTCTGTTTCCCAGAAATGCTGTATAGGTATAAGCTCAAACAAGAAATGGTGAGAACAGATAGCTTGTGATTATGATGAATGTTAACAGAAATAGTATTCTATTATTGGAAGTTTGAATCAGTCATCCATTAAAGCATTTTCTTTACCAACTTGGTCGATTACAGGCTTATAAGTGCCATATCCTGTGTGACCAGTAGGGGACATTTCAACACCCCAAACCCCAGACACAATCAACATGACCCAAGTCCTGGGTTCAAATAAAAAGATTTATTTGTACAAATACCTTACAAAAGGCTTCTTTGTAATCATAGACAAAACAAAAATCTTTCTCTCTCTCTCTTTGTTTGTTTGTTTCTTTCTTTCTTCTCCTCCATTCCTCCCAGACAAGATTTGTCTTTCCTCCACACCGACTCGAGTGGCTTCTTTTACCTTGGACCTGGCAGTACTTATGGTGCTAGGGTCTAGCCCATTCCAAGTACCTCAAGGACAAACAGAAGTCCCACAAAGTATAAAGTACAAAGTCCCTCTGGTGGCCCCCACAGAATCCAACAAGGCTGCTCTATGCGACTACAGTTCCCAGCATATGTTGCATGTGTCCACACAGGTAGCGTTGCCCAGGTTGTCTCCAACTGTCCTTCTACTGTACTGGCCTCCCAACTTGGTATTGTCCCTTGGTCCAATCCTGTCGGAATGCAAATGTACCCACTGCCGACTGTCTCCTGGCTTAGGCAGAACAACATTTACCCTCTTTCTTTTGTCTCATCCCAACAAGGACACCTGCCTATGTGCGCCATCCATCTCACATGGTAGTATGAGAGACTAGAAGGAAACAGTCCATCACAGGGCACATCTGCCCAATCCAGTATAGAGTCACTAGTTAACCAAACATGCATGTGTGCTTGGAATGTGAGAGATGGATGGATTATCTAAAGAAAGCCCAAACAGGCACTGTGAGAGTGTGCAGATTCTACATACAGTATATGGCAGCTTAGATGGATATTTGAGTCTAGGGCTATGGAACTTTGAGGCCTCCGTGCTCTCTAATTCACCCATAAATCATTCAATCTTTTTGTTAATAGTACTTTTGAGGTATCATTACAAGTCCCTTTATAAATTACATAGGGATATAGTATGAAACAGGTAATTCAAATATACATGATAAATCTTAGGAAAATAATCAAGCACTAAATAGTGCACAGAGTCCATTAATGTTTAGAAGAAGAAGAAATGAAGAAATTCAAATGCAAACAGCAACAGAAACAAAGATATAGACTAACAGGACAGATAATACAGCCAATCAATCGATCAATAAATAAATAAAAACAAATAAACTTATCTAGCTCATCAGGTGGAAGCAATGAATTACATATTAGCAGTGGGTAGAACAGACTCCCCAAGGCACTTCATAGCACACCATGGAATGAGCTTGTGCTCCAAGAGAGTGGATATTTCGTAATGGCATCTAATTTTATCAACATCCTCTTTTCCACCACAGGTTCCAGCGTGTCCAGAGTTCGCCCCGTGATGGAGTGGGCTTTTCTGATAAGTTTGTTCAGGCTTTGTGCTTACTTTTGTGCTCAAGTTGCTTCCCTAGGAGGCTGCAGGGTTGAACATCACACTGGCTACCATGGACTGGTAGAACATTTCTGACAGCTTGCTGCACTCATCAAAAGACCTGAGTCTTCTTAGCAGCTACAGTCTGCTAGGCTCTTCTCATGCAGTGCCACTGTGTTGTCAGACTTTGTTTAGTTTAGATATAAGCTAAACTGAAAGCATATACAGTAGCACTCAATTAGCAGGAAAAACTGAAATACAACAAAGTCATCCCCAGTACGGTAAGGATAGAAGACTTTGTTAGAAAATGAAGAGGAAAGAGTAAAGGAAAGGTAAGCAGGAGGTGGTTGAAATGAAGTGAATGTTAGTGAGCCTAGTAGAAAGTCTGATGGAGAGTCTGACATTCCTAAATTCAAGCTGTGCTTGTAGTCAGTGTTGAGACAATAGAAAAAAAAAACCTCTTCAAGGCGGAATAAGTACTTTGCTGTTTTATCTTACTGTGATACTCATTTAGTACACTTCAGAATGTCACAGAATCATTGATTTTATAGGGTGGAAGCATCACAATATGTTTAGAATAGTTTGATATTAAACTATGGGGGTAATCCTACAAAAGAAATGATACCATTTTAAGCTGAAATTTAAAAAAAACAGTGAATCCAAAGAGTGTGGCTTTGATGAACTAATTGTCACATCATTTAGTTCATTCAGCATTTATTATTTAGGGCTAAACCTTGGCAGTCATGACATTTTTGAAGACATAGGTCCAGAAATCATAAACACTGTCTAGTGAACTTTCTATTGTGAAATATGTAGCTCACACATTTAAACAAAATCTGATGGAGCATTTACACTAACTACACTGTCTTGTGAGGCACATGATCCACCATCTCTTTAATGGGTGCACTAGTGGAGCCTAAAACTGTTTCATTTAATCCATGATTGTTTTCAGAAATACTATAAGTATTGTTCCTTCTTCCTCAGACTGGCTGGCTCCAAACATTGTAGTCACCATTACATCTATACCATATATTGAGTAGATGTACTGTAAGATCTGTAATAGGGATACTCAATTCCTGGAGGTCTGCAGTAGTTGCAGGTTTTTCCTTTAACAAGTTTCTTAATCAGAACCCATTTATTTACTACTAAAGCAGTATGTTTCTTGGACTCAGTTTTAGTTAACTCATTTGTTGCTATTCAGTACCCTTGATTTCCTATTTTAGTTTTCGGTCGATGCAGTTAGGTTTTAATTGTGGCCTGTTTTCTTGCCCAGCCATCTGTTAGTGATCAGATGAAAATGAAAAAGGAACCACCGGCTCTCCAGCTAACATGCTTCCATTTAAACCTGTGTACATACATCATGATGGATCTGTATTAATAGGATGTTTTGCAAAAAAGAGAAGGGATATTTCAGGAGGTACAACTCTTTTCCAGTCCAGAAAATATATGGAGAGTATTCTCAGAAAAAGAAAAATCCACAATAGGATAAAAGGTTTGTCTTAGAAGAATGAAAGCACTTACGTGCATGCCGTATAATTAATACCAAGTTTCATTATGTGCTTGGCCTGGCTCATAATTACAAAGCAGACTGGAATGAACCTACTACAGTCCTCTAGTTCCAGAGTTGAGTACCCCTGCTTTATATGCATATACTGTACAAATTTGAAATATTAAGAGAATCAGTAGTAGCATCTTAGGTTACAAGAACATTGCCTTAAGGTCATTCAAAAGTCTAAGGCAGGGCAGTTCTTAGGACTAAGCTCAAGAGGAGAAATACTGTTGCCACAGTAGTGGGAATCTGCTACACTTTTCATTGCAGGGGATGACTTTAAGTATTGCAGGGTGCAAAAGAGTTATGGAATTAAGGTCACTGTCTGCGTGGATTGTGCATGACCTCCTTGTGTCTCCATGGTCTTTCCTCCCATATCTCTACAGATGTGTAGTTTAAGCTAATAAGTGACTCTGAGCAGGCCCAGTATGGGTGTAATAGCTGTTGTGCCCATAAGTAGGCACTGAGATGCACTGGCACCTTGTTCAAGGACGGTTCCTGCCTATTGCCCAATTTTGCAGTGATAGGTTCTGGATCCTTTAACTCAGTATTGTATAAAGTAGTAGACTTGAGAATGTTATGTTTTATATATACTATGGGGCTCTGCCCCCTGATCGCTTTGCTCGCCCACCCCCGGGTTTGGTTTTATCGGATATACAATTTAAAGACATTCTTATTTTCATGGGAATTGTTACATATGCATTATTGTCACTTTTAGTTTAAAACTTTTGCAAAAACAATACTTGTCCTTTATTTCCGGCCCCGGGCATGGTTAAATCTCTTTCTCGCAGGACGTTTAACGCTGCTTGTGTTGTGAAGTGGGGGCTGAACACACACTAAGGAGTTGCAGTCAGATCATCTGCTGGCTTGTTGCTGATGGCGAGCTATTGTTTTCTCCTTGTCACGCTGCGGATCGATCATTTCAAAGACTGTATAGCAGCTGTCCTTTAGCCACTTTGTGTCTCTGCCATTGTGAATGGTAGGGGGGGTGGCTGAAAGTGCGCTAAGGAGAAGCAGTCGGATCATCTAATGGCTTCCTGCTGCTGCTGCTGGCAAGCTGCCTGTTCTGCTTGTCACTTGTCGTTTTAAGAGCTGGGAGGACATGATGTCCGTCTGCCAAAAGAATTCCAACAACTGCTTGGTTAGATGTCCGTGAACTTGTTTTAAATGTTGTCTCACTGCCTTGTCTCACATGACATTAAAGTGTCTCTTGCGGGACGTCAAATTGCAGTCTCTTGGCACCAAGTCTCATGTTTAAGGTCCCCGCAAGACGCTCTCTTTCATCTCATGGGTCTTTAAAGTGCCTTCCGAGAATATCATGTCTCGTCTCCCTGGTCTCCCTTCCACCAAGATTTTTTTTTATAATAGAGAGATATGTAATATAAGGCTTTGAGCTGTGGCATGAATTATTTCACACTGAAGCAGGAAGGTAGTACCTTCATGGAATATAATAAAGCTAATCAGCTCACTAGTGGAGATGGCTTGATTGGAAGTACAAGTTCATTGGTCTGAATCCAGAAGGCAACCAGCCTGTAGCAGCATGAACCTATTACATTAATTCCAACTACAAAATGTCATTACCACAGATGGCTATCTTGATTTGGAGAGATTGCAACAGAGTTAGGATGGGAATTCATTAAAATTATAATGCGGCAAGGTCACCCCAGAAAAAAGAAGTGGAATGACAGGAGCTTCAGAAATATACCTTGAACTCAACAGTCTAAGTGACTCATTTTTCTCATCTGCATCAGTGGATGAGGATGTGCGAGTTTTCAAGTCTGTGATAAGGAAAGGGCCAATCAGCTTGAAGTGGGCATAGCATGAACCAGGCAGTGCATGCAGTAATGTAGATATTGTGACTACAGACCAGGAATACTTGCATTGTGAATTGTTTATTATTAAACTTTTTAAAAGCTGACAGTTAAAATTGAGTTGGATCTGATTGTGGACAGTCGTGTTAATATAAACCATATTAATTTTGGATGCTGCATTGTTTCTTTGAAGCCTTTTAAATTAATATTTGTTTGTTAAAATATTTAATTATTGATTCCATTATGACAATTTCCTCATTTCAGTGCCATTTTGAAATCCTTTTTGCCATTCCTGTTACCATTTTGTGATATATTCTAATTCCACGGCCATGTTGTGTGTATATATCTCTAAGACAGTTGGCACCACATGACCAGTGTTAACATGACATTATCGCACATGGGCTATTTAAGATTATGGCTTGGCATCCAGAGCGTACTAGCTTTTGGATAAATATCATCTTTCTACTTTGCACGTGCTTTTGTTTATTTTGACTAAGGCTCTCTTCCTGGTTAGTTTGGCTTGTGACTTCTCAGTACTTTTCACTTATAGATATGTTTATTCAGTTTTTGACTTATTTCGCTGGTCCTCTTTTGTCTTGTGCTTTGGAATCCTTGCAAGATTTTTTAATGACAGTTTTCCCTTCTCCCCTTTTCATTTCTCAGATCCTATTTTTCCAAAACAAAGTCATCCCAAAATGTATGCTGCCCATCAGGTTGTCCTTAACAGTTAAAGACCTGTTCTGGCTCACAGTCCTCGTTCCTTTTTAGGAGTACCTAGCGCAGCCTCTTGGGTAAAGGTTTGTGCATTCCTGTTCCTACTTGTTATCCCCTTGTTTTGTCAGCTTTTATAGTTCAGTTCATGATGTTTCAGAATGGATGTAAGGTGGACAAGGATATCATTATGGAGTGTTTACTTAAAACAAAATCTATAAATCAGGACAATAAACAAAGGAAGACACAAAGGTCAAAGCAACAAATGTAACATGAAAGCCCTGCTGCCATTCTGTGTCTGCCTATATAGGTCATGTAAGCACCCCATTGTGTACCCAGTGGGATGGCTTTTACAACTTTAAAGTATCTCTAAGCACTTCATTTTTCACCTTCCATCTTTAACAGTCTCTTTCTTTCTTTCTGTCTCTCACACACAATGTTAGCCTGTTTCTGCTGCCAGTGAGTCTTCACCCCAATTCTCCCCAGACACAAGCAAGCTAGTCCTGCCATGACAGAACATTTAAACCCCTGGGTCACTTTCGGAAACCTTAGCCTTTGCCTCAGGAGCAGATCAAACTCACTCTAGTGGTACTTGATGTCCCTGCACCCCTGTGCCTTCAGTAGCCCTTAAACAGCGGGGTTTCTCTGGCAGGTTTCTGGGATACCTGACTTAAAGAAATAAAACGATCCCAATCCTTCCTCCATCTAACAATATGGAGATTTACAGCCTGCCTTCTGCCAGACCCACTTCTATTGTCAGGATCTCACTAAGCAAAGGTTTGTTTAATTAAAAATTTGGAATTGTTTGCAGAATTTCATTTGATAATGTTTTGATGCATTTTATGCATGTTTTGGAATTATTATTTTATTTGTTGTTATTGTCAGGATCTTACATGACGTTTTTGGAGTTATTATTGAGGATTTCTTTTTGTTATTAAATATCCATAGCATTATTTTTTATGGGTGCTGCAATATTTTTATAATTGAAAAAAAGATTAATAAATTAAATGTGCAGCAGACCTCTGTCCGAATAGACACTGTAATTTTTACAATATTATTAATATTAATATTAAAGTCATTACAAAGGAGCAGTCAAACATAGCCAAGGTCAAAACATAGTAAAATAAGAGATTGGCCTTTGAGTTTACAGAAGAGTGTTAAACATTAATCTTCTTCACATGATGAATGAAGATATCCAGAGTTGTTCATGAACGACATTCTTTCATATTGATACAAAGTTCGGAGAGCATTATAAAGCAAATGACCATCTTTTAAATCATGGTGGCCATGATAACATTGCATAGTGTCAAATGCCCAGCAACCACATAGCATCTCAAAGAACCAAAGCTCCAAAATTTTGTCACCCAATGTAACAAACACACAGAAAGGTGGCATAGAAATGAAAAAACAAAATGGCAATGAAGAGACTTCACTGAAATAACAGTAAGAGTAATTTAAAAAAAAAAAATTAAACAAAAATGAAAAATGAGTTGCTCAATCCTGAAAGTTACCCTTCTGGAGCACCAGGTACATATGTAGGGCCTAACATCTCTGGTAACCCCTGCAGTCCTGTCACTGGGATATGGAGTATATACCATCCTGTTTGTGTATTTGGTCCAGCAAGCCCTTACCAGAATGAGAAGAGCCTATCTACTGTACATCTTGGCATCATGTCAGAATAAATAAAATCACTGAACTGAACCCTGGATTAAAATTTTGTCCCAGTCACTTAAAAGTTATTTAATGAGAATGAGACAGGATCATAAACAGTTTGCAGAAAGTCTTGGAATGGGTTGCTGCTTGCATGGCTGAAACAAACCCCCTTGATAATGATTGGTGGGTATTCCCCAATGTGGAAATGGACAATGGTTGGTGCCAATTCTTCAAGGGGGGACAGGATGATGATCGGCCACTGCTCCACTGTGATTAAGGGTTGCAAAGGCGCGCAATAGGGAAAATTGGATTGATTTAAGAACCATTGTTTAAGGTTTTCACATCCATTCTGTGTGTCTGCAGTGTTTTTTTCTCTCTGTACTCCACTTAACTGTAGCATCTAAAAGATTTGCATAATGCAAATAGTTTTGAATTGGCCCTTCTGAGTAAGTGTAACCAGCAATAAGCACACGCACTGCACACATTGGTCTAATTCTTTATTTAGCTGAGTGGCAGATGTTACTGCTTTTAATTCCTGATGTCCTGAGTTCATGTCCAAGCCATGCTGTATCAAGGAGGATAGCCACTGAGAAGAGACACCCTGAGCAGTTTTTTAGCATTGAAAGTGATACCACAACCCAGACTTGCTAAAGGAGGAGTGAATGTGACCGGTGAATGTGATGAAAAGTGAAGCTAAGAGAGGCCCTCGCTATTGCCCAAAAAGCTCCATCACAAAACAACAGTCACATCATTCACTGATTAAATGGAGTTCTGTGTTTAGCTTGTAATCCCCAAATCCTAAATGTGTGTCCCAGCCTTGCCATTTTATGGGAGATACCTGCTGGAAGGGGCAGCAACACCCTCAACAGTCTCCTCAGCAGTGACAGTGAGTTAAGGTGTCTGGGTC
Source organism: Polypterus senegalus (assembly GCF_016835505.1). Taxonomy (NCBI): domain Eukaryota; kingdom Metazoa; phylum Chordata; class Cladistia; order Polypteriformes; family Polypteridae; genus Polypterus; species Polypterus senegalus. Next base: position 264,890,680 of record NC_053155.1, on the reverse strand, counting down.
CTGTAATGAAACGATGCTTTGTCCTGTCTTGCACACAAGGCTTCCAGGATAGGCTTCAGCCTGATGTATGTAGCCTATGTTGGAGTACACCAACAGCAAGCAAGGGACAGAGAGAACAATAGAGTCAGCACCAGGATTACGGAGAAACCAAAGTCATCCATTCTCTGAATCTAATTGTTCTTTTACAGTTTTACAGAGAGATGGTATCCCTAGATGCCAATCAAATCACCCTGCATCTTTTAGGATGTATGAAGGAACCAGGGCACCGAGAGGAAGCCCATACAGACTGTAAGACAACTGTGGTCAAGACTAGGATTTGCACACAGGAGCAGTGAAGCAGCAGCACTAACCACTGCGACTCCATGCCACCTACAACACAGTTATTATAGTAAATTCCACCCGGGGGAGTAAATGCTAACATAACTCAAAGTTATTGTCTGCTTTTTTATTTATTTATTTTTTTCATTTTTATTACTATTTAATTTAATATTGTTTCTTTGTATCAGTATACTGCTGCTGGATTATGTGAATTTCCCCTTGGGATTAATAAAGTATCTATCTATCTATCTATCTATCTATCTATCTATCTATCTATCTATCTATCTATCTATCTATCTATCTATCTATCTTTCTATCTATCTATCTATCTATCTATCTATCTATCTATCTATCTATCTATCTATCTATCTATCTATCTAGTTAAAAAAAACATCATGGTAGAGATAAAATGACAAAAAGAAAAGTGGGCTTTCAAGCATAATATCAACATGATGGTCAATGGAGCTGCCCAGTCAGCAAAAGAGCACTTCAGAGTAGAAATCACAGAACTGAATGAGCTTACTTTTTTTTTTTTTGAGATTTTATCAATTTTATTGCAATCATTCCATACAAATCAATCAATTTTTACAAAAAGTAGAATTGAAAATAAGTCAACCCCCAACCCTGAGAGAGAGAGCATGGCCAACAGAGTAAAATTAATGAGCATGATACATAAATGTATCACTTTTGAGATACTGAAGAGTTGGATATTAAAGTATTTCTGAGGAAAGGTCTTTACCTTTGGTTTACTGGTCATGTCCTTTCTAAGGGTTAGAAGTTCTGAGCAAGATCACAGAAAATAGTTAGAGTTTAGCTCAGGTGTTGGTGAACTCAGAATTATTAGCAGGTTATTGTTTCAAGTGAGCCCAGAAAGTAATCATTGCCTTCAGGAATCATACAGGTGTTTGTGCCTGGAGGTCTTTCTCATAGGGTATTTTTGTGTTTAGGGTCCTGCATGAATGTATTTTGGAAAGAATATGGGACAAGCTGCAGTGCCTCTAATGTGGTATCCTAGCAACCAGCAGGTCGACCTGACTCTCATCTGTGCCTGTTCACCTGTTGTGACATTTTATACTCAACATCAGACGGATGTGGGCAGGCTGCTCAGGTTGCCTGTGGTCTGGTAGGTCAGAATTGATTTCATTTTGAATTTAACTTGACATGACATGCTACTACATTAAGTGCGATGGTTTGTGGCATTGACTGATGTTACATTTTTGGTACTTTTAGACAATATCTAGCTAGGAAGACAAAAACATTGAAATTGATTCTATAGATTTACTATTGGCTCCAGCAGAACCCCGTGACCCTGTAGTTAGGATATAGTGGGTTGGATAATGGACGGATGGATGGATTTACTATGTGTCTCCAAAAAGTATTTAAGTGCCATTGTGTAGCAATTGTGACAACAAAGGTTGGGGTGGGGGTTTCAAACCAACTTTTTGTTCAATACACCAAAAGCTACATGATGTAAAAAATATCAGTAACTCATCAAGTAAGAATTATTAAAAAAATGTGACGAGCCAGTACAAGTACACAACTTTAGCATTAAATATAGCACCTTAAATATACAGTATATGGGTTACTTTGAGCATCACATGATTAGCACACATGTAGCATCACGGAGATGAAAAGCTCTAAAATGATGGCACTGATAAAGAAAAAAACAGACAATAAGACCACCCACACAAAAAAATCATTAACAAAATGATGGTGCAATGTTATCAAAATTACAACGGAAATATAACAGAGAGAAAAACAGATGCAATAAATGTATTGTCAAAATTTAAAGCAAACCCAATAATTAATGTTGCATTTCTTGAAATAATACCTCTCCACCATAAGGCACACATAAGAATCCCCACTCTTGGCAATTGTAATGTGGCTGGAAACCAGAGCACCCGTGGAAAATGTGACATGAACACATAGAGGATGTGCAAATCTGACTCAAGAATTAAATCCAGTGCTAAACATGTGTTACTCTTTTAAAATCGTACGATAGATAGATAGATAGATAGATAGATAGATAGATAGAACAGACAAAACAAAAACTGAATTCAAGAGAATGTTTTAATTAAGATTATAATATTCTTAACTAAATCTAACTTCTTATTCTTTCATGAGACAGGGTGTTCCCTTTATTTTGCAGGTAAAGTTTCGATCAGGGTTTATCTATAACTCCCAGTTCCTAATATTTCATAATGTTATAAATTGTCAAATGAGTATCATAGGCCATTATATGATGTAGCCTTGCCTGATGTCTTCCTGGTGTCAATAAAAATACATTTTTAAAATTTACATAAAAAACAAATCCAAAATACTCAGCATTTTACCAATTATTAGGATCTTGGCCTGTGCCAGTTGGTAGTTATGCTATTGCCTGTACTGTACTGCTTTCATTTTCTAATGCTCCAGTGCTGATTTCTACTTCTCACAGCACTTATCCTCTGACCCCATCCACAACAAAGTCACATAACATGTGATGTTATTTTGCTCCACCTGTTTATGATGGTGACACACAGAGCACAGTGTGCAAGCATTTGGATTCCAAAACATATTCTGTGACATAGCTTGCGCTTACGATAGGTAGGGAAAGAATTCTTAGTTACTATGAATAATGTTTCTGCTTTCTTTTTGACCAGAATTTTTTTAGTTGCGTTTTAGTATTTTGTTGCTGGCTCACTTTGATTTTCTGGTTCTGACCTTCTGCTCTGTTTAAATGACTATTTTTGTTTTCTCCTGTGGCTCTCTAATCTCCTGGTCCTTATAATTAATTGTCCATTTTAGCCTGGCAATTTTACCACTCTTTTGGCCTTAATAGACACTTCTAAATACGAACTCCTGAAAACCGAACTTTACTTGTTTTCTGATTGTTTGTCTACTAAAACCAGAAAGACATTCAACCACACAGTCCTTTCAGGAATATTTCTGTCCAAATTTTTGGACTAGGCACTTTTACACCACTGTTTTTGGTTTTTGATTTTAGGCTTTGTCTTTTCTATGTAAATTTGACTGACGAATTTGAGAAGTAGGCACGCTATTTAAGCTTTACTACTCAAAATAAAATAATAGCAATCTGGAGATGTGACAACTGGGCAAACATTTGTTTATGTCATATATACTGACAGACTAAAGAGATCGTTCCTCCCCCACACTATGCGACTCTTCAATTCCACCCGGGGGAGTAAATGCTAACATTAATTTTATTTAAATTTTTTTTTTTTTTTTCATTTTAATTACTATTTAATTTAATATTGTTTCTTTGTATCAGTATACTGCTGCTGGATTATGTGAATTTCCCCTTGGGATTAATAAAGTATCTATCTATCTCTATCTATCTATATATATATATATTTCTGATCTTTCAAATGAGGGTTTTTTACTTCAGAGAATTTATATTTATCACTACTTTCACAAAATCTTTTATTTAGAATTTTGTGTATTTTTATACATTTTTTGTTTGTGTTTTACAGCACAGCCCTTTTTGACATTTTTTGGCTCCATTTCCATTGTTTGATGTGTGTTATGCTTTGCAAAATTCAAGACTGTGTTTTTCAAGCCTCTCTAACACATACACAATAATAGTTTTTGTCTTAGTCTTCTGACTATGAATTTGCCCCAAATGTTGGTTTGTTATGATTGTTAAATTGACTTTCCGGTTTTGACTTTTGATTCATTTTATTGGTTAATGTTCATCTCCTGGCCCATTCTCTTTAGAAACTGTGGCCTTGTGTTTGTCCACCTCTGTGTAGAACTGGAGATGCTTATTGCTGTAACATCTGCGGACCCTGATTCATAAAATGTCTGAAATAATCAGTAATGGAGATTTAACATTTCTGCTGAAATCTTAGACTACAGTTGTTAGGTGCAACAGTGTTGACCATCATGGACAGCAGGTCATTGTGGTGTCAATAAAATATTGAATCATTAAAGTTTATAGACAATGCAGTTGTTTTCCTGCTAACATCTTTTAATTTTATTGTTACAAAAATTCCTTAAGAAGTTATTTCTTCAACAATCATGATATATACAGGTATTAATTTACTATATGAAATTGAATTCTAAAATGAAGTATTTTTGATAAATTAAAAAAAAAAAATTCTACACTAGGCATTTATACTGGAGGTAAAGGGCACCAAGGCCCCAATCTGAAAACAAGTGCCTTCAAACTTACAGAATAAGTCCACAGCAAAGTTTTTGATTTAAGTAAGTGTGCCTTCTGTGTTTCTGAGGTAAGCTTGTGACAACAAAAGTAAACAGGAATTCATGATGTCATAAAAAACATTGCTATTTGATTGATTTATGGGTTGTTTAATGTTAAGAATTATTTTTTTTATTATTTTGATAAAGTTTATTTTTATTTTTTTTTATTTGTCTTTTGTACATGCAACTGGAGAGATGGGTCACATGATTATGGTCATTGATTCGACAATGTCACTCGTGGTGAAGAGTTGCACATAAGAGTTTCATTGCAGTTTCTACACATAACAATAAATCTGAAATGAACTAATCACAATGCATTATATTTTTATGGAGTCAAGTATCCTGTACACTGGTATTAGATTCATAGAACCAATCAACGCTCAGCATTAAAAACATACATACACGGTGTGTCGTGTGTATGCATGATAAATAAATGCTGAGGGGTGAGAAAGGCAGAGTGTGTGATGGAGCCAAACCTCATTAATACAGATGGAAGCTCCACAAACCGTTTATCAAATTTTATAGTGTGTGGTGAATCACTCTTGCTAAAGATATGGTAAAATAACTGAGAACAACATTTTTTAAATGAGTAAACTCAGTGATACTCACTGAAACTAATCAAAACCATGAATATGTGGGAAGTACATACAAACTAACATTATGAGCCGGGAATGACGCTCTGTGTTACCACGCTGTCTATGCTAAAACATCTGCACTAAAGTTACTAAACTCGAACATGATTAAAACTAAATGTATAATTTAAGGTTCAGTTCTTGTCACTTGATTGCATACTTTCTGTTGCTTGACCACCAGGGCACTAGCAGGTATAATAATACCAGGTGGAAGCAGGCAATATTTTGGTAAAATAATTAAATAAGCTTCCATATAGTGAAGGACTGTGATCATGTGACTTTTTTCAGTTGATATAGTTGATATCTGGGTATCAATATTGAAAAATGTCATAACATAGCTTGGAGGCAAGTTTTTGAGGTCAAAAGTATATGCTGGAGGAATCCATGTCCCTAGGCCTGAAAGGTTGCCATGAAGGAATATGACTGGTCTCTTTTTAAAACTGCTGAATTTCACAACAATGATCTGTTTTTTTCTTTTTTTCCTTCCTAAAATGACATGGATACACTGTTCTGCAATATGTGTAGAATCTCAAGACATGAATGAGGCTCTATTCAATAAGGGCGTGCACAAAAAGGCGAGCTTCAAAAGGGCGACCTCAATTGAGCATGGTGAATAAAGGCGTTCGTAGATAATTTAGTTCAAATGGCTCTGGAATATGTGAAGAGCAACAAAGGTGCAGATCTACTCGTAGTCGAAGGCTACACATTGCACATAATCTACAGCTTCAAGTGTAACACAACAATGAGTAAGAGGAGAAAACAATGAAATATGGAGACCTTTAGAAATAGATCGTTAGAAGTTCATGCATTAATTAATTGGATGTTTTAATATTCTTGCTTTCGCCTTTTTATACATTCAATCATTACCTTTATCTAATAAATTTTCTGTAATAATTTTGTTGCGTTTGCCTTTATTCTCTGCGCCCAATTGAGGACGCCCTTTTGAAGCTCGCCTTTATTTATGCACCCTTATTGACGGATACCCCTGAATGACACTTCATAATACTTTAGGCTTGAAAAATTGATGTATTAGTGCTGCTGCCTCGCAGTTAGGAGGCCTGGGTTCACTTCCCGGGTCCTCCCTGCGTGCAGTTTGCATGTTCTCCCCGTGTCTGCATGGGTTTCCTCCGGGTACTCCGGTTTCCTCCCAAAGTCCAAAGACATGCAGTTTAGGTGCATTAGCGATTCTAAATTGTCCCTAGTGTGTGCTTGGTGTGTGTGTGTGTGCCCTGCGGTGGGCTGCCGCCCTGCCTGAGGTTTGTTTCCTGCCTTGCGCCCTGTGTTGGCTGAGATTGGCTCCAGCAGACCCCCATGACCCTGTAGTTAGGATATAGCGGGTTGGATGATGGATGGATGGAAATTGATGTATTAGGTAAAATTAAATGCTTTTGTTTTCATGTTGGTACCCCGGTACACTTCACTTCTATTATAAAAGGCAAGAGAAAGTTATTTATGTTTTTAAATTTATAAAAAATTAGCTGTGTAAGCCCGTGTTGTAAAAAGCCAATTGTCCTAGAAACTATTGAAGTTGTCAGAAAAAAAACTGAAATGTAGAGATGTCAGGTAATTGAAAGCAACTACTCTGGGCGTCTCTCTCCTAGGAGGATTCGTTTTGCTGACGTACTTGCATCACTTCTGTATTAGCGGCAGGAGGAAAAGTAAAAGAGATACCATTTTGCTGATGTTAGCAGCTAAGCGGCTTTGTCTTTTTTCTGAGGTTTTATTTTGCTGACGTGCTTGCCCCACTTGTGTTAATAGCGGCTAAACGAGTCTTCTATTTCCTCAGAGGTGGAGCCCTTACCCTGACTATATCTGTCACTTCCAGGCCAGACAGACACACACACTTCCACTCATAGACGTTTATATATAAGATGTTTCACTTTTGAATACAATTTCATGTGGGAAATATATACCTTGATGGTGAAAACAAAACTTCCAATTTAACAATACCAACATAATCCTTTAACTTACTGGGTTTGACTTCAAGCAGCTGAGGTAAATGAGATGGTGTGGTAGAGGTTTACACAAGCAGCTGATTTGATGGTGTGCTGGCATTTTAATAACTTTTATTGCAGATTTTTATGCCATCAGCAGTTGATATCAGATGTGAAAAAAGAGGAAAATAAACATGGTAAATTTGAACAGTATTGCAGTTGCACATAATGTTTCTCTGTTTAAAAATAGATTGTTTTGAAAATTAGCCAATTCTTTTTTTTTTTCAAATTAAAAAAAGACCTGTACAGAATATTCCATTTGTGATATTTACAAAAATGTAATTTTTCAGACTAGTTTTGTTTAAAGAATAAATGTACCAGATATCAACAAAACTGTCCATCAATAGCTGATGTTTGTAGTGTAGAGGGACAGACAGGAATACAAGAAAATCATGACAAGAACAGTGTTTTTATATTTTATGTGAATGCATCTGAAAAGTATGGACGAAAAATTACACTTAAGGGTTACATAGTTATAGATAGATAGATAGATAGAGATAGATAGATAGATAGATAGATAGATAGATAGATAGATAGATACTTTATTAATCCCAAGGGGAAATTCACATAATCCAGCAGCAGTATACTGATACAAAGAAACAATATTAAATTAAATAGTAATAAAAATGAAAAAAATTAAAATAAAATTAATGTTAGCATTTACTCCCCTGGGTGGAATTGAAGAGTCGCATAGTGTGAGGGAGGAACAATCTCCTCAGTCTGTCAGTGGAGCAGGACAGTGACAAAAGTCTGTCACTGAAGCTACTCCTCTGCCTGGAGATGACACTGTTCAGTGGATGCAGTGGATTCTTCATTATTGACAGGAATTTGCTTTATGCCCGTCGCTCTGCCACAGATGTTAAACTGTCCAACTTTAATCCTACAATAGAGCCTGCCTTCTTAACAAGTTTGTCCAGGCGTGAGGCGTCTTTCATCTTTATGCTGCCATTATATATGATGTGTTTTGGTATGCTTTTCATATATAGCATCTATCTTAGAAGTAGCATAAAGGGTCAATAAATTTCAGAAACTTATTCAAACATATGCTGAAAACCAGATAAAAGTTAAGTGAACAAGGTTCTGAGTGATGGTTTAAAAAGTGGCTGACTGTCATCGACCCAATAAGATTTGACAGGTGTCACAAACACAGAAACCTCCATAAAAGAGTAAGAGTTGAATTCAAAAGTATTAGAAAGTATTGGGAAAGATAAGAATGAATGTAGTGAAATAAGACTTTTATTGGTGGAACATATTTGGGTTGTAAGTTAATGAACCAATCAGAGTAAATGTCAGAGGTTGTGTAAGCATTAATTCAGCTCTGCTATGCAAATTCAAGTGTCTCTAAATGTGTCTGTCTGTCCCTGTTCATTGGCCATTTGCTGACAACCTCTGTCCAGGGCACTGTCCCTTGGTAGATTGCTGTAACTGGATGCTGAGCATTTACTGGAGAGAAAGAAATTATACAATGAACAAATCTCTTCCTGCCTTGTTAGTGACTCAAAGAGGTCCTAGTTCAGGGCAAGATTTCTTTCTTTAGTATATTTCCAGATTAATTTTTACCACACAAGGACAAGAAAGGAGAAATTTTGTAAAGCTAGGGATGAGGCAAGAACAGGGATGTGATAGGCTGAAATGTGCACTCAGAAGAAGAGGTCTAAGCAATTTTGGAGATACAATATAATAGATATAATAGTAGATATATTAGTTGAAAAAATAAATATAAGAATTTCTCAGATCTTAATCATTATGGCTTGGCTCTTTTAGGACACTCAGTCTTTCATATACGAATGAGAGAATATCATTCCAAAACACAGAGTCCTGTAAGTAAAGGTTTTACTATCAACAGTAATTTTATTTTTCCCTTCACTGTAATTATGAAGATTTTGTCCTTTTATTTTGCTTCCTTTTTTGACCTTTTCTCTAACGTAGATAATAATGTGCAAAGCACTTAATAAAAGCTATTTTTGTTGTATAAGACAATTTTCTTGATTAGTAACCCAGCCTTTTAGTGTTAATGGTTTCTTCAACATCATCAGCTATTGTGTTAAATGGCCACCACTTGATTAGTCTGCAAATAACGTTTCAATCAGATTTGGCACTACAGTATCAGACTTGTCTGGAGGCAAACACACATTGATAGATCGAGAATTCAGTCCATTGTCACTTTCCTCATGAGCAGCTGGAGTTGTGCTCACCTTGACAGTGATTCGCATTAAAAGAAGAGTGCCTTCCATATTTATTTAGAAACCAACATTTACAAAAATACTCATAAAAATGTATTGGAGCCTGTTCTTTACAACTGATTTGGCATGCTGATTTACATTCACTCTTAGTCTTATGTCTTTGAAGTGAAGAATGCTTTGTAGTTGACAATGATTGGAACAAAGAACAGGTTTTGACACTCCCTCATTTCAGCAAATTGAAAATCAAAGTGCGCCTGAGCTTCTTCCAGTCTTCCAGCTGAGCCTAACTATAGATGTTTTCAAGAACAAGCTGCCATTCCACAACCTCTTTTTTTATATTTCTGCTATAATTTCTATGTATTGTTATTCATTAAAAAAACCCTTTGCATTATATAATAAAATACATGCTCTGTTTCCTTCATTGCATTTGACCAAGTGTTGCATAACATCCATCCCTAAATATTTTTTTTTGTCAAGCTAGATTTTCTGTCCTTTATTATGTAACATATTTAAGCTTTTTTACACTATAAACAGACCCTGATGTGAAAGTACTTAAACACTTTTTTTTAATTATTTGCTAAATACTCTCATGAAGAGAAGCAGCTGCCAGTTTTGGAAAATACTGAAGTAATGTTTAATTGCATGAAATTGCAGTAATTTTTCAACAAATTCAGCTACGATTCTTTACAATAATTATGTTAATTAAAAGACAGACTTTTTCTGAAAATTACAGAAAATTCAGCTTGATTTACCAGATATGCCCATTTAACACAGACTTTGCAAAATGTCTCCCTGTTGCATCTTTCCTTACTTGAAGATTTAGATCCAAACAAAAAGCCACATCAAACACTGACACCAGTTCATTGTCAAAATGTATGCACACTAGTGACCTTGTCTCTGCTACAGAGGGAGAAAGCATTGGTTATAAACTCACTAGATAGCTTCTTGATCTTTCAATAAAGTGTTGCAACATTGACTTTTCCTCTATTTCTGCTCAGTGCTACTGTGGTTAACTGATTCAAAGGTTATTACTTTTTTCATATTTACGCAGGGGGTGGCACGGTGATGCAGTGGGTAGCGCTGCTGCCTCACAGTTAGGAGACTCCCTGCGTGGAGTTTGCATGTTCCCCCTGTGTCTGCGTGGGTTTCCTCCGGGTACTCCGGTTTCCTCCCACAATCCAAAGACATACAGGTTAGGTGCATTTGTGATTCTAAATTGTCCCTGGTGTGTGTGGGTGTGTGTGTTTGCACACCCTGCAGTGGGCTGGCGCCCTGCCCAAGGTTTGTTTCCTGCCTTGTGCCCTGTGTTGGCTGGGATTGGCTCCAGCAGACCCCCATGACCCTGTAGTTAGGATATAGCAGGTTGGATAATGGATGGATGGATATTTACTCAGGCTGCATGGAGGATTAAAGAGTTACAACAAACCATATGGTCACAGCTTCAGTCATCAATACAGGCTCACTGCATTTCTTTAAGTTATTAGCTCAATCTACTTCTCAAGTGGAAAATATTTTAAGCTGGTTGTTTTTTGGGGTTCTGTGTATGGATGGATCTTTCAATCCCCCGCTATATTTAATAATTGATAATTTGCTTGTTTTAATAGCTTTCATTATCCCTTACTCTCATCTGCCTTTGTATATCCTATCACTGCATGTGAACCCAACACATACAGCACTCTTCCCGGGAGAGCTTGGCCAAGTGCCTAAAGGACTAAAGAAGGAAACTTTTTAAAGACTGTCATGGTCTGCTGCGGGTTTTAACTTGAGTTTTTGTCTTTATTTTTATTGCATTATGTTTTCTATGGCTCTTTTAAATTGGTCTTTCCTGAATATGACTTCATTATGATGTACTGTGCTTGATCACACACACTATTTCTTAATATTTATACACCTTAGGGATTGTCACTTATTCCTCTTTGTGAAATAGTGTAAAGTGGTTTCTGGACCATTCACATCTGAAGTTTAACCTGTAAATGTTAGGATATGCTGGGCTTCACAAAACTAAAAATGAGGCTATTCCTCCAGATCTACAGGGTGGGCCATTTATATGGATACACCTTAATAAAATGGGAATGGTTGGTGATATTAACTTCCTGTTTGTGGCACATTAGTATGTGATGGGGGAAACTTTTCAAGATGGGTGGTGACCATGGTGGCCATTTTGAAGTCGGCCATTTTGGATCCAACTTTTGTTTTTTCAATAGGAAGAGGGTCATGTGACACATCAAACTTATTGGGAATTTCACAAGAAAAACAATGGTGTGCTTGGTTTTAAAGTTTCTGACCACTTATAAAATGTGTTCAATGTGCTGCCCATTGTGTTGGATTGTCAATGCAACCCTCTTCTCCCACTCTTCACACACTGATAGCAACACCGCAGGAGAAATGCTAGCACAGGCTTCCAGTATCCGTAGTTTCAGGTGCTGCACATCTTGTATCTTCACAGCATAGACAATTGCCTTCAGATGACCCCAAAGATAAAAGTCTAAACAGGAAGTTAATATCACCAACCATTCCCATTTTATTCAGGTGTATCCATATAAATGACCCACCCTGTACAATGTAAAGCTCCAATTAGACCAAGTAACAAAGTGAGTCTTAGGCCAAACTCAAGAAACAGGATATGGTTTATGTTCAAATTCCTTCTTTGTGTTTTTTTTGTATTATGTTTTAACATTTTTATGTTTATATTGTCATTTGTGTTTATTATTTGTATAATTATATATTTTGTATCAGTTCTAAACATTATTTAGTTTCTATGTATGAGAATTTGTTTTGCCTTGTCATTTTTGTGTTCTGCGTCTATCACCGTTAAAGGAACTGCTTCCAGTCCTATAAAGGCTGATGGGAAATGCAGTCCCTTGCGGTGCACTATAGCACTTGGTGTTCGTGAGATCTCCTCTTTACTCGATGATTATCATTTCTTTGAATTTCCTGGCTTTTTAACATTTTTGTGGCTCTGTTTAAGAATTGTGATTTATTTGTAATGCATTGGGACTTGATTACTATGAAATGCCTTTTAGGTAATTCCTTTGTGCCTCATTTGGGTCTTCCAAGCTTTATGCTTTATTTACTTTTTTTGTATTAAATCATTTATTTATAAATATTCTTTGTTACCCTTTATGTGACCGAGTTGGAGGTTGGATTTCTATAGCGTCTCTCATGGACAGATCAGTAAAACTCCTGGCCTACTTTTTGGCTTAATCTTGGAGGCCTCACCTATTTTGGTAATAAGGAAACTCTAATCATGTCTTGCAGCCAGAAGATGGGTCAAGGCTTACAAACTTCAGAAGCTCAAAATGAAGGAAACCCAGGTCTGAAATATAAAAACAAAGCTCCTTTTATTTAAAAAAAATATTTCACCAAGGTTTAAGAAAAACAAGAAGCAAAAAAATAATTGCCTACAAGGAAAATCCAATCTGCAATCTAATTATCACAAACATGAAAGCAACAATGAAAAACACCAGAAAATCACATGTGCATTTATAGGAAATGAATTCTAAAAAATCAGAGAGATAAGGACATATAGTAATAGCCCACTTGTGGCTTACCAGTTTGTTAGTTAAGGCTGGCGACAACTGTGAAGTCAGGAAGCCCCCACTCCTTGGGCTCAGCATGCACAAGTGAAAATAATAATAATAATTACAATAATAATAATAATAATTATTATAAAACAGAAAACAAAAATATATTCAAGAACAAAATAATATTCAAAGGACAACAAAACCCCCTGGCTATTTCATAGCAGTATACTTCATATTTTTTTCTTTTGCCATTTTCCAATTTTTATGTTTGATTTCTAGAAAGTTAATAAAAACAAATTATCGAATAATTGTGAAATATCTGTAGTTCCTCTTTTATTCATAAACATATCTATTGTGTTTGAAAAAGACTTTCTGTATGTGTTGTCTCGTAGGCAGATATATTTTTCAGTGAAGAATAGGTCAAATTTGGGTCTATACTTGAGAAGGATGCCTCACTAAACACTTAAAGTCATTGATTATATGCAGAAAGCCTTAAAAGTATAGTAGTAGATATCTCCTAGTTAGATGTCTGACATAACACTGACATCTAGTGTAGAGTGACAAAGAACATAGCATGAAATCTTAAATCACTAAATAGCTGTAACTGTAATTGTGTATTCATTGTTTCATGGCTGGAAATTGCCATGAACGTTACTGGTATAATAATACCCTACTTATAGTGCACTGCCACAAACCAAAGCTGAAATATATCAGTTTATTTTTTATGTAGTCTATGTTATTTCCTTTTGCATACTTGGCCATCTATTTCCTTCGTTGTGCCCATTGTTGATAGGATTGGCTTTGGCTCCCCGTGACCCTGAATTAGACTATGCGGTTGGAAGAAATGTTTTTTTTTTTCATCTTTAATTCAGAACATCACTCCGAAGTGGTTTATAAATGTTATACTAATATAGTAATATGGTTACAAGATGCAGCAGTCTGTGCCCTTTGCTGTGCCAACTGTTTCCCCTAATGCCAATGTCAGATCTCCACCCCAAAACTCATTAGTAATTTAACTAAATACAGCACAGTAATTGTTGGCGATTGGTGGTGCTCTTTGTCATCTAATCCCAAGTCATTTATATTTATCTTCTTGTGGTTTGGACCATTTTGCCTTGCAGTTTTATAATGATCTTCTGATCAGAGCATGCTTTGAGTTGGCTGTCCCACTCTTTTCCTCTGTTGTCAGTCTCTCTAATATGAACCTTCCTTTGAAACTTTGAATATGTTGCAAATGAGACTAAGCCTTGTCAGTAGGCTGGACTTTAATGGACAGTAGCTTATGAAGGTTACAGGAGGAAGAACCTATGTCTCTAGTTACTCATCATCTTTTACAAGTGATACAGATTTAAAACATAAAAGCAGCATAGAGTAGTCCAGTGATAAAATGTTTCCCTAGGACTCATAGCTTTTAGGTTAACTGCTTAGCTACTAGGCCTAAATAGGATGTCATATTTTGTTCCTCCTCCTCTTCTAAATTGCTCTAGAAGCACCAGGGGCACCATTAAGGATGGATGAGAACTCAGTGGGTGTCAGAACCTTATCATCAAAGACTCCCCCTCTAAAGACAATGAAGTGCTGATGAGCTTGCACAATCTTAAAGGATGAAATAAGAGTTTGCCAATTCTTCACTTAAGGGAGACATTGTACTTGAGAAGGAATCATTTTTCCAAAGAGTGGTCAATAATACAAAAAAGCCCTGAAAAAATGCAACTCTGGGTTATCAAAACCATTCATATACACACCAGATGTCAGTGTTGGTCAAGTGCCCTCTTGCTGCAATCGAGGCCATACTAAATGCAGCAGTACGATTTAGGCATACATTAGTCTGCATGATAATTGATCACTAAGTAATGTCCCCGCTTTATGTAGCTATGCAAGAAAACATAAGAAGGGTATGCATTATAGTATGACAAAAAGAAATAGCAAGATCTCTGCTGCTGGGAAACTTTTGCTATTAGCTGAACTTTGTATATATTTACTTCTTTTTTATATATGTTGTTGTGATCCTCCCACACTTGTCCTTCTCACAGGCCATAACCCAAAAAGCGGGACCTCACCACCTCAAGTAGCCTGGTCCCAAAATCAAGAGTAAGGCTTATAGCCTGCACAGTGCCACATTGAGACAAAGGTTTAAAAACTAAACATGACTTTAAAAGGAGAGAGAGCAAGACCATGAAACAACTCTGCCCCAAGAAAACCAAACAAAGCTTCTTTAATACTTAATTACTGTATATATTGAAGGATTCAAAATGAATTGTACAAAAATAAAGGAAGGCACAAAAATAGAAACAAAATAGGTTTGCCACAAAGGCAAATCTAAAAGCATACAAATCTAAAGTTCAAACTCCTGAAACAGTACCTTAAGGCAAGGAGAACAAAACCAATTAATCCAAACTCAGAATGAATGCACAAAACAAAAGACAAGAACAGACAGGATGATTTTGTTACATTTTACCCGATTTTACATTCCCATACTACTTCTGTGTCGAATTTCTGCATTTACAACTCTGTCTTTTTGATTATTGGTCCAAAGTACAAAAAGGACTTCACTTCTTCTAACTCATCTGCTCTCAATTTCACTTTTCTCTTCTTACTATAATTGCAAAAACTATATTCAATTTTTGAAGTTCTCATCTTCATCCATTGCCCTCTAATGTATTTCTCCACTTTCCTAATTCCATTTTCAGTTCCTTCTTTGTATGTTCACATAACATAAGATCATCTGTAAAAAGCATTGACCATGGAGGCCTTTCCTTCACTTCACTGCTGATCTCATCTAATATTTGTATAAATAAGTACGTGTTATGGGCTCAATGCCAAACCCTGATGTAATCCCAGTCTCGCTTCATATTCTTCTATTGTTCTGGCTTCATACATGACTGCCATACTCACTTCAGCATACATATTTTTGATGAGACTCATTCACTGCTCAGTAATTGTTTGCCTCTCAGGCTCCACCACATCTCTTTTCTTGGCAGTCAATCAATTTTTTGTTTAAGTCCATAAAAACTTCCTTTGTATTTCTACATTAGGATATGCAAAGCAAATTTTGCATCCATGGTTCCTCTCAATATTTATTCCTTTATCCTCTTCCGGTGGATTATTAAATGCTCATGTTATGAATTAAACAATATAGGTGATATAAAATCAATAAAATAAAATACATCACTACCTTACTCCTTTTTTCATTGTGAAGTATCTTGAGTTTCTATTTGAAGCTTTAATGCAAGCCTTCTCATTCCAATATATAGCCTTGGTTGATTTTCTTTCAATTTATGGTATACTACCCTGTTGCATATTTTCAAGTAATATGTTTTATTTTATCAAATGCTTTTCTATAATTGATATACCATAAAGATAAGATTTTACTTGTTTGTAAAGCTCTTGTACAGATCATTCTTATTTGAAAAACCTCATCTGTTGTTCCTTTTCTCTTTTTGAAAACTACCTGATTCTCTGAAAGATTTGTTCTATAGTTTATTCAGTTTCTTTCTTTATCAGGTTAGGCAGGATTTTAGATGCATGCAAAATTAAGATAATCATTTGAAAGTCATCACAATTGTTGGCTTAGACTAAATATATATTTTAAAAAGATTTCTGAAATGATCCCTGTATTGTATATTTTATTCATTAGTTCTGTTACTAATTCCATCCCTTTTTCATTTAGTTGCTTCAAGAATTCTGCTAGTATTTGGCCAGCTCCTTTTACTTTATTGCAGGGCAGATCTGCTATTATCTGTCTAATTTTTTCTTCGTTTATACAATTGTCCTTAACTATATTAAGGGGTTATTAAGGGGCCAATAATGGCATTGGGCCCTAATAACCACTACCATGAGCTGTAAAAACTTTTTCCTCATGAATGATGAGTACTGACCCTCTATGATGGCATGCCTTTGTCGCTATAGCTACAATCATCTGCCACCAATATATCTCAAACAGCTGTTGACCCCTTTCAGAAT
Organism: Polypterus senegalus; assembly: GCF_016835505.1. NCBI lineage: Eukaryota > Metazoa > Chordata > Cladistia > Polypteriformes > Polypteridae > Polypterus > Polypterus senegalus. The sequence goes on along the minus strand of NC_053155.1, from coordinate 264,873,863 downwards.
AAACACTGGGGGACACACACTAAACAATAGGAGATATGCAGATGAGACAGTACTGATTGCAGAGAACAAATTAGTCTTACAGTAACAAATCAACAATATAATTGAAAAAGGAAAGAGATATGAAATGGAGTTAAATATAAACAAGACCAGCGTAATGACAATCTCAAAGACTACAGGAACAAACATGTGAGATGCTGGCCAAAGGATTGACACTGGAGCAGGTCAGAATACAAATAGTTGAGATGTTGGATAACAGAAACTGGGAAATGTACAAAAAATGTAAGAACATGAGTGGGAATGGCCAAAGATGCTTTTAGGATACATAAACAACCAGTGAAAGGATGTTTAAAATTTGATCTGAAAAAGAAATTGCTTACATTTTCTCAATTCTGGGCTAAACGTGTATACTGAGTAAAGATCTGAAAAGGAATATAGATGGTTTTGAACTATGGTGCTAAAGAAGGATTCTGCAAATAAACTGTAGAGAAAAGCCAAGCAAAATGACACCTTTTATTGGCTAACTAAAAAGATTACAATATGCAAGCTTTCGAGGCAACTCAGGCCCCTTCTTCAGGCAAGATGTAATCTTGGGGTCTAAGTTGCTTTGAAAGCTTGCATATTGTAATCTTTTTAGTTAGCCAATAAAAGGTGTCATTTTGCTTGGCTTTTCTCTACATTCATAATGGCTAACACGGTACAACAACCTAGTACTGCAAATAAACTGGAAAAACAAGGTAACTAACAAAGAGGTATCGCTCAGAATCAAAGCAAAGAAACATCTACGATAGATTTAAAACAAAGAATGACAAAGTGTGCTGGGCATGTAATGAGGGCATGAGCTGGACGTCCGGCCTTAAACACCTTAGAGGGAAGCATAGTCAGTAAAAATCCAAAGTAAGATCAAGTAAAACCTGGTTAGATAATAATAATTTATGTTTATATATGGCATTTCTCAGTACTTTACACAGTGAGTGATGTGATGGCAATCATTTTGCACCACTGCACTCCCCACACATTAGCTGTAAAGTGGTGAAAGGTTGAGAGATAGTTAGCCAATTAGGGACTGCGGATGATTGGAGGTCAAGTATGACCTTTATTTGGTAGGCAATTCAGGATACACCTTACACTTTACCAAGAATAATCAGGGATTTTTAATGACCACAGAGAGTCAGGACCTCAAATATACATCTTATCCAAAGGATGACAATTTTTACAGCACAGTATCCCTGTCACTGCGATCTACATTCAGAGCACAGGTTAAGCACCTCCTGCTGGCCCAACCCAAACTTTATCCTGGATGGTCTCCCATTCAAATACTGGCCGGGCTTGAACATGCTTAGCTTCAGGTGGATGACATGTTCTGGAAGTGCATGTGGAATGTTATAGAGTTTCGCTGAAAATTGAGGTAGATGGAGAACCATGACAGTTAACACTCTGCTAGAGGATGACACCTGTTGATGATGATGGTTTCTCTTATTGTAAACCTTCATTATTAAGATTGTGTTAAGGGTGTACAGTACATATAAACCTTTTATATTTGGAATCACATCAGCTATCACAGCAACAAATTTTCCCTTAAACTGCACACAGGCAACAATCAGGTTTGGAATGTGAACCAAAAGGTAGATTTTATTTTGTGTTTTTATTTAGTTACATTAAAAATTTAAGGCTGCAATTTGAGTTGTACTTGATAGATGCAAAAATGGCTTTATTGTGGCCATTTTGATATATTTATGATTATTTTTTATTATAATTAGTACAAATTGTAGCTTACTTGTTACTTGAGTGTTTGTTTAACATTTGACCATGTTTGTAGCTTTATCGCTGGAATGTACCCTGTGCTCTATACAAAAATAAATAAACTGAAAGGAGTTGAATTTATCACCTATCTTAACATATCATAAATGGATACTGGGGGTGCTTCCTCAGCTCCATTAGCATGCTGGGCTCCCATGAGTTCAGAGCTTGCCTTCATGATGGCAACATTTTTTCTCATCCATTAAATGTTCTACTTTGCCATTGCAGAACTCTACACATTTAGATAAAAGAATGCGGTGGCAAGGGCACATTGCACTCATTTTCATATGAAACAATAATTATGCTTCCATACCGAAGTCCAAGTGATTTTTAGCACAAGGGTGAAAAAAATCCATTAACACATACTTATTTAATTACTTTGAAGGAAACGTTTCTAGCTGATGCTAATCAATAATTACTCTTCTGCTTCAAGGAGCTTTTAAAAACCGCTAATGTTAAATAAAAAGGTAAGACAAAGCACTCAATTAATCCACAGGTCTTTTGAAAGCCTTAAAGGCTGATTTTTTTTTTTTTTGGAACGCTGAAAAAATGTTTAGCAAAAATCTCAGAAAAGAGCTGCAGAAAATGTATGCTCATTTCTATTTGGTTACGCATAGATTGTAAAAACTAACTTAAATTGCTCAGTGTAGTGAATTGCTTAATAGGAATTTTTGGGCAGGTATTCATAGGACAAGAAGCAAAGCAGGACTCAACAACAACAGTAGGAAGAAAATGAGCCCTAGCAGGGAAGACAGGTGTTATCATTGCATTAGATTTGATAAACTTTATTAATCCCAAGGGGAAATCAATAAATAAATAAATGCTTATTTTTCAGAAATTCTACAATGAACTTAATGAACTACAATGAACCCTGGTGGTACACCGGGAGGAAACATTGAATTGTCTGATTGCATTGGGCAGAAAAGATGTCCAGAGAATTAGTCTGTGGCTTAAAGTGCCCCAAGAGATTGCCTCCTGGAGAGGATTTTTCATGATGGCATCCAATTTTGCTACCATCCTCTTTCCGCAACACTTTCTAGTGTGTCCAGGGTTTGCAGGCTTTCTTGATCAGTTTATTCAGGCATTGTGCTTTTTTTGTGCTCAGGTTGCTTCCCCAGGACACCACAGAGTAGAACACCACACTGGATACTATGGACTGGTAGAACATTTCCAGCAGCTTGCTGCATACGTCAAAATCATGAAGTACCAAAGAGGATGGGAATACTATGGAACTATGGAAGTAAATATTTGGGAGCAGAGAAGTAGAACAGCAAAACAATTTAAAAGAGGTTCTCTGGACAATAAGTAAGTCATTTTAAACATATGTGAATCATTGTTGCATACTAGTGAGGACCTGGATCCAAGGTTACCTCCCTGCTCAATGCCTGTTCGTGGATTTGGCAAGTCATGAAGATGATTGATCTGGTAATAGAAAAAAAGCCAGAGGTTTCAAGAAAAAGGAACAGGAGGTAAATGTTGCAAAGGAACAACACACAAAAAACGGAGTGAGGCCTGACATCTCCTCTCCACAGGCAGGCTTCAGCCTCTCTAGGCCCCACAAATGGGGAACAGGCTCCCAATACAGTATATATCAGAAGGCCTCCCAAAGGAATGAAAAACCATTAAAAACCTTTGGCATGAGAAAGAAGTTCACAAAGCACCTTTATAAAAGAAGAATTTGTTTTTATAAACAAAAGAAAAACAAAAAATGGCAAAAAGGCAAAAATAAGGTAGAAGAACTTGACTAAAAGGACAAAAGGACAATCCAAGGTGAACAAGTGCCAAAATTAAATCCTAAACTGAAACCAAAGAACAGAAGCCAGAATCCAGAATCTAAACAAAACAACATTCATAATAGAGCAGCCCTTTCTAAACTTCCACTCCCAGATCTATACTAATAAAAGGCAAAGCCCTCACTGACTGACTGACTGACTGACTCATCACTAATTCTCCAACTTCCCGTGTAGGTAGAAGGCTGAAATTTGGCAGGCTCGTTCCTTACAGCTTGCTTACAAAAGTTGGGCAGGTTTCATTTCAAAATTGTATGCGTAATGGTCATAACTAGAAGCTATTTTTCTCCATTTACTGTAATGGAGTTGAGCTCGAAAGTCGTGGGGGGCGGAGTTTCGTGTGACATTATCACGCCTCCCACGTAATCACGCAGTACGTAGAAAACCAGGAAGAGCTCCAAAAACCGCTGAAGAAAACATACATTATATAATTAAGAAGGCAGCGAAACAATTAGAAGCGAGCGAGTGACATATAAAACCATATTCAGCGGCTCACGTGAACTGACGCAGTGCGCAGACAAAAAGCAACAATTCCAAAGAGTGCTGAACAAAAACCGAATTACACTGCTACGCTTAAATACACAAACCACACGCCGTGACGCAATAGTAGAGGCGAGCGCCGGCTTCATGGGTTCGATTCCCGAGAGGGGATGCAAAAAGTATGTACACGCGCTTCCCGATACATTTTACCTTCGCATCCCCTTGGTTTGAGACGTATGAAAAAATATGCGGTTAACGCAGAAAGACAGATCACCAATTGAAGCTTTATGAATAATGGATACTTTATTCGCGATCAGTGATTGTTTTGGTAAAGCCATACTCAGTGTATTCATTAGATGAACGGTAAAAAAGTAAGAGCGAGGGGAGGATGACTTATTGAGGCACGCAGGCAGAACCACAATAGCACGCGGGCTCGATGTACTGTAGTGCGCGTCAACTCTATCCGAATTGCGCGATCACATTTGAAAAAATATATCTTTTCAAGTTCTATCTAGTCCATATGTGTCAAACTCAAGGCCGAGGCCACATCCGCCCGGCGTGTAATTATATCCGGACCGCGAGATCATTTTATATACTATATTATTGTTATTAATGGCCCGGGGATATGAAGCGCTGGTAACACAATAAACTACAGATCCCATAATGCAGCGCTTCAGCTTCCTTGCCGAACACTTACCGCGTTAGTCAAGTCTAGCTTATGATGCTGCAAGTTATTGCGAAGCTAGCTCACACAATGCCAAAGAGAAAAGGTGATTCTGAAAATAGAGCCTTTAAAAACCGATGGGAGGCTGAGTATATGTTTACTGACATTGCCGGTAAACCCGTGTGTCTCATTTGTGGAGCTAATGTGGCTGTAATTACAGAATTTAATCTAAGACGGCACTATGAGACAAAACATCAAGATAACCTGAAAGACCTGAATGCAATGCACAAGATACAGAAAGTAGAAGAGTTAAAGAAGAATCTGACACTTCAGCAGACGTTTTTACCCGTGCACAATCACAAAGTGATTTCAAGTGAAGCTACTTTTATGGGAGACACAAATGCACCAGTGCAACTTGCCCTACTTTCCCTGTTGCCAAGTAATGTTGAACCAAGTCGGACACTACGGTGTTCACAAATACGCATTTTGCTGATAAACTGAGCGCACTGCGCACTGAGTTCGCATGGCGCTTTGGTGACTTTAAAGAACAAAAAAAGGATTTTGAGTTGTTTCGCAACCCATTTGCTGTCGATGTGGAAACTGCACCTGTGCAGATTCAGATGGAGGTAATTGAGCTGCAGTGTAATGGCACATTAAAGGCAAAGTACGATACTGCACGGCCCGCACAGTTTATTCACTCCATTCCCGCACAAATGCTCCAGCTCCGTCTACATGCGGCTCGAACCTTGTGTATGTTTGGTAGCACATATCTGTGTGAGAAGCTCTTCTCAGTCATGAAGACTAACAAAACAGCACACAGGAGTCGCCTCACTGATGAGCACCTGCAGTCCATCCTGAGAATCTCCACAACACAGAACCTCACACCAAACAGTGTGGAAGACTGCCGGCTTCCCAGGCCGGTCCGCACCCCCAGGCCGACAGGAGGAGCTCTCCCGACAGCGGGATCGTGCCCCGAGGTCCAGCAGGGCCTTATGGACTCTGTGGTGTTTATACACAGCCCTGCTGGATACCTTGGGGGCCACCAGGAGTCGCTGTGGGGGGACTTATGGGCTCTGTTGTGCCTTATGACCCGGGAGTACGTCACGGTCACGTGACAGGAAGGTATGGCGTGCTCCCGGGTTGAAGTAATAGACTGATTGCCCTGACCCGGAAGGAATAACAGACTGCTGGGACAGGAACACCTCCGGGTCGGGGCCTATAAAAGGACGGTGCCTCAGTCCAGACACTGAGCTGTGCTGGGTGGGAGAGGAGCAAAGTGTCTGGGCGAGGAGGAGAGGTTATTGTGTGTATTTGAAGAGATTTGTGAGGAGTGTGGAAGGTGCTTGGTGCACTGAAAGAAAATAAAAGAGTCTTGGACTGTTACCTGGTCTCCGGAGTTGTACCTGAGGGTTCAAGGGTGCACTACTGCCCCCTACTGCCACAACAGAAACAAACTTGTTGCCAAAAAAAGATGCCAGGCGTCCAGCTCTGATGAAATGACATAAGAGCAAAGACAACTGAATGATTTGATTTGTTATTGCTGAAAAGAACAAATTTTATTTATATTTCCAGGTTTTGTTATGCACCATGTTCATATTTGAATTTGTATAATTTTGACAGGATATATTTTTATGGAGAGCAAAATCTTTTGGGATATTTAAAATTTAAGTTTATTTTTTATATAAAATTACATAAGAGTAAAGAAATTTGAATGTTTGTTCTTTTAACATTTACTTTATTTCTAACTTGTATAATTTAGACAGGATATATTTTTATGGAGAGCAAAATATTATAAGTTATTTAAGGTTTGAGTTGATTTATTCCAGAATAATATTCTGTCGACTAAACAAAAATTCCTTCTATTTAAAATTTAAATATAACTTCAACATATACGATAGTTGTGTGTGTGTGTGTGTGTGTGTATGTATATACAGTGGTGTGAAAAATTATTTGCCCCCTTCCTGATTTCTTATTCTTTTGCATGTTTGTCACACAAAATGTTTCTGATCATCAAACACATTTAACCATTAGTCAAATATAACACAAGTAAAAACAAAATGCAGTTTTAAATGATGGTTTTATTATTTAGGGAGAAAAAATCCAAACCTACATGGCCCTGTGTGAAAAGTAATTGCCCCTTGTTAAAAATAACCTAACTGTGGTGTATCACACCTGAGTTCAATTTCCGTAGCCACCCCCAGGCCTGATTACTGCCACACCTGTTTCAATCAAGAAATCACTTATGGCTGAAGAAAAACAAAATGAAGACTTTGGAGTGGCCTAGTCAAAGTCCTGACCTGAATCCAATTGAGATGCTATGGCATGACCTTAAAAAGGCGGTTCATGCTAAAAAACCCTCAAATAAAGCTGAATTACAACAATTCTGCAAAGATGAGTGGGCCAAAATTCCTCCAGAGCGCTGTAAAAGACTCATTGCAAGTTATCGCAAACGCTTGATTGCAGTTATTGCTGCTAAGGGTGGCCCAACCAGTTATTAGGTTCAGGGGGCAATTACTTTTTCACACAGGGCCATGTAGGTTTGGATTTATTTTCTCCCTAAATAATTAAAACCATCATTTAAAAACTGCATTTTGTGTTTACTTGAGTTATATTTGACTAATGGTTAAATGTGTTTGATGATCAGAAACATTTTGTGTGACAAACATGCAAAAGAATAAGAAATATATATATATATATGCCAGCAAAACTCATGACAATGATAAAACAATTACATTGTCGATCATGTTACGTTATTATTAAAATGTTTCCTTTTCTTTTTACTTCTCCGCTGCCAAGCGCGGGTATTTTGCTATATATATATATATAGATATATATATAGATAGATATGACAGCAACACTCATATCAATGACAAAACAATTACATTAACAATCAAGTTACGTTATTTTTTAAATTTTTCCTTTTCTTTTTCATAACTTCTTTAACACAGTACTTCTCCGCTGCGAAGCACGGGTATTCAGCTAGTTCAGAATATAAAGACTAAGGGTGGACTCTCTGTGGTGACATCACGGGGTTTCCACATGACAAAGCACAAGAGAACACAGAAGCACAATACATTGACACTAAATAATAAATACATACAACAATATTAATAAATTAGATAATTACAATAGGGACATGGAAAATAATACTTTAAAATAAAAAAACAGACAAAGGGAAATATACATAAGTCGGGAAACAAAGTTGACTGTAAAATAACAGGAAGAAAGAGGTATGCCAACTGTAATCCAAACCAGACGCTTACCTATCAAATTCTGCCTTCTATTTGCTGTAAAAAGGAGCACTTCCCATGTTGCTAATGGATTGTGTGCAAAAGATGGTGCTAATCAATTTTTCTGTACAAGTCCCTGGTTTAAGAACTTTATAAAGTAATTTGTTGCTGTCCTCTACCTGGTATTGTATTTAATTGCAAGAACACCCACTTCATACTCCTCGTAGTACACGGCAGTAATGGTTGCTTAGATACATGTATTCCATTTATCTATTAGGAAAGATGTAAATGAAATATGCATAGCTAATGATAATGGCAAGATATTTTTGGTATAAGTGAATATTTTACTCAAGTAGGCATTTTCTTGCTCTTTCAATACATTACAAGTGATATGTGCTAATCAGTCTGGAAAGTATGAAAGTCATTTATAGTAGTTGACAAACAGTCATCTGTGCTCCCTTACGATTGGCTGCATTAGGCTCAATGAGATCTCTGCACAAGTATGTCATTATGTGGCACAACAGACCAAGCCTTAGTCATCAGCAGTGGTTTTCTGCAAACTGAACATTTGTCAGGATACTTTAGTCAGGTTATGTTGCTCTGTCTTTCTCTGTTGCTAGCATGTGATTCTTATTTGAACGTTTACACTCAACACACCAGCTTTAGAGCAAAAGTCAGTCTTTTAGCTCTTTTTGCCAAAGCATATGCGTTACCCCTCCTTGAATTCTGTCACCAATTCCATACTCCAATATTTACTTTTGTGACTGGATAAAGATGGACCTGCTTTATTCAAATGATGTCTTTAAATGTAAACTTGAGGCACGACTGGGCAGATCTGACCACAGTCTGATACATCTTACTGCCAATTAAAAGCCTATTATTAGATGGTAACAGTTCTTTTATCATTATTCAGATTAGGAGGTCTTCTGTCTGATTTGGGGGTTGTTTGCTATAAATTTATATCTTTCTTGAGCTTTTGTAAAGTCTTAATTTCCCCTTTATCTATCTATCTATCTATCTATCTATCTATCTATCTATCTATCTATCTATCTATCTATCTATCTATCTATCTATCTATCTATCTATTGTGGAGAATTATTCAATAAAGAAAACCATCCCCGTATATTGTCCTGTAGACAAATAGAAGCAAAATTGATCCAAAGTACTGGAATACAGTAACAAATGACAAAGTGGATATGGCAAGATGGCGTTTTTATAGAGAAATGCATTATGGTAACAGGAACTGGTTGGCAGGAACAGGAAATGATGTCCATGGTGACAGGCAGAGGTGATGAAAAATGGAGTGGCCAGAAGTGATGTTATGGAGGCCATTTTGAAACCCAGAAATTGTGGCTATTATCTTTCTTTGGTTTTTCTATCTATCTATCTATCTATCTATCTATCTATCTATCTATCTATCTATCTATCTATCTATCTATCTATCTATCTATCTATCTATCTATCTATCTATCTATCTATCGGCTGGGACACCTACATAAAGGCAGGACCAGCAGAGAGAGCTTGCACAGGGCATTGCCTCCTTTGAAATAGCAGAGGGCAGTCCTCCTGGTTTTAGGACAGTGCCATGGGTTAGCCCTCAGCCCTGTTGGGGTCCGCGGTCACTGCCAAGGAGCTCATGGAGAATGGCAGATCCCTTAATGGCAGAAATGCCACCACACCCAGAAGTGCTGAAGGAGATCAAGGGGCATATGGAACACTTCTCAGTGCTCTATAAAAGTAGCCACATCACTCTAATGAGCCAGAGTTGTGAGGGAGAGGACAACACTTGCCTGAGGAGGAGTGGAGGAGGCTGTAATGGAGAGAAGAGACAACATGGTGTGATTTATTGGTGCTTATTATTATACTGTGCATGGGTGGGAAACCAAAAAGGTAAACTTTACACACTCTTTAATAAAAGCCTTGTATGTGCTGGACTTGTGTCTGTTGTGTCGGATCTTGGGGGCCTGGTCCACCCCTGGTGGTCTATCTATCTATCTATCTATCTATCTATCTATCTATCTATCTATCTATCTATCTATCTATCTATCTATCTATCTAAGAAGATTGCACATTTTCATACAAACAGTGTAGCTCAAAGTACTTTACAAGATGTCAAAGAGAAGGGTGCAAGAAAAGAAAAAACAAATAAGATTAGGTAATAATATTAAAGATTGAGTAACAAAGAAATAAGAAAAAAAATAATCTAAATGATCATAAAAACAGACAAAGTAGAAAATTAAATTCTTCCACCTAATGTACTCATTAAGTTTATATGAATTTATTTACATATTGATTAATTGATTGATTGGCTGTAGTATCTGTTGTGTGAGTCTCCATCCTTCTTTTTTATGTTTCTGCTGCTGCATGGCATTAGTAAAGTTAATCTAATCTAATCTATTCTAATCTAATCTAATCTGATCTAATCTAATAATATTAAATATATTTATACAATTGGGTGGCAAGGAGGCAAGTGGTAGTGCTACTGCTTCACTGTAAGGAGACCAGGGTTCACGTCCTGTGTCCTCCCTTCATAGATTTTCCATGCTCTTCTCGTGTCTTTGTGGGTTTCCTCCAGGTGCTCTGGTTTCCTCCCACAGTCCAAAGAGTCATTAGGTGAACTGACTATCCTAAATTGGCCCTAGTGTGTGGTTTTTGTGTGTGTGTGGATGTGTGTGTCACCCGGGGTTTGTTCCTGACTTGTGTCCAATGCTAGCTGGGATGGGCTTCAGCAGGCCCCTGTAACACTGTTCAGGACTAAGAAGGTTAAAAAATGACTGTCATTTATATAATTGGAATTTAGAGCTGGAAATTACAAGTTATGAAATGTACTTGGATGTCCTAGAGGATTAATCACTGTCCCAAACCAGACAGGGTACGGTATCTGTTAAAGGCCTATAAAGGTTTTATAGCACATGATGCATTGTTCAAATTAAGCAATGTCATGAGCACCTGTATAATACAACAAGTGATACAAGATCTGTAATGCTGTATACAGTTTAGCTTTTTATTATAAGATATCTATAGCAACATTACAGAAAGTCTAAAGTATAGCTATTCGTCATAGAAGATAGATAGTAATTGAAAGAAGGGTGTTTGATTTAAATGTTTAAAATTATGAAGAGAGTTAGTAGGATGAATGCCATCTGTCACTTTAAAATGAGTTCTTCAACAACAACATGGGGGCCACAATAGAAGTGGGTTCAGTGTAACTTTCAAATATATATTAAAAAGAAATTCTTCATACAGAGAAAATCAGATATGTGGAAGAAGTTACCAAGTAGTGAAAGCAGGACCTTTGAGACCTTCAGATCACATTCCGCTAATGCTAATAAGAAATAATGAGTTACAATGAGACATCAATACATTTCTAATGTTCTGGGTCAACAAAACAAAAAATATGTTCTATTTTGATCCTCCATCACAAATATTTTATATTTTGCAGCCAAAATATTACTTTTTGTATTCAATTGTCACTTTTAATAATTATGAATTGTTCTACTTATTAGTGATTCCAAAGAAATATTCTTTCTTTCAAAGAATTATCCGATAAGGAACTAAACCTAATAACTTTTTTCAAAATGATAATATATAACTTTTACAAATTTCCTTTTTTAATTCAGGAAATTATATTGTGGTGTGGTTTAAGTGCCAACTGGCAAGGTTCAAGTGAATCAATGGGTGCCTTCATAAACACAGTACTGCTAAATCATGAAAAATGTGTCTGCTTGAATTAATTTCAAAATCTTAGTAAATCTAAAAGGTTGTTGCCAGGAATCTGATATCTTAATAAATTATTTCAGGCACATAAGCTTTTATATTTAGAATAGAATCCAGATGAATAAAATAGAAATGCAAAAATTAGAGCAGATAGATAGATAGATAGATAGATAGATAGATAGATAGATAGATAGATAGATAGATAGATAGATGAACAAACATATTAAAATATATTCAAATAAATTATATATTATTATTGGGCGGCACGGTGGTACTGCTGCCTCGCAGTTAGGAGACCTGGGTTCGCTTCCTGGGTCCTCCCTGCGTGGAGTTTGTATGTTCTCCCCGTGTCTGCGTGGGTTTCCTCCGGGTGCTCCAGTTTCCTCCCACAGTCCAAAGACATGCAGGTTAGGTGGATTGGCGATTCTAAATTGTCTCTAGTGTGTGCTTGGTGTGTGTGTGTGCCCTGCCCAGAGTTTGTTTCCTGCCTTGTGCCCTGGGATTGGCTCCAGTAGAGCCCTGTGACCCTGTGTTCGGATTCAATGGGTTGGAAAATGGATGGATATATTATTATTATTATTATTAATAGTGGTAGTAGTAGTAGTAGATGAATATAGGAATCTTAACTATACATTGCATATTTTTCTTGTGATAGACAAATGTGTTTTTCTATGAGGCCTCATGTTATTTTGAACGTAATTGTGACTCTGCAGTATCAAATTTGTAACATAATTGTGTGATACTGGGGTCCATCACTAATGTGGCCACCTCTCCCATCCTCTGAAATGACAACCTGTTCCTAGATGAGGAGGACGTACTGGCTTTAAGTAGCAGTGAATTGAACAGTAACAAAAATATGAGTATGGGAATGTTAGCAACAGATGGCTAGTGTGTGCCTAGACAAAACACAAGCTGGCAAGTAATAATGCAAAATGAACAGCTGCAGCATCAAATTGTAACAAGAATGTACCATGCTAAAGTAATAGGTGTTTAACCTTGTTTTAAATAGAAGAAAATTAAAAGTTTGTTTGACAAAAGAAAATTGAAATTTCTTGACATTTAGAACTAAATGGTCTAAAACCTTTAAAACAACACCTTATTTTATTAGGAATATCTCCAATAACTGAAATGGCAGATAGAGAGGCACTCTGAACACCCAATAGTGATTGATTTTTTAATTTGTGGAAGGCTGTTGGGCTGACAAGAGTGCTGGTTTAAAAAGAGGTAACAGGTGATGAACCTGGAGTGATCCATATTGTAGTTAATTAGATTTACACCCATGGTGGCGCTGTGGTAGTGCTGCTGCCTCACAGTTAGGAGACCCGGGTTCGCTTCCCGGGTCCTAACTGCGTGGAGTTTGCATGTTCTCCCCGTGTCTGCGTGGGCTTCCTCTGGGTACTCCGGTTTCCTCCCACATTCCAAAGACATGCAGGTGAGGTGCATTGGTGATTCTAAATTGTCTCTAGTGTGTGCTTGGTGTGGGTGTGTGTGTGTGTGCCCTGCCCAGAGTTTGTTTTCTGCCTTGCGCCCTGTGTTGGTTGGGATCGGCTCGAACAGACCCCCGTGACCCTGTAGTTAGGATATAGTGGGTTGGATAATGGATGGATAGATTTACACCTGACTATGGAAATATGACAGGCAGCTGCTAAGAGGTCAGCATACTTCCTTCAGTTATGAAAAGCAGCACTCATGGATATGACACTGTGAATTGTCACTTTCTAGAGGGTGCTCTGTCTCCTGAATTCAAGGTTAGAGGAATCCACCTTCAAAAAGACAGCTGAGTATTACACTAACTTTCATATCAATCATCAATGCATCAAAGACAAATATCAATATTTTATTTAGCAAATTTTGTGCACATTTCAATTATTACTTGGTACTTGAATGACATTCCCTCAGATCGTGCACATTAAACATTAGCACTACTGCAGAAATTCCATTATCAAATGTTCTGTCCAAGTTTAAGGTAAGGAACTGGGTTTATTTTCACAATGTTATAACATTATATATATTTATAGAATATATATAGAATTTCCCCTTTTGTGAATTTCCCCTTGGATCTATCTATCTATCTATCTATCTATCTATCTATCTATCTATCTATCTATCTATCTATCTATCTATCTATCTATCTATCTATCTATCTATCTATCTATCAAAACAAGAATTTAATATCCAAACATCCATCCATTTTCCTAATATGTTTATCCAGGGCAGGACTGCGGGGCAGCTGGATCCTATCCCATTAATATGAATCATTCAATTTGCAAGCATTCTCACATTAAAATCAAGTACTCCGACACACTATAGGCTACGACTTTCACTCCAACAACAAATGACAGGACTGCTAGAAGTGTAATGATTGCTATAATTTAAAAGTGAAAAACTGATTTAAGAAAATGCCAGGAAGAAAGAAACGAGAGTTGAATTTCTTGTCGCAAACTTTGGACTCTTAATTTGCTCCTGTAAAGATTGGTCAAAACTCATCTCTACATAACCTGTAAATCTGGCATGAGCTACAAAGATGCTCTGTAAGAAAAAGAAAAGAAAGATTAAAAAATGCCCATTTAATAAAAAAACAACATAGGATGTTTTTCTTTAATGTTTATTTAACATGCAATTGTTACCAGTATTTAAGTATTAAATAGTGTTCAACACGTTTTTCCTTATATATAAAAGTGTAATAAATTTGGTGAAGTGCTACATCAGCATGCATTTGGAAAAAATTGGTAAAAATATGAAAAGAATGTTAAAGATGTAATGTTTGAACTGTGTAGCCTTTATTGGACATGTTAAGCATAAAAATATGCCTTTTTACCTTTTCTGTTTTTTAAAGTAGAAATAAGCTTTGCTTATTTTCTTCCATTTACAAGTAATTGGTTGTGAAAATAGCATGTTAATAATCTACTTGGACCTCATGAGGAACATACAGTACTAGCCCTAAGAGTTTTAAAAGTAAATCATCACACACTTGCACCTTGGGGGCAACTTAAAGGCTCTGGTGGTGGTAATTCCTCTCCAATCCAAAGGGTGGCACTGTATTCTAATGCCTTTATGTCTTCTGAACGACAACCTCACCGCTTCTGACATCACTTCTGGTGCAGAGTCCCCCAGACTCGCCTCTTCCTTTCTGGCTGGCATTTAACCGTAAATATTGCCTTTTTGGGTAGCTTATTCTAAGACTCACATCCTTAGTGACATTTCTTTTTGCAGAAAAGCTCCATTTATTTTTGCCTTATATTATAGTTTTGGTGTTGCACCAACTCTTTATCTTTGTGTTGTCCTCTTTTACAACATTTGTATATATTGAAACAGGTTTAATATGAATACATCTGATTTTAATGTGGTGACTGCTAAGATTCTTGAAACACACTTCCAGAATTAGTGAAGTTTGAAGTCGAACCACTTGAAAATGTGTCAAGAGTTTTTCTTTTTAGGTATAGGAGATTGACACATTTTTGCCTACTGGGCTATAATTTCAGTCAGAGTCTGCAATGTGTAAGGTAGGCTCAATGTGAATTGCTGTGTCTACTGCAAGCTTTTAGCAGTATATTGTGACAGTGCAACAATAAACCATCTGCCTCTTCAGTGTTGTTGATAAGGACTTGGTTAATTCCTAATTCGTTGTAATTGAATGGTTGAAATATATACTGTAATGGATTAATTAAAATTCTTCCTTTGTTAATTATTTATTTTTATACACTGATTTATAACATGCATATGAAATTCAAATGCTTATGTCAATATTATTTGTAAATTCCAGTGAAATAAAAAGAGAATAATTAGTGGCAAACTATTCCAGCATTGAATTGCAGTACAGTGAAATATGAAAAAATAAAATTGCAATACTATTGTACTGTGGCCCAAGTATTCTGATTAATATTGTAGACATCCTAGCCATTTCCATGACTACATACACTAAGATATGCCATAATGTCTGTCAATTAATGTTCAATCAAATATAATGTGCAAGTGATGATTATAATGCCCACAATCCTGCTGGCATTCTGGGCCTTGACCTTACAGGTTCAGTTCACAACTTAACATTCTAAGGGTGAGAAGGAGATGATATCTACACCAACTGGAGGAGGAGAACACAATGACTGGTCATGGAATTTGAAACATGTCTGATGCACCCTTGACATTTGGAGCTATTTTTAGGAAATTTAACATTTTTTTTCACTGCTATGCTGATGACACACGGGTTTATTTTCCCGTCTGCAACTCTGCAATGAATCAACTGCACAACTGTCTTTCTGAACTAAGATCCTGGATAGCTAATAATTTTCTTGATCTGAATCAAAATAAAACGGAGGTGCTTATAGTGGGTCCATCAGCTAAAGCCCAAATTGGTCTTGGACTTCGTGGCTCTTTCTCTGTCTTTTGCAAACCTCAAGTCCGCAATCTTGGTGTTATCTTTGACAGTAACCTCTCTTTTGAGAAACAAGTTAATTCTGTACTCAAGAGTTGCTTTTTCCAGTTTTGTCTATTAGGTAAGATCAAGCCTTTTTTATCTTCTAGGGATCTTGAGAAAGCTACTCATGCTTTTATCTTTTCTTGCTTTGATTACTGCAACTCGCTGTATTCTGGGATTAGCAAATCCCTGATCCACAGGTTACAGTTGGTCCAGAATGCTGCCGCTCGCTTTCTGGTTGGGGAAGAAAGTCTGATTCTGTTTCTCCAATATTAGCTTCTTTACACTGGCTGCCTGTCAGTTTTTGAATTAATTTTAAAATCTTGCAGCTAGTTTTTAAATCTTTACATAGGCTTGCTCCTGCCTATTTATCTGAATTGTGTGCTTTACACCAGCCATCTAGAGTGCTTAGATCTTCTTCTGGTCAGTTGTCTCTTGTTATCCCTTGTACCAAGTGTAAAACTAAGGGGGACAGGGCTTTTGCAGCTGCTGCTCCTCGCCTGTGGAACTCTTTACCTCATCATATAAAGGAGTCGTCTACAATTGAACTGTTCAAAACAAGAGTAAAGACTCATTTCTATTCACTTGCATTCCGTGACCTTCAGTAATACTGATGGTTTCCTCATTGTGATTATGTAGCATTACTTCTATTTATTATTTATTTTATTTATGTTCTATTTATGTTATTCATGTTAATTGTATGTTTTTCTTTTATTTTATTATTGTAAAGCACTTTGGCCACAGCATTCCTATGTTGTTTTAAATGTGCTATTTAAATAAATTTGACATTGACATTGACATCTCTCCTTGCAAGGACAAGATGTAGGACTCATACAATCGGAGAGCAATCCTGGTAATGCCAAGGTCAGAAAGGGTGACAGGAAGGATATCACGGTTGACTGTATCAAAGGCAAATTAGGTGGTCAACCAAAGTCAGTAGAGCTGTCTCATTAGAGTTGTTCCCTCAGAAGCTGGACTATCAGGGATCAAGCAATTACTTCTGTACAACAAAAGAAGAAACTTGGTTAGTCACAGTGTAATCAAGTGTTTTGGAAACAAAGAAAAGAAGAGCAACAGGCCTATAATTATTAATTTAAGATGGATCAAGTACTGATTTTTTGAAGAGTGGGATTATAGAAGTATGTTTAAACATGGTAGAAAAGGTACCTGAGCTGAGTGAGGTGTTAATGATGTGTGTAATTGCAGAAATGAGTGAGGCAGGAATAGCCTGAAGGAGATGTGAGGGGATGGGGTAGAGTGGACAGGTGTGATTGGAGAGGAAATTGGAAACCCCACTGGCAGAAAGTAGTGAGAATGTGGAGAATATTGGATGATGCTTGAGAGGAGGCATAATGGCTTGCAGTGATGATGAGAAGTGATTGCTGATAATAGCCACCATTTACTAGAAAAAGATAGTAAAGTCATCAGCAGTCAAAGAGATAGGAGGAGAAAGTCGAGGAAGGTTACAAAGGGAGGTGAAAGCAGAGACCAGAGAATGTGTGTGTGTGTCAGTGGTGCTGTTAATCCTGTCCTGATAGAAACTTATCTTAATGATGGTGGTGGCAGAAGAGAAGGATAATAGAAGGGACTGATACACAGGTCTTTCTGAACCTTTGACTTTCAGATGTCCTAAGCTCAGTCCGTTGACTATAAAAACCAGGAACAGAAGGGTCTTTCACGTGCAGGCCTGAAAGATAAAGGACAGACATGGTCAAGACAGGATAAAAGAGTTGAGCATAGGCTGTCTGTAGAAGCACTGGTATGAGGAGAGGAGGGAGAGCAGAGGATACTAGGGAAAAGAAACAAATGGGAGAGAGGAAGCAGATGAGCAGTGGGATGATACAGCAGGGGTTGGGGGGAGTAGAAGAATGAGAAGAGGTAAGACAGAACTGAATGAAAAAGTGGTATAATATGTGTAGGGGACTGAGAGTTACATTTGTGGAACTGCAGTTCTGTGAGAGAAAAAGGTCTAGCACAGCCTTGTGTGTTAGTGGGGTGTGGAGCTGTGGTATATTGAAGGAGGAAAGAAGAGTGAGAAAGTCTGTGGCAGAAGGACCATCCATATTCAGGTCCCTGATGGTGAGAAGTGGGCTACAGTCATCTGGGAGGGAAGACAGCAGTCCATGCTGCTCATCAAGGAAGTTCTTGAGGAAAGACATACACTAAAAAAGCCTTTATAATAGCTTAGCACAAACGACTATAGCAATGCATAAAAGAAACCAACCTGAAAACACTTACCAGAAAGCCCAAAAACTCAAAAATTATTAGTAACCACTGTTGTCACCATACTTAAGATTCACATCAATTTAATTGAATTCTCATTAATTTCACTTTCACTTTACAGTAAGTCCACCACCCTATACACTATTTCAAATACAGTATTGTTAAACCATAGAATTATGTGCAAAGAAAACTAGAGTAACAGTACTGAATACAAATGCACTGTTTAGGTTTTGTACCTGAGCATCCAGTGAGGTGGCTCACCCACTTTTTTAAGTTATTGCAAAAACTTTTTTCATCTTTCTTTCTTTCTTTCTTTCTTTCTTTCTTTCTTTCTTTCTTTCTTTCATGCACACAATTCCTGTTTCTCTTCCTCTTTCTAGTGAACCTAAACCCCAACTCATATTCCAATTCTGGAATAATTAAATCACTTGTATGCAGTGGTATCCCAGTTCCTGGGATCATTTCTATTATGAACGTCTTATCAAGTGGAGGTGTCCTAGAGGAACCGGAAGTGCAAAAAAGTGACCAGGACCTTGAAGACACAAAAGGAGCCAGGCAAAAATCATAATCATTAAAGTTGTTGAGGTCAAAGTTGATTGTCAAAGCCAAAACATTACACCAAATGTGTAGTTAAAAAATACATTCAAAAAACAAGTCCTTACTCAGTTTCAAAATCTTTAGCCCTCTCTCTAACCAGAAGTAATTGTTATTTAGTATTGAATGTGAAGTCTGGATGACTGAAGCTGCATTGTGCTACCTTAAATAGTGCAGTGAGTGATGACATATTTGTGACCTGTCAGCCATAATAGCAACAGTAAACAAAATGGCCACAGTCATGCAAGGAAAGACATACTGTAAAATGGTGGCATACCCAGGGCCATCTTAGCAGCTAAGTAATGCACTGGTGCCCCTGCTTTGATAGCAAAACAGAAACATATAGAGGCATCAGAAACATCATGGGCCCTTATGCTCTTGGGACCCCCTGCCAGTGCCCATTGTGCCCATATGTTAAGACGGCCATAGCACACACACAAAAGCCAAAAAACAAAATGGTGTTGCCAGAATGATGATAAAAATGACAAACAAGTAAAAAAGACTATGAGTTCAGAAATGAATAATTCTCACTGTAAGGACATTAAAACCAAGATTCATAAAAATTTCTGGGACTGCTCTAGTGGTCTGCAATGTCTTTGTATCCCTGAGGCTTTGTGTGGACATTATAGTGCCATGTCTCCCAGGCAGTTTTTGGAAGGAATGCCTTAAATAAAGAGTATGGTCCCACTCCTCCCATTTAAAGGGTGCATACTTCTATGTAATGAAATGGCTTGCTCTCAGTCTCACTTTTATTTCACCTTTGTAGTATGGTCTAATTAAAGCTTTACTCATTAGAAGGCAGGTACTGCCATCCAGCAGCCTGGATATCTTGTGACCTTCTACAAAGCCTCCATGACTTCTCTCTCACACTCTTAACACTCCTAGGTAAATCTCTTCTTGGACACTCAGCACAGCAGGAGGCCTTCCAATCTCTTGGCAATGCCTTTTATATGCACTGGACCCCTGGCCAGAATTTTATAGACACCATAAAATTGGATTAGGTAATTCATTAAGCAAATGTCAGTTCTTGCCAGTACTGAAATGGAAAAAGCAGTTATGAAAATAGACAGATTTATTTTTTTTACACTGGTGGATTTTGAAAAATCTGAAGAAACAACCTGTAGAATAATGCCACTAATTTACCTGAATGCACTACTTTAGAAATTAAAATAAGGTAAACAATATCTTAATGAATATCTGGGATTTGCACCTTAAATGGAAAGTCTCACCTGTTAGACTCACTGAAGAATTAGAAGGATATTTAAAGTCAGTTCTTTTACAATTGAAAAATTATATTTGTGACGTGTACATTTGGTACTTTCAAACTACATTCGGTACATCTATTTAATTTCAATTTGTGGAGATAAGTCTAGATTTAAACAGTTAAAAAGTACCAAATATGAAACGTTTACACGGAATGAACGAAAATTAAACTATGAAATAATTTTTGGAGAGATATTCGTAGTTGTCTAATTTGCCTTTGTGTAACATTAATAACACAGTAATCAGTAATGTTGACAATGAGTTTTTTCACTGTTACGTCACTCCGGAACGTTTGAGCTACTTGCTGAAGGGAACACGGACAGTAATAGTTGCGGCACACTGTTCCCATCTTAACATTGTATCCCAGACCTCAGAAAGGAGAGAGGAATCACCCATATTCAATAGCTGCTGTTTCAGGTAAAAATGCGGTCTCAAGTCGAAATGCCGGGCCGTTTGTATTGATTGACCAATCGTTTATTGTTAGCCGTGTGCAGCGGTCGAAAATATGGGATAGTTGACCGATTTTGAATGTTGAAACGTGTAAACTGCATGTAATCGACAACTACCATGACAAGTGCGTTGTTTATTGTAAATGCTATTTTATTCATATACTATTTGGTGTTTAAATATGGGGTTTAATTGTAATATCTCTATAACGTCAATATTTACGCTCCTACACATTTATTTAAAGGGTTCACGTTGGTTAGCACACGCTGTCATTTTTTGTCTGATGAAAACCAGGGCGAAAGAGGCCGACTTTCTCTGTTGTTTGTCCTGCCTCCTTCCTCAGTGGATTGGCTCGCTGAGCTGTCAGATCGCATTTTCTCTTTTATGGTTGGTCAAGCGAACTGTTTTTCAGCATTCACTTGATGCGTTTAGTGTTGCTTCCGTGGGGCCTAAGAACGATGGTTCAGAAAATGGAAGATTCAAAGCCTGATGTAATGGAATTAAAAGATTCTTTTTCTTCCATTTTGCCCGTCCTAATGACATCTAAATACGGAACATTTTGCCATTTATTAAAACAAAAAGGGTCATTTATTTTAAGTGGGGAAGGTTTACAAGGCTTTCTTTTTTCCGATAAACAGTAACTAAAGCCAAATAAGTCCGGAATCAGTATACAAAATTAATGCCAAATAAAATACTTCTAATGTTTAGAAGTAAAGTGTGGTAAATTGAATGCTCATGGAAAAAATGGGTAAAGTTATTAAAGTGAAAAATAGCCACGATTTTTATACGTTAGGTAAAGTGCTAGAACGTGCCCGAGATCTGTAAATACAGTGTGTAAGCTTTCTGCTATGAGAGACTCAAAAGTGGTACTATTCTTCATATGTTCGCCTATTTTATCTAAAAGCTTTAAATTTTGAATTCTACCTTTTACAATACATTTAAGACTGTCTCCATTTTTTTGGTTTGAAACACAGACAATTGATGCATTTTTTTAAACAATCATATGTTTCAGGCAAAAAAGGTCACATACTAAAAATAACATTTTTAAATCAAGTAGCTGAAAATTAATAACATACTGATAATTTTATGTGAGAAGTTGCATGCTTCTGTAACAGCAAAATGCCACAAATGTTTAAGGTGAAATATGAAATAATGTTAATTTAAAAGTGGTTTATTTTGTTTTTCATAACATGCATGATGATGCACATAGCAGTACAAGGAAGATTTATAAATACTTAAGCATGGGATACAAACTACTTTTCTGCGTATACAGTATAGTAAAACCAAATCAAAATATTAAAAATGTGAAAATGACTTAAAGCCAGAAATGTTTGTATTTATGATAAAGAATGCAATGGGAAAATAAGACTTTTAGTCCAGGTTTTCATTTGGCACTCCTTGGAGCACTCTTGACTAGACGGAGAGATGGAATTGATTTCTGTCGAGCTAAATAAGCTTTCACAGAGAGTGGCGCAGCAGCATAGGCTTACTGACTTTGATTTAGTGTGCGGATTTTTAATACTTTTTTTTTTTTTTAACGTATATCATCTTGTATCTCATAAACGATCAGACTTACATCATTGATTGCTTTTATAGTGATTAGAGGAAAGGTTCTATCCATCCATCCATTTTCTAACCCGCTGAATCCGAATAGGGTCACGGGGGTCTGCCGGAGCCAATCCCAACCTACCGCAGGACACACACAAACACACCCACACACCAATCACACACTAGGGCCAATTCAGAATTGCCAATCCACCTAACCTGCATGTCTTTGGATTGTGGGAGGAAACCGGAGTGCCCGGAGGAAACCCACGCAGACACGGGAGAACATGCAAACTCCACGCAGGGAGGACCCGGGAAGCGAACCCGGGTCTCCTAACTGCGAGGCAGCAGTGCTACCACTGCGCCACCGTGCCGGCGGAAAGGTTCTAGTCAAGTAAATATAATTTAAAAAATGAAACCGTTTTGTTTGTCTTTCACAAACCACCAAGGCTAGAACCTTGATCTTGGTCTTAACCGAACATGATACATAATGTACTAAAGCAACAAAGTTTGGTCGCTGGCAACTAAGGGTATCTGTGATAAGTGGTCCGTGGCATTGGGCAGATTTTAAATATCAGGTTATAGTAATGTTCAGGCTCCAATTGGGTTTGTGGGTGTGCAAAAGTGTATTCTGCTCCGGGGTTGGTTGGCATGCCGGGCTGATCATGTCTGCACACACGTGTGAATGCAAATAACAGTCGGATGCCTCGTTTTTACCTCGCACCTGCACCCAATTAGGTAGGTCAAGATAAGAGGAGCCTGCACAGCAGAAGGGAGAGGATTGACAGGAAAAGAACAGAGTAGAGAAGGATGGAGGGAGGGAGGTTAAAAGACAGAGAGAAAGAGAGAGATGTCGGTTTTAGAAAAGGGTTATTAAGAATCGCCTCTTGCAACAGGATTTTTAACCTCATTTTTTAAGGATATATGTTTGGATTGTTTTAACCACCACAGCTTCACCATTTTTATGAATTATTTATTTAATGGATTTGATGCACTGCACTTTTTATTTGGACACTTTGAGTTTTGGAATTGTTTTAATAAAAGCACTGAATACTTTCACACCTACCCCTTGCTGTAAGCGCATGTCCTCATTTGTCTGGCTCATCTTGGTTATGACTATTGACAGTGGCAGGTTCAAGAGGCTCCCAAATAAAAGTGGGAGCATGTTGCCAGCCCACACCATCACAGTGTCATAATACCAGAATTTTTGTATTTGATACCAATACCAGTGAAATTTTATGGTTCACGATAGCTTTCAATACCATGCCAAAAACAGAAGTCCCGTTCAATGACTTTTTATTAAAATACCTCCATTATTGAAGTGAGCAATACTGTGCGTTTTTCTGAAATACAATATAAAATATATAATCACTAACGGTAACAACAGCTTTAAAACTCTGGTATATACAGTGGTGTGAAAAACTATTTGCCCCCTTCCTGATTTCTTATTCTTTTGCATTTTTGTCACACAAAATGTTTCTGATCATCAAACACATTTAACCATTCGTCAAATATAACACAAGTAAACACAAAATGCAGTTTTTAAATGATGGTTTTATTATTTAGGAGAAAAAATCCAAACCTACATGGCCCTGTGTGAAAAAGTAATTGCCCCCTTGTTAAAAAATAACCTAACTGTGGTGTATCACACCTGAGTTCAATTTCCGTAGCCAGCCCCAGGCCTGATTACTGCCACACCTGTTTCAATCAAGAAATCACTTAAATAGGAGCTGCCTGACACAGAGAAGTAGACCAAAAGCACCTCAAAAGCTAGACATCATGCCAAGATCCAAAGAAATTCAGGAACAAATGAGAACAGAAGTAATTGAGATCTATCAGTCTGGTAGAGGTTATAAAGCCATTTCTAAAGCTTTGGGACTCCAGCGAACCACAGTGAGAGCCATTATCCGTAAATGGCAAAAAACATGGAACAGTGGTGAACCTTCCCAGGAGTGGCCGGCCGACCAAAATTACCCCAAGGCGCAGAGGCGACTCATCCGAGAGGTCACAAAAGACCCCAGGACAACGTCTAAAGAACTGCAGGCCTCACTTGCCTCAATTAAGGTCAGTGTTCACGACTCCACCATAAGAAAGAGACTGGGCAAAAACGACCTGCATGGCAGATTTCCAAGACGCAAACCACTGTTAAGCAAAAAGAACATTAGGGCTCGTCTCAATTTTGCTAAGAAACATCTCAATATTTGCCAAGACTTTTGGGAAAATACCTTGTGGACTGATGAGACAAAAGTTGAACTTTTTGGAAGGCAAATGTCCGTTACATCTGGCGTAAAAGGAACACAGCATTTCAGAAAAAGAACATCATACCAACAGTAAAATATGGTGGTGGTAGTGTGATGGTCTGGGGTTGTTTGCTGCTTCAGGACCTGGAAGGCTTGCTGTGATAGATGGAACCATGAATTCTACTGTCTACCAAAAAATCCTGAAGGAGAATGTCCGGCCATCTGTTCGTCAACTCAAGCTGAAGCGATCTTGGGTGCTGCAACAGGACAATGACCCAAAACACACCAGCAAAGCCATCCTTCTGAATGGCTGAAGAAAAACAAAATGAAGACTTTGGAGTGGCCTAGTCAAAGTCCTGACCTGAATCCAATTGAGATGCTATGGCATGACCTTAAAAAGGCGGTTCATGGTAGAAAACCCTCAAATATAGCTGAATTACAACAATTCTGCAAAGATGAGTGGGCCAAAATTCCTCCAGAGTGCTGTAAAAGACTCATTGCAAGTTATCGCAAACGCTTGATTGCAGTTATTGCTGCTAAGGCTTGCCCAACCAGTTATTAGGTTCAGGGGGCAATTACTTTTTCACACAGGGCCATCTAGGTTTGGATTTTTTCTCCCTAAAAAATAAAAACCATCATTTAAAAACTGCATTTTGTGTTTACTTGCGTTATATTTGACTAATGGTTAAATGTGTTTGATGATCAGAAACATTTTGTGTGACAAAAATGCAAAAGAATAAGAAATCAGGAAGGGGGCAAATAGTTTCTAACACCACTGTATATCCATTAAGCAGTTACCCAACTGTCATTTAAGGACACAAGTTTTGGCATTCATAAATATACAAATACAATGCCCAGCTGGAATTTTAATGTATGGCAATGATGGGATCCCCACAATTCAGTGTAACAATAAATATATAATTTGTTGTCTTGAGGGGATTAAGGCATAGGGGTTATAAAGAATGATATATCACAAACTACGTGATTTATCTTAGCACATTATAAATTTATTCTCTGACCTGTAACTGAAAAATACTGCTTAAAACCAATTCTCAATATAAAAATTCAAACATTGTTATTTGTACTGTTAAATGAAAATAGTTTGGGATACTTTAATTTAAACCCACTCTTTATAACAACTTGCTTTTAAAGTCTGGTTTGTCATTGAACCAATCTGTTAGGTTTGTAACATTTTCTATTTTAAAATGTGTATTTGCATCAGTAGCTGGTTAAAAACTATTCCTAAAGAGTTTTATTAGGCCAATTAATTCAATTTTGAAATGCCACAGAAGTGCATAGCACTTTAATTTTCAAAATCTATTCCTCTTTTTTTTTTTTTTTAATAAACATTTGCCCCAACTCAAAGCTTTCTGTGTGAAATCAGTGTGTCAGTTTTACATAAACCATTTCTTTCCGAACTCCTGTATACCAGCCTTTGTTTTGCTGTTTTCAGTATTTACTATATGAGTGATCACACTTCATAGTTTCTGTGTACAAATCCAGAATTGCAGAATTGCTTGGGCTGTTGTTGCCTATACTGGAGAAATTTCTAACTGTGAGACAGAATTACATTCTTCAATGTACCATTCAAAAATATGACCTGTGCATTCTTGTATATATATAGGATATATAATGGTTATATAATGAACAGCAGTTTGACTTCAAAATGCAAGCCAATTTCACAAATTCAGTGTTTGCAGATTCATATTTAGCAATTTTATATTTTGCTTGTCCTAACTGCGTGTTTCACTTGTCCTAACTGTGTGTTTCAGTTACGGGGCTCTTTTACCACGGTACACATCATATTAATAGTGAGGTGTACCTTGTCCGTCAAAGTGCAGAAACACAAAATTCTTTTTATTTTGGTATTAATAAATGAGGCAAACAATAGTGTTTACCAGTCAGATAGCTGATTCATTTGAATCTTGCCTCAGTTTTTTCTTGCTACAACTGTTGTTTGTGCTAGCAGTCCTCACACATCTCACAGTCCTTTATGTGTAGGTGTCAATGTATGTGAGGTCCTCCCTGTGAAGCGAACTGTATATGTCAGGTAGAAAATGGGTAGATGCTTGGACTGATTAACATATGTAGAGGTGCTCTTTACAATCAGAAAATGAATGCAAAGCCTCCATGTTTTGCTTTTATACACTGTACTTGTGTGTTGAAATTGTTCTGCATGAACACAAAGCATTTTAAGACATGATTGCTGTAGCCTCACCACTGAGCACCATTTTTATAAGTAGTTTTTACTCACATTTTTATAATGTATTAATTGTGCCTTTTGGTGTAATTCACCTAATTGCAGTCATGCGTCAAGAGTGAATTAGCGATTTTCTTGGTACTTCTGTAAAAAAGCTGGTACCATTTATATTTTCAGAATTATTGGTTCTTGTGGCAACCCTGGTGAGAGCCTCTGAGAAGTCATCAGGATTTGTACCTTTTTTATAGCAAGCTTCTGCAGAAGGTGTCTTGGCAGAATGGAAAAGACCTGTGGCAATGTCTGTTAGGCATGAAGCGCATAGCTGAGGGGATTCATAGGAAGAAGAAGAACAGCAACTTGATCTGATGAGCATCAAGTACAGGATACTGAATGTATGTGCAATAAAGACGGGTATAATGCCTTTGCAAACTGACTTGTGCTTCTGCCCTCACATGAAAATGATCCTTATGAGATCCCACAATGCAGTGATACACACGTTGGCAGCGCAAAAGGAACTGCAGTAGCTGTCCTCACACGATAGTGATCCTTATGATGGCAAAATACAGTGCTAAATACCAAGGTGGCGCAAAAACAAACTTTGTCAGCAGTGGTCAATCCAACCACGAGCCTGAATATAGAGCCACTAAGTAGCTGGCTAGTACTGTGGCTAATCAGCTTGCCACACACGCTCTACAATACAGAATGTAAGAACGACAACAATAGAAAAATGTTTGCCAACAAGTGAAGAAATCAAACACTCACTAATGCCCATATGCAAACATTGCTTTTACTCCTTACATCAGTGTTTGGTTAAAGAGCACTACTTACAACCGTTATATCGACTGGTGTACACTGTGCCATGGTGTTTGTTCATACTGAAAACAAAAAATTGTGTGTCCTTTATTGAAATGTACATGTTGTTCTATGTGAACCACCAGAACCAATAAAAGACATAACTTTCAACAGGAACTTTAAGAAGAAACTGTTTAGAACACATAAGTGGTATCATCAGCTCCTTGTTAATGGAAGTCTCTATTCAATATCCCCAAGGACAGGGCGCATATGTCTTCACTTTCCTTTTATTTTTGGACCGAAAATCCACATGTTCCAGTAGTTTATAAAGAAATGATGGTGTCTAGTTGTTAAGTACAGTGTAGAGGATGTTTTGCGTCCGTCAGAGTCCACAGACAAACTCTCCCTTGAAGTTATGGTTTGGTTGCCAACCAAGTAGCCCACACTTGCTTGACAGTCTTTTCATGTAGACTTGTTTCACCAAGCAGACAACATTAGCTACTGGGTATCTCATGAAACATGTGAAGTCACTGAAACATGAAATTGATACACACATTAACTAGTATGATTGCTTCATTCAGGATATACACAAAGGAAGCCTTCTCCATGTCATTGCATTTTAATTTATTGTGTTAGTAAACAGAAAGGTAAAATCTAGGAGCTAGCTAGTCAAAAGTGGTGCACAGCTGCACAAATTCAATAAGAGTAGATTGTCTAGTAAGCTCAAATCCAAGCTGACAAACTATAGTGAAAACGTTTGGAAATGGCAGCACTTCCTGTAAAGATACCATGAATTATTTGGTCCTTCTTCATAAACTAAATGACATACATAAAAGGTTATACACAAAATATAACCTAGTCAGCCCAGGAAATGTCAAAACCAATTTGACAGGTATTTTGAAAATAATAGGCTCTTTGTGTGTTGTTGGCTTGGCATATGCATATCCCTATTCTATACATTTGCATGGGATAGTGCCTTTTAGTTGTTTTACTTTATAATACTTGCTGTTGTAATATATTGGTGTAGACAGCTAGCTTACAATGTAGTAATTATAACCTTGTGGGCAAAATGTTAATTTATCAAAGAAATAAATCAGCTGTTGAGGTAGCAAAACAACACTAAACAGGCAATTCACATAACAGTCTTGCAGCTTTCACCCCCTCATGAGATATTGTAGGTTGTGATAAAATCGGCTCAAAACAAAACAGTCAAAAAAATTTCTGCAAATTGTCACAAACGTACTATATTACACCAGAAATAATTGTAAATTGTATTTAGAAAATTATAAACCACTTATTCTATCTTGTATCAGAGAAGACCTTTTTCTTTGTAAAATCTCGTTTTTCAGTATAGACTCCGTTTTAAGTCCTGAGATGGGAGAAGTTTGCCATTTGTTGTTTTGAATTTTGCTGTGTTTCACCTACTGAATGCAGCTTGTAATTATTACAGTTATTGAAAATTCTTTTATTTTTCTTGAATTCATATTTGAAATGGATATATATTTATAATGAACATCAGTATTAAGCATCTCAGCAGCACAGGACAGTGATATCTACATTTAGAAAAGTAGTAGTATAAAAATGATCAAAACAACCAAGTATTAATGTAAGTCATCAACTGACAGGAATCAAGATATTTGCAGATTCTCATACTGTCAAGCAGAATTATTTACAGACATCCAGGCACCATAAAAATATTCTGTTTTATTTCATTTCCAATTACAAGGCCATTGAAACACATACATCTTATAATAGGTGACCAAAGGACAAAATATTAGGGTGTTGGAGAAAAATAGCACATGAACAAATAACTGTGCCTCATCAGAGCAAAAGTCTTGGTACTAAAAATAAGAAACAGTAGCTTGGGCCATTTTCTTTTCTGTTGGTGACTTTGTGTCTATTCAGCTGTGCCTTTGTTCAGAGAAAAGGTTCAAAAGGCTGAATGGCTTGATGAAATTTAACAATAAACAATTTGGATGTTAAGCCACTGGGACAGACAACCAGCAGTAATACATGTTAGCTTTTTATCATCTTATCAATTTGTATTTGGAACACTGTGTTAATCCCCAAGAGGAAATTGTCTTTTCGCATGACCGTTGGAGGTCAAAGTGCAGGGTCATTGAAATGTTGTTTCCAATATCCATCCTTCCATCCATTATCCAACCTGCTATATCCTAACTACAGGGTCACGGGGGGTCTGCTGGAGCCAATCCTAGCCAACACAGGGCACAAGGCAGGAAACAAACCCTGGGCAGCGTGCCAGCCCACCGCAGTGTTTCCAATATTGATAATGTTAAATGACACAGTTTCTTAAATGCCCTTACATGTTCCTGTTAACCTCTGTCCAGAACTTTCAGGCAAGAGTTGGCTTTACAGAACAGGGATATTAACAATTAACTGTTGATTAATTAAGATAAGAATTTAAACCAATTATAAATCCTATGATTACATCTGCAATGGGAAATTTAATTAGCCTGCTTCATTGTAACTTCAAATATGTATTTACTTTGAGACTTGTATTTTAATATACAAAAGTGGTAGTATGTCAGCTGTCTGATTGTGCCTATTCTGCTTATGAATATAAAACAATCAGTGAAAATGCAGCGTGCTAAATATAACTTAGTTTGAGAGTATTTTTACCAAAATTTTACTCCGGTTCACTGCAAACTATGTAATCGTGTGCTATAATACAAAACAGTACATCTGCAATGAATTACCACATGCAAAATAAGTATGCTACATGTTAGGCCAGACTGTGGCAATCTACCATATCAGCAACACTAACAAGGAACTTGTGCTAACCAGTAGACAGAGGAAGTTGCACAGGGGGTTTGTAAAATGTTACATCAAGACATGTTACTGATTTGTGTGGGTGATGGCAAAGAGCTTTGGGAAGAAAGCAATAAACCTATATCAGAATAACACATTCCTCTGGACCTTTGCAACATGCTTGTAGTTTGATGGATTTAATTTATACCACAAATATGACAAAAAGCTATCGGAGCATATGCAGAGCTTCAGTCCTATAACAACCAAAAGTTTGTTCATGCAACTTACTCCCAAGCATACTGACATGCTTCTTTTCC
Organism: Polypterus senegalus; assembly: GCF_016835505.1. Lineage (NCBI taxonomy): Eukaryota > Metazoa > Chordata > Cladistia > Polypteriformes > Polypteridae > Polypterus > Polypterus senegalus. The sequence goes on along the minus strand of NC_053155.1, from coordinate 264,843,381 downwards.
TTGACAAAGATGCATTAAATGCCATTCAGTAGTCTTATAAGATACTTTGGCTATATTCACACACTGTAGCTCAAGGTGACTCAGTTTCAGTTCGCTGCCAGGACTGATGGGAGCAAGATGTGGAGGCATTTGATACAAAACAGTACTTTAACAATTTCAGATTGCCATTGCCATTTCCAGCAGAAAACATATTGCAGATGGGTTGTATTGGCTGGCAAAAGTTGCCCCAGAGGCTTATTAAGCCTGCCACCAAGCAATTTGAGATGGCACTGTAATCTTGTAATGTGGAAGTAAATAACAAAAGTTTTATGAAAACTGGCATAAAATTAGTTGAATTGTAAATTTCCAGAAAATTTAAATGGCAAACATTAAAACCCAGGTCATATTCAAGTATTTCAGTATTTGATTTAGTATATGAAAGTGATATTTACTTCTGCTTTTTTTCCCACAGTTTTCTAAAAACATCTGTGTCACTAATTGATGAAAAACTTAAGAATTCTTGCAGTGTGCACGTAGACTTTCTGATGTCTTTTCATCTATGCTAAAAGAAACTGAGATATATTGCATACATTAGAAAAAATATTATATTCTTTAGCAGAACAGCTGCCATTTACCATTTACAGTTGTTAATCAAAAGTGCTCAACAATTGATATGAAATTTGATCAGAATTTGCATTTTTAATGTAATGTTACGCATTGTGTTCAGAATGATATATTTTCATATTTACACTTAAAAGTTGCCTTGTCTCACAACCTATATAAAACGAAATATCCAGAAAAAGTGAAATGCTTTTGTATTTGTGCTAAATGTATATGTAAACATAGCAAAAACAGACAACATTATTTCTCTGTGAAGCCATATAAACCCTGCATCGCAGTAACATACTGATTCTTTATAACTGGGCATTACCTGGATATGCTACAAACAGCCGCCCATGCATACCTGACAGTGAACCCTTTTTCACAGTAGGGAGTCTGTTGTTGAGCTACTTCTTAGAATTTTGGATGGTGATTTTTTTTTTTTTTTTTTTGGACACAGAAGGAAGAAGATATGACCAATGTTACGCATAATGTGCTAAAAGTAAATATTGGGTTTATTTTGCAGTTTGTTGCCTTTATTTGCAAAGATGTCGCCTGCTACTGCCATTGTAACATTGCTGGGCACTTTGGCCATCTGCTGACCACTAAGAAGAGTTTAAGCACGTGCATATTATAGCCAAGAGAAAAGATCTGAACAACAGTAAGAACTATACATTTAATCTTGCATGTGCTGAAGGATAAACTGAGTCCGCCCATTTTAGTTTTGGTGATTATCGTAGCACCACTGGGTGTAAAGAAAGAAGTAAATATGGTAGACAGTATGCTGTTCCTTTGCAGGCTTCAGTCACACAACTAAGCAGAAAAGAATGTGCTGCATGCAGTACAGTAACAGAAACCTATATAGTAAGAATCAGTTTAGTTTTAATCCAATTATTTGCTATAGACATTTTGAAACAGTGTGACCAGGTGTTACAGTAGCCAATGTTCATACCGCAAAATATTGGGGGCTTGTGTTGGGAATAGTGAAGAGTAATGGATATTTTTTATTTCACAGCATGTGAATGATCAAATTTAGCTGTGTTTCTCGTCATTTTCATGAAGGTTCATGCATTGGCTTAGGATTCAATAACAGATACTGACCATTGAAATATGCAGTTGTTACTACAAAGAAAGAAAAAGTAACATAGAAGTGATACACTGTTTATAACACATTACATTTTAGAATAAGGAACTATATAACCCATTTAAGTAACATTTTTTGTCTAGTAAGTAATGAGTAATGTAACCAATTTACTTTTAAAAGTAACATTCCCCAGCACTGAATATGACTGATTAAACCTTTGTTTCATTCTGTATCTGAGTAAATTAGTAGCTAATGTCAGGTTTTGTATGTTTTTGTGATTTTTTTTTTTTTTTTAATTTTTTAAATATGACTGCTTTGCCACACACAGCAGCCCTTATGATCTGTAACCACCACAAAAAGATAATATGGACTTCTTTAACAAACATGTACCATATGAAATATATGAAGTCACCACAACGTAATGCTAATTTCACATTTCCCTGATATGATTATTCCATCCATGATTTTCATAAGCCAGAATTGTCTGCATTAGGCATGGGGCAAAATTCCACAATGCAAAATTGTATCACATATTGCATGACATTACCATATGACTGTAATGAAACACAAAATAAAAAAGCCATTCGTCAAAAGCAGGGAATTTAAAGATCTGACAGAGAAACTGGAAATCGGGTATTATTGACTACTCTTTGACCGAACCCATTATTTGCCATTTGTGTAATGATGTGAAGGTGAAAGTTTTCAGCACAAAATATGGACATCATTATATGTGAAATTTGTCTGCAGCTGCACTAAATTGAACAAGCTTAATTTAGTGAGTTGTGTCTTTACATGAATACAACAGAAAGTAACATGCTTCATAGAGACACAACTGCATCCACAGGCTTATTTTCAAACCAACTGAGACAACCAAAGCACAAGCTTATCATTGTATTGGAGCATGGCAAACACTACTGGGAGCAGTAGGCTGCAGGTACTGCACCTCTCATGCTCAAGACATCAATATACCTTTCACTGGTACTGATCGGAAATGGAGACAGATTACAGCAAGGAGGAATTACACATTAGGATCTTGCATTGCTCTCAACAGTAGTTCTCTAGCATTGGTTGGGGGGAGAGAGAGACAGACAGACAAAGAAGGCAACCAATTCAGCTCTATGAAATATTATCACAGTGAAGAGGTCTCAGCCTATTGCAGAGTATCAATATTCTCCTTTTTTTCTTGAAAGGAAGTAAAACATTTAAGATCCAATCAGGACCCAATGGGTCACTAAGGCATTCAAGCAGAAGATAAGAGGACAACCATTGTTGGAGGAATGTTTCATACAGAAAACAATACATTTAAATTTGAATGGATTTGCACTGCCGTAACTTTATATTTTAGGTTTCTGGTGTTATTGTTCTCAAATGTACATAGTTCAGTGAAATTGTGTTTATCAACATACAAAACATGTATTGTGTTACTGCAATGAAACTGTTTTACATTAATATTTAAGATTGTTTTAAGTAAAAAATTACACAAACTTAGTTTAATTTGCTTATTTGTGCGTTGATTTGACTTTATTTTCCAGTGGTTTTTTTTGTTAAGAATGTGTGATACTATTTAACACTAAAGTTTTCTTATGAAAATTTCATATTATGGGAATATTGTATTGTGGAGCTTCAATTGCAGTATGAATAGTATTGTGGGCTAAATGTAGTGTCTCCTGCCTAGCCTGCAAGCTGTTGTTTGAAATTATAGTTTCACCAATAGATAGAATGCCTAGATTGTCAAAAATGGAATACTGCTTCACAAATTTAGTGAGAGCAGAAGATCAGGGTGACAGACTTGGGTGACAACTTATGGAAATCACTGCATATAAAGATGTTTTAATCCTTCTCCACAAATTTAACAGCATACATTTTTTGATAATTGAGTGGAAACATAATCTAGTCAGCCTAGAAAATGTGCAAACCTAGCCCTGAAAGTTGCGTTTTAAAAATGAAATTTTTAATAACACGACATGAAAATGGAAAACAAACAACCATGAGTTTGCAACTGAGTCAGTTTTTCCCTCTGCATAAGATTTTTAATACGTATTCAATTTATATTCAAATATTGTAGTGACATTGAACCTGGCATTACAGTGCTTGTACTGTAGTTACCTTCCAGCACATTTGAAGTGTGACATTCTCAAATTAGCGTTTGTCATCCATTTTTTGGTTATATTTAATATAAATTCCTTACAAGTGTTTTTTTTTTTTTTTGTGTGTGTGTGTTTCAGGACCAAATCATTGAAATAAATCTATAATAAAGAATGTACCGTGTGCTGTTTGCTGCAACGTGTTATACGTGGCTCTGTAGTTTCCAGATAATATGCATAGTTTTAGTGTGTGTTTGTATGCTTCTTGCTTTATACCAATTTTATAATTTGTTCCTGTTGTGACAGACTGTGTCAGGTCCATGCTACCCATTACAACCAGGGAGTCTCTTGAACCCTGATCGTCAATAGTCATAACCGAGATGAGCTGGGCAAATGAGCATACATCAGAGTGAATCAGTGCTTTTATTGAAATCAAGTGGTATTCAGACAAATATTGCAGTTTGTCAAATTTTCAATAAATAAGTAATCCATAAAAACAAGTGGTCATGAAGTTTAGAATCCCATAAAGAGTTAATTAAAATCAATGTTAAAATCCCTAGGCAGAACAGTCTGTTCAAAAACTCATGACCTTGGTGCCTCTTTAAAACCTCTGCTTACCCTGCATTGGATTGTGTGGAAGAGTGGATTCCCAACTGACCGGTACATCCAACTTTCTTTTTCAGGCTTGGGTGTCTGCTGTTCATTGCTCCCTAGCAGGGTGCTGCGCCAAGCCTCCCCTTGCACCTCCAGTTCCTGCTGCCAGGCTGGGGTCAGTTCTGTCCATGGTATCCCAGCAGGGCGCTGCACAGAACCGCCGTTTGCTCTGTCAACTCCTGCTCCTTCCCTGGCCTTACATGGGAGCAAGCCTTGTGCCTCGTATCACTCCAGCTCAACCCCCCATTTCCCTAAGGGACTCTTCTCCAGGCTCTCCGCCTCCTCTCTTTCTGGCCAGCTCTTGCATTCTTCACCCATCCTTTAACCTCCATGTTTGTCTTCTTAAACTGTTCTTTCTTTCTCCATCCTCTCTCTGCCATGCAGGCTCCTCTTATACATGGCCTTCCAATGGGTTGCAGGTGTGAGGTGCAGCTCCCTCTGAGGCAATAATGAGACACCTGACTGACGCTCTCATTTACATGTGAACATGTAATCAGCCAAGCACCCCAACCATCCCAGGGTTGAAGCACATTCACACACACCTGCGCCTGATCGCACCTAACAGGGTGTAATTATTTATTTAAAATTAGCACTCTGTAGTGGACCACTTAACACACCTATTTGTAAAGAATATATATATATAATATATATATATATATATATATATATATATATATAGAGCTTGCCAAAATATTGCAAGATTATGAGCGCATTCTGCCTGATGAGTCGGTCTTTCTGTGTGCTGTGATTTAGGATATTAGACATGAATTTTATGTAAAGCTATAAACATATTCTATCAATAGAGGTTTGTGTGTGTCTACTCATTTTGCATAAAATTAAAATCTGAACCTGTTTCCATTTTTGTATTTATTTTCCCTTTGCACACTATTTCTGCATTGTATTATATAATTTTATAATGTATTATATTGTAATTTTGAATAGTACCAGACATGTCTGGGAAGCTGAATTTGTGCACAACCAGAGGACATAAACCACTTTATGATAATATAATCAATCCTTGCTTTGCAATCCAATACAAGAGTATTCCCTGGGGGAAGAAAACAAACAAGTACCAAAGTGGAACACCTACTTTTTTCTTTTTTCATTCATTCAGTATCCTAAAATGTGAATGATGCTCGCTTCCATGTAGCACATAAACTCAAACAATAAAGCCTAGGCAGTTTATATTAACATTTAACAATGGTTTCTGCTCTTTGGTTCCTTGATGTTAACAACAGCCTTAAAAGTATTGCGTTTGATCTTTAAGTCAGTAATAAGACTCGTTGTTATGTACATTTTTTTGAAAATTAAATTTCAGAGTTTAATTGTACTATTTTATGAAGGAGAGCATTGTGCATGGAATAAAACTTATTTTTGAATAGAATGCTTGCCCTTTTACCGAAATATTGATTCATCAAAATGGAACTTGTTCAGCATAATTGTTTAGCCAAGCGGTTGTTAGTTGCATCCCTCCTGAGTTGAAAACGATCAACCACTCTGTAAAATGTTTAACATGTACAGATATTTTTTCTGGAACGGTCTGAATGGTTTTGTTAAAAAATCTGTCTTTTTTAGCCGAGTGCTTTCTACTTAATAAATATTTGAAAAAAATTCCTGTTAACATTTAACAGCCAACGTGTGTTCATCTTTCTCTATAAATAATGTTGAATTGGTTTCTGTTTGTTGGTTTGTATGTTTTTTTCCAATATCATATAAAAATGGCTGCACAAATTTTCATGAAAATTTAAAGATAAGTTAGGCACTCTCCAACTTACATCATGAGTGTTATGGTGTCTCAGTGCTTTGGAGGATGATTTCGCAAGAGTGTCATAAAATACTACAGTATGATTTAACATTTTGGTACACTTCCGACCTACCACTGCTTTTGGACTTCCTGCACATTTAATTGCACTAATAGCTGAAGTTCACAATCAACCACTTACAGAATGTAAGCCCTCTAAAATTGTCAAATGGGACACGATTGAAAGTGAAAATGCTTCTCTAGAATCTTATCAAGTTCTTGATTTTAATTGAATGAGATAAAGGAGATTCCATATTTATACCATGAATTCCTCTTATCATGTCAAATTATCCTTCTGTTTCAAAGTTTGCAGTTCTCTGTGGCTCTGTGGTTTGTCATCACAATGAATATCACCTAACATCCAGTAAAACTGCATCCCTCACATTCTCTTGGTTAAATGTTTTCTGGAGCTGCAAGAGTCTCTTTTATTTGTGTTTATGACAAAGTAAAAATGCATGGTTTATTAGGAAGCATCCAGCTGACCGCTTCCTTAGAAACTGGTAAGTGATATTAATCAAAACTAATTGAATCTGCAATTTTCCTATGAATTAGTTTAACTGTAGACAGTCATTAAAAGTAAATGATGGTGGCTATTTATGTTTGAAATTTTTTTCACAATTTTTTTTTTTTTTTTTAAATAAACTGTTAAATAGACTTCTTCAGAAGCTTTATTAAGTGCATACAAAGGATTGCAGTACTGAAATCCAAAGCTGGCACATTACAACTGAGATGTTTTCTTTTTACTTTTCCATTTAAATATCTTAAAATGATTTATAGATACTGATAGTTGACAACTAACTACTCATGTGACTTATAACCATTTGCCTTATGACTGCAACCACGTCTCACGGGCAAACAACAATTTTCAACACAAATTTCTGCCAACAGGGCACTCCAAGTTTAGCTAGACAACGTATATGTCTGTAGTTCTTCATGTATAGGAATTCTTATCTGTTTCCTTCTTATTTTATTACTTCACTTTCTTTAATGTAAAAATTGATGTTTCAGTCCCTCTCCCGAAAAAGTTTGCCTGACAGCCTTTACAGAACTGGTAAGAAAACAGCACAGTCAGTTGTACCCCAATACTTCACATCAAAGAGTGTTATGACTCCATTACAATCAAGGTTTTGAAATCAGCCATTTTACAGATCATTGATCAAGTAATTTGGAGTAAAAGCTGATTTAGATTGGTGGCCAATCAATAAGAGCGATCGCTATCTGCAATACATTTTAAGATGTCTCAGTGTATTTTTAGCATATTGTACTTGTATAAATTTTAAGAGAAAATGTAACATTTTCTCCTGTTTATAATGAGATTTCTGAAAAACTATTTTGGTACCTCAGACAATCGTGAATGTCAGGATATCTGAAATGCATTTAAGACATCTTGATTATATTTCAACATACCTTAGAATAACACCTAGACCATTTTCAGATAACTGTAAGGGATATCATACAATAAATTCCTGTACCTCAGATGTATTTCAAGGTATCTTAAAATAAGGAAAACAAAGGAAGTCCCAGTGAAATCATTTGGACTTTTTTCCATAAAGACATTTTGGTATGTGGGCATCTTCCTGTGCATATCTACAAGGTGTGTACCAAATTCCAGGTTTGTACTATTATAACAGAATCTGAAAACATTTAAATTCCAAAACATATCTAACTTCAAATATTTGAAATAAGGAACCTGTAATGTGTGTTTCAGTATAAGGTGTAGTGTGTGTCTTAATCAGTACGTAGTACCTTATAAATATATATTGTTTTCTTTCATTCTGTTTGCATTTAATTACTGTGCTTATACCAAAATAAATAGGCGTAGTTTGTAGCTGACCCACAGTGTATTGGTTATTAGGAATTGTACAAATAAACTGTGTTTGACAGACGATTGTTTATTTATGGATTCTTCTCTATAGAAAGCATTGATATTAAGTCACCTTCACTTCAGAGAAAAAAAGTTGCGCAGTTTTGATGTTAATATTATGATGTTTTCAATTATCTACTGTAATCACATCATTATTAGGTCTATTTAGTGAAGTATACTTTTTCCATTTTCGTTGTTTACGTCATATTACATTAAACTCATCAGAATAAAGTTCCCTATTATTCTTGCTTTCTGCAATATGTTTGCAACAGGTGAAGCATCCAGTCAACATGGATCCTCCCAGCCCTTCTCCCGAAAGAGCAGAAAGTGGCTATTCTCCCATATTGGAGCATATTCAAGGAGAGGATGAGCGCCAGAGACAACAGGAACGTTTGAACAGGGAAGAAGCCTATTACCAATTTATCAATGGATTAAGTGAAGAAGACTACAGACTTATGAGAGACAGTAACTTGCTTGGCACTCCAGGTAGGACTTCGACAAAAAATTGGTTTGAATTGGCAATTTTTCACTCTTTAGCATACCCAACTTTACATTAATCACAAGAACAAGCATTTGACTGTGTTAGATGTCTGGTTAATTGATGTAAATTAATCTTAAATACTGTTTCTTATACTTGCAGAAGCACCATCACCTAAGGTTCTGTGGATTATACATAATGACGTCTTTGTCTAATCAGTTTTAGCAATGTTGTGTTCTTCATAAATATACATAAATCTATTTTCTGTTGCAAAGATTTATGCTTTTTTTAGCATGCAAAAACTTTTGCAGGTGGATGTTGTTTTAATTCACTTTTATACTTATATTTACGCTGCGGGTGGCACAGTGGTAGCGCTGCTGCCTCGCATTTAGGAGACCCCGGTTCACTTCCCGGGTCCTCCCCGCATGGAGTTTGCATGTTCTCCCCGTGTCTGCGTGGGTTTCCTCGGGTACTCCGGTTTCCTCCCACAGTCCAAAGACATGCAGGTTAGGTGGACTGGTGATTCTAAATTGTCCCTAATGTGTGCTTAGTGTGTGGGTGTGGCTGTATTGGCTCTAGCAGACCCTTGTGACCCTGTGTTCGGATTCAACAGGTTGGAAAATGGATGGATGAATATTTACACTGCAGTCTTATCTGCATCATCCTTTAACAGATCTTAATGATTTACATGTGCAGTGTTTCAAATTTACTGTAATAGCTCATCAGAAAATCTGTAAAGCAGAGCACAGACTGAGTTTGGTTTTTGCTTTAACTAAATTTTTAATTAGAATTATTTTATTTATTACTATTGCAGTATGTCTTTTTGGACTTAGTTTTAGCTAATACATTTGTTGCAATTTAAAACTCTTAATTGCCTATTTTAATGTTAAAAAGCCACACTATGGTTTTAATTGTTGCCTGTTTTCTTACCAAGCTATCAGTTAATATTAAGGTGAACATGACAGAGGACGTGCCAGCTCTCCAATTAGTGTGAGTGAGTAGTAGTGAGTATAACACTCCAGATTTTTTAAAGAAAGTATATGGTTGTGTTTGTAAACACTAGTATCCACTAAATGAAACACAGGGCTCCAGACACACATCACCTCATGGAGCTAGTGGCTTCTAAAGGAAAAAACCTTGGAGCCAATAGTTTTGATTTAGGTGCCAAATAATCAAATGTGTAAAGATTTATCTTTCAGTCTCCTGCCTTTCTAACCTCCATGGATATATGCTTAATTCTTTTCCTTCTGTGCAATGCATCTTGTACTTTTGTGTTAGCCTTGACGAGTTTTGTGGCTGAATGTCATAATAACTTTCACATAATGTACAGTCATTAAGAACAATGTATTTTATTCAGGACCCAAGTCTGTGTCACTGAATGTCATTTTCAGAGGGGTAATCCATTGTATTTGGGTCTTGATTTCCTCTTGTTTGAATGACCCAGCAACCCGTTGAAATACATTGTGAAGAATTGTATCTGTCCTGTGTTCATTTTGTAAGCATCTGACAGAAGCTCTGCTACATCTGGGGAAATGAGAAGCAGATGGGATGGAGAGGCACATTAAATATAAAATTGATATAGAAGACTGTCTGCATTCTTTTAAAATTTAGATTCATTTTGCAAGCAACTTACAGGGGCATGCATTTCTACAGCAAAGGCTCGGTTGTGGAAATAATTGTCCCCTCTGTGGAAAGGGATGGAGGTGCACCGTAGATATGAACGTTCTATAAAAGACTGCCTGAAAGGCATATTAAAGACATTACGCACTATTTTAATGCTGTAAAATACAATTAGAGGCAGACTAAATAAAGATTTGGGAAGTCACCCCGCATATTGTGGAGAGTAGTCACAAAGGACTGACACTTGTCTTTCTAAGTGTAAAACAACAGAAACAACCATTGAAATTGAATGAGATTGGTTTTATATTAAGGCGGCAGGAAGTAGGGTGAGGTCATCAGGATGGGATGGTAGCGAGAAAGCTTTACTTATTCATCTGTGGGTCTGTAGGGAGAAAGAAAAGGCCTTAATACTCATCAGCAACCATTTTTCTGATGTTTTAAAACCACATATTGGACCCTTTGGCTGTGTCCTAAGCGAACATGTGTGACACTACTCATTGCTCATTTTGCAAGGGAGCACGGCAGATAATGATTGATCATTGAATGCTTTCTACAAGTTTTTTTTTTTACGATAGGATAATGAGACCCTCTGGGAAAATAAGATCCCTAATTTAAAGAGGTGGTCATGAAAGTCATGGAGTTTTTTTGGCTATTTCATTTACATGGTTTTAATCATATTTTACTAAATCTTATTTTCCATGTTTCTTTGTTAATGAGCTCCTGTTGAAGAATTTATTGGTCACAGAACATATACTGACCACACCAAAACAACTGAAGTAACAACTAACAAAGTGCCATTTATCAGTACCATTTTAAAAAAGTTTACCATCCGCCATCAAACACAGAGCACCCCAATAAAACAACAATAACATGTAATATACCTGCAACTTTAAAATGCAGACCATGACATTGCTGTGCCGAGAGGAAACAGCTGCTGTGTATGCATATTTACTGATGGACAGGCTGGCATTTTGCGCACAGCATGCATTAAATCAAAAGGAAAACGTCACGCAAAGATGCACAAACACAAGGAGATCCATGAAAATCGCACCTTAGTATGCGTGCGTCACGTCAGACCGAACAAGTGAATTCAATGGGGCACAGATATCTTCATAACTGGGGATTTGCATGAGGAGCAGATGAATGTCAAATGTTTTGCATGTCTTCCTTGCGTTTTGATGACCTTTCCATCATTTTGATCCCTTCATACATTATCTGGAACAAGCCTAACCAGCCTCTCCTTGAAATTTACCATTTGGAATACGCGACTGCAAAGTCAGAAATATCTCCAGGTCTGACGTAATTTTTGCCGCGCACGCATGGACAAGTCCAGTGTAAACCAGCCTTCAGTGGAATGTGGCTCAAGGATCTCCAAAGAGGACAAAATGTACTAATATTTTAATAGCACATCCACTCAAAAACAAAAAATTTTTAAAAAATGGCCTTTGCAACTGTTACAATATAATTAGTTTAAAGTTTCAGTTATTTTAATTTGCCACTGGCAATCTAAGTGCAAGAGATAGTAGCCAAAAACAATTTTTGGTCGCAATTCCAACCATTTTATTCAGTCTGAAGCCCTGAAACACGAAAAGAAATTTTGTGATTTAGGAATTTTTCAGTACTTAACCAGTTATTTGATATTGTACAATCCTGCAATCAAATGTCTTTTGTGTCCCAATCTGTTAGCTGTCATTGTACCAAGTTTAGATGCCCTATCCCATAAGCATTTCAAAATTGTAATGTATTGGACAAGGTGTCCCTCTTTTTGAAAACATGCATCCCTTTTTGGAAAAATGTAGTCTCTTGCACCTAAATAATCTTTCACATCAAGCATTACATAAACAGTTATAATTTTTATATTGTTTAAATAACAATATAAGTGTTTATTTATTCACAAATTAGAAAATGATAGGATCATTCAGGACACTTGCATTAATGGGTTGCATTAATCAACATTTACAAAAACTCTAAAGCTTCTTTTGTCACAACACACTTTTTAAATTGGGCTTACCTTTGTCTTTTATTTACACAGGGGAAATTACAGCAGAGGAGCTGCGGCAACGACTAGATGGTGCAAAGGAGCGCCTGTCCTCCCAGCCTGGTATCGAAAGTAATGAAACATTAGAAGAAAATTTGAATAGGGGTGAGGCATTTTAACAGTCCTTTAATCATCTCTCAAAGGATGCACTATATTTAAAGGCTTTTAAATTGGCTAGAATTGGTTACATTTGGACTGTAATTATTCGTGTTCTTAAATAATTCAGAAGGGCCAGACCTATTTGTGAATGGTCAAGAAAAGTGACCCATGAGCTATGTTTTATCCAAGCCGTAATACTTTTAATATAGATTTTTCCCAGTATTCAATTTAAATAAAACTTAATAGAACTGTATTTATGTTGCTTTTCACTAGGTACAACACTCAAATGCTAGGAATTTATTTAATTAGAAAATACATGTATTGATTTTTTAATACATAGTTTTATGATATAATGCGTACTTTGCTCTTATTGAATTACTATTTATGCGGATCTAAGGATTTGTTTATGAAGGCAATTTCCTCAAAAAAAGACTCCTGTTATTTAGTGTACAAAAGACATTGTGGATGTGGTATTTGAAATGTAGGGTTAAGTTTAACTCCTGTGGTTACACTACATGTATAGCCCCCTTTTAATAAAGGTTTTTTTTTTTATTTTTATTACTTTAATCATATGCCAAAGGCACTCTTGCATAAGATGCATGTGCCTGGAATGTGGAGAAGCAGGTTTTGGGGTGGAACCTTTAGTTGGCGTGTATCTTTTCTGATTCTTTATGCCTGGGAAACCATTTCCTTCCTTAGCTGCATCTGTTTTTGTGCTAATTTTGATTTTTGTGACATTCAAATTTCAAAATATTTACAGGATTCTATACCCTATAACTACTGCAGGTTTAACTGTTCGGAAAGCACTAATTAGAATCTACATTTTATATATAAAGAGTAGTCAAATAAATCATTTTAAATGGACTGTTGTCAGCATTGATCTATAAAGACATCATTTGTCAATGAAACACATGGAGATAGCAATCAGGAAGCACATTTTGATTTTACTTGACACTTATTTTTTTTTTCTTCCATTTCCAGGTTCAGATGTTTCTGGTGAAAATTCCAATGGAGATTCATTGCTAGAGTGGCTGAACACATTTCGACGCACAGGAAACGCTACTCGTAGTGGACAAAGTGGAAATCAGACCTGGCGGGCTGTAAGCAGAACAAACCCTAATAGTGGAGAGTTTCGCTTTAGCTTGGAGATCAATATTAATCATGACCAGCAGGACCACAGCTATGATTCTGGTAGTGAACAGGCAACTGAAAGAGCCACTTTGCTGGGCTCTGCCCGTCGAGGAACTGAGAGCAGAAGATCACAAAGGTCAATAGTTAATTCCTCAAGGCGCACAAGGAACAGTGTCTCCAGGCTCAGTCCAGGTCCGCAGGCAACAGGCTCTAATGTAAGAATGAGGAGTACAAACAGAACATCATCAGAGAATGCACCCTCTGCTACTGAGCAGCGAATACCAAGGAATAGTAGAAGAGGTAGAAACAGGAGTGCCTTGTACCTAAACACTGCTCAGAGGACTGAAGAGCAGCCAAGAAGACAAGAATGTCCCGTTGTCACACAAGATGATCATCAAGGAGATACTTCTCTGACATCAGAAGATAGGAGTAACAGAAGTAGAAACAGAACAAGGATTAATGCAACGTCTGTAGGAGAAAATCCAGCCCCACGCAGGCAATCACGAACCTCTGCATCCAGAAGAAGCCGTTCCCCTCTCCGCAGATCAGGCAGTGAGACATCTTATGCTGTCCAAGGTGATGTGGAAATGGATGCACTGTCTGAAATGATACCTAACAGATTGGATAGAACTGAAACTGTGAATGAAGAGAGAGAACAGGCAAATGGAAGCTCTGTTTTGCGAACAGCCTCTTCTGGAGTTGCCTCAGAGGTTGTTTCGGAGGAAGCTGAAATAAATAGCTCCTCTGCTGGCAGTGTAAGGAGACATCCAACCATAATGCTGGATCTTCAAGTTAGACGCATCCGTCCTGGAGAAAACCGAGATAGGGATAGCATTGCTAACAGAACAAGATCAAGGGTCCGCATGGCTGAAAACACTGTGACCTTTGAGAGTGACAGTGGTGGTTTCCGCCGTACCATTTCCCGGTCAGAGCGAGCAGGAATACGAACCTATGTCAGCACCATTCGTATACCTTTACGTCGCATATCTGAGACTGGGTTAGGGGAGCCATCCTCAGTGGCTCTAAGGTCCATTCTTCGTCAAATAATGACAGGTTTTGGAGAACTTAGCTCTCTGATGGAGACAGAAGCAGATTCAGATGTCAATTCCAGTACTCTGTCATTGGGAAACAGTCCTGAAGCCGCATCATTTCAGATCCACTCTAATGTCAGTAATGCATCTAGTGTGTCTCTAGAAAGTAGGCAGACAAATGAAGACGTTGAAGAGCCACATAGAATCAGTCGAGGTTTACAGTCGGTGGGACATAACTCTGAAAACAGAGAGAACAGACAGTCTAGCAGAGATACAAACAATCTTGTTGAAAATGGTACATTACCCATCCTTCGCCTTGCCCATTTCTTTTTGCTCAATGATGAGGACGATGATGAACACCCAAGGGGGTTAACCAAAGAGCAAATTGACAACTTATCAACCAGAAACTATGGGGAAGGAAATATGGAAGCTGAACTCAGCAAAACATGCAGTGTTTGCATTAATGAATATGCAGCAGGGAACAAACTGAGACGCTTGCCTTGTGCCCATGAGTTTCACATTCACTGTATTGACCGGTGGTTGTCCGAGAATTCCACGTGCCCCATTTGTCGCCAGCCTGTGCTTGGTTCTCGCCAAACCTGAATGTAAATAAGCAAACTGTTTCCCTTGAAGAATCTAACGTTTTGTAAATAAGCTTTAATGTTTTAAATACAGTATAAAATCATTGTTATGTGCGGACCGTAGAACCAAATAAGTAACTAAAGCTATATTTTTTTAGACATTTTTTTTTTCTTGCTTTGGTGTGTTTTCCTTTTTGTTAAGCACTTTCTTGATAGAGGCATCATTGTACAATAAGTAAAAATGCATTTTTGCAGTATTGAGTTCTTTCCCAAAGAAACGGGAAGCTTGCACATAAATCTTGTTGACAAATTTATCCTGAGGAGAAGCCAAGTTATCTGTTATTGTTATTAACTCCTGTTCATCATTGTTATAAAGACACATACTCTATAGTAGGAATTTAAATATGTAAGGCCTTTCCCTTTGACAACTATAACCTCTCACTAAATCAGTTTTTAATTGTTTTAAGGTAATCTAAAGCAGTTTAAGTCCCTTGTGTAATTAGTTGTTTTAATAACATCAGAACTAATGCAGGTCAAAGCTTTTCTTTGCAATTTAACTTATTTCTTTTAATATGATAATTATCAAATTGATGTTACTACTTCCAGTTGTTTTGGTTTTTTCTCATTTTGTTTAGTTTCATGTTAATTGTTGTTTTGTTTCATTAGTTCTTGGAGATTAGTTTCTTTTCAGAAACCATTATTGTTATTGGGTTGTTTTCTATAATTTTGGGTAAGTTAGAAATTAAAAATTTCTGTATATGGCAGGCAGTTAGTCATCACAGTGCCTATAAATAGTATTCATCCCTTGGACATTTTCCCATTTTATTATTGTTCAACATTGAATCCCAGAGAATTTAATATGGCCATTTTGAGATTGATTAACAGAAAAGTAATCTTATGTCATAGTGAAAACAGATTTCTGCAAGATGTTCAAAGTAATTATAAATATAAACTACAAAATAATTAATCGCATCAGTATTCACCTGCATCAGATCAGTGGCTTTAGGCTTTGGATTGTTGTATTGCTGGAAAATCTCCTCCCAAGGTGCAGTTTTTTTGCAGACTGTACCATGCTATCCTCTGGCATTTTTTTCTTTTGTGTTTTGCTGCATTTATTTTACCCTTGACCCTCGCAAGCCTTCCCAAGCTGCAGAGAATCATCCCCACAGCATGATGCTGCCACTACCAATATGCTTCATGGGGGGGATGGTAAGACACTTATATGCAAAGCAACCTACAAAAGAGGTCAACATAATCAAATAAACATCATCCTATTTTGAGACAAGTGTTACAGGACAAAGTTACAAACTTGATCAAGTGATGCGTCCCTTAAGCTTTGTTTGTTTTTGATTATGTGCGGTGTTAAGCTTGCGCCAATATTGCCATTTAGCCTTCTGTCCAAAAAGCTCAATTTTTGTCTTATCATGCCATAGAACCTTCTTCCATCTGACTTCAGAATCTCCCATGTGCCTTCTAGGAAATTCTAGCCGAGACATCATAAAGCTGTGACTGGTAAAGCACTTGGGCAACAGCTGTTGTCTGCACTGTCTTTCCAATAAGAGCCACTGTAGCTTGTCCTTCAGAGTTATCTTAGGTCTCTTGTGGCATCTCTCAATAGTCGTCTTTTTGCACCATCATTTATTTTTGTATACAAATTGCTCTATTCAGATTTACAGCTATGCCACACTCCTTTTTTTTTTTTTTCTTTCTTTCATAAAGATGATGTAACTAGATTCCAAGAGATATTCAGTGACTTGGATATTTTCATGTACCCATCCTGATTTATACTTTTCAATCACTCTTTCAAAGAATTGCTTGGAGTGTTCCTTTGTCTTCATTGTGTAAGTAAGTCCATGATACTGACTTGCCCCAAGTTGGACTTTCCAGATAAGGTGTATTTATACTACAATCAGGCAGTGAAATTCTATTGAACTTATAAGTGACTTATAAATCCTTTTAGCTACACTAGTGATGATTTAGGTGTGTCATATTCAAAGGGTGAATACGTACAGGATCATATTCATAACTGATTTACACCACACCTTTTTCTGTTGATTAGTGTGGAAAAAAAGCTAAATTCATTCCACAGTGGTTCATTGTTGTGTAAAAGAGTTTCTTAAATTATGCGTTGTGGGTTGCAAGTTACTGTTATATTTAATGTGAATAGTTTGCTTATTTATGTTTTGAGAATTGGGTTACACTGGTTTGGTGCATTTTGATTATACAGTCAACATTGCTCTGATGTTCTTCCTTTATCCACACTCTGATGATCAGAGATTCTCCCAACTGTCCATCCCACAGATCTGCCAATTGGCAGAGATTTGCCAAGGGGGAAGTAAACCCCAGCTTGCTTTGATGGTTGTCTGTGAATTTCCAAGGGGGACCTCTGCCTTTTCTGACATCCATCAAGGAATTAATGGGTCTTGAAGACATGAAGAAGAGCATGATTGGATTGGAACAAAAAAGTTTAAGAACCCCTGTTTCAAAACAATAAAATGCAAAAAAGTTAAGGGCATGAGTACTTTATATAGGCACTGTATTTATATTTGGATTTTAAGTATTTTAGGCCTTTCTCTTTGATAATTATAATCTCAACACAAGTCCCTTTTTAATTGTTTTAAAGCAGTCATCTAAAGCAGTTCAAGTCCCTTCGTTTATTTTAATAACATCAAAACTAATGCAGTTCAAGCTTTCCCTTGCAATTTAATTCAATTCTTTTGATCTGATATAAATTGATTTTAAAAATTTCATTGTTTTGTTTCATGTTAATTATTTTGTTTCATTGGTTTTTGGTAATTCATTTCAAAAATCATCATTGCTGTAGGGTTGTTTATATAGGGTAAGTCTTTAAATCCAAATAAAATCTGTATATGGCAGGCTATTAGGCATTAATACAGTATCATTTTTCCTTTACCTTGTTAACTTAAAGTTTGTTTGTAATACAGCCACCTTATTATTTTACATGGAAACAATGAGAGATGATTTGGATGAAATAGGAAGTTTCATGATATCTTTGGTTACTTTTGTAGTAACTTTTTCTTCACTATGTGAACCTTGTTATAAGCCACCAATAAATGAAACTGACATTTACTAATGAAACCATCCACAAAACAGGAAATAAAGGTTTGGTTTAAACAGATCAACTAAAAGTCCATGTTAATATTTAATTCATACTGTTTTTGGATGTCAGCTTTTTTGTTCAATGTACATAGTGTCATTCACATTACATTCATTGTACAAATCTCTGGTTGATTCTGTTTCTCTTTTCTGATATCTTTCACTGTGTGTCACATGTCATGGATTTCCTCTTGTCGCCCCATGCAGGTTCCTGCCATGCTCATGCCATAGCTTCTTTGTTTTCATCAGTTACAACAGGGGATAGGCGGGTTAAGATAAATGAGTGAAAGTTTATTTTTCATTTGCTGCTCCCAACTTCATGTTAATCACAATGTTTAAATCTGAATATCTCATGCTTCAAGACCCTTGCTTGATGTTTCTAAAACATGTTTCCCCAAAACTTTTAACACTATATTTCTTTTTTTGTCAGATTGTAACTGCTGGCACTGGGGAATGTCTATGCACCTTACAGCATGAAGTGGGTTATAGGTGGTTTTGGAAGATGAGGGGGATAAACTGTGACAATGACAGTTTTTAAAGTGCTCTAATAACATAATGTACTTTTTGTCACACTGGTAGTATTTCTGGCCTGAAGCCCTTGATAGTGGAAATGCAATACACACTCAAGCCCAGTGTCAAGGGTTTGTAGTCTTTACTTGCTAAATATTTTTTTAAAAAGCTGCTCTGACAAAATGGATTTGTTGTATGGTATGTTTCCCATTGCTAGAACTAAAAGAAATCCAATCTGGACATTTTTTTGTTGCTGTACTTCCTTTTTTTTGGGGAAAAAGTTCTTTTGGCTAAATACAGTACATAATCAAATTTATTTATGAATAAAAAGGGTAGCTTGTCACAAATAAAATACATTGTAGTGTTGGGGTAAAATCTTTCAGCAGGGTCTGTCCAGTTCTTATTTATTAATAACCTCTCAGTAGTTAAATGTAACTTATCTATCACTGCTTGCATCTTTTAAATTTAATATTGCTGATGTTTTTTACTGAACATTTGCTGGGCGGAATGCAGCAGGTGTAAACCAAACTGCATGCATGTGAATGCAAATATAAAAGTGCTAGTTTAGCATAAACAAATAGCGTTGGGATTTGGAGGACATCCTGAACACCAAAACAGCAACGAAAATACCTGGGAAAACCTAAAACGATGTTGATTAATGTTATTGGCCTTCACAATAACTGCTAAGTACAAACTGCACAACGAGTCCTGTAGAAAGTTTCACAGTCAGTGCAACAGCACAGCTAAAATTGGACAAGTGGTGCACATCACAGAGGTGCACAAGCAGCGTTCGTAAACTGCTAAATCTAGTAGGCTAAAACTGTCTGGCTATCATTTTGTAACACAGAGAACATCCAACAAAAATGTAGTAATGACCAAACTTATCGAAGACTTGAAAATAAATTTCTCATCTGCATCATTTCAGAGCCTTGTGCCAACTGCCTTATCGAATGTGTAAGTTTGTCAAACCCCAGCTGTTGTGCAACACCATTGTGGTTTTTTTTTTTTAGTTACAGGTTTGTACTTAAAATGATAGATTTAAAGTAACAGATACATTTTTCTACCAAAGTAAAAACATATGTTTTAAGAACACATAAAATGCCATTTCTGTAATTCTAGCACTGGTAGCAGTCTGTGGAATTGAACCAGTAGATGTATCACACAAAATGTGCGAAGTTCAGTGCTGTGATGTGTGCTATCTCTTGTACCGATACACTAAATAAAACAGTCCAAAACCATCCTGTAGACGCTCCGGTACTAATAATTGTCAACAGTTCGTTCCAAAATCCTTTTGCCTTTCTCTGGTAAAATATTCCACTGTCTGTTGAATATACTTTCCTAATAATCCTAATTTAACATACAAATTGGCACATGTATCAAAGTGTACTGAAATTTGGCTTAGAAGACTAGATTTGCATTTTTATAACTTATAGACTTAGCAAGTAGAACTGGAAGAATGAATAAAAGATTGCAAAATTAATCTTTGCAGAAGAACAATTGAAACTTTCACAAGAAGGTGTGAAGTGAAGACTGTGGTCTCTCTTCCACCTTTCCTACCTACATTTCCTTTTGGAAGTGCCACATTAGGGTGATACAGGTGAAGTTCAGTGTGAGGAAACTGACATTTTTATAAGCGGTGAAAGTAACAGGAATACATTTTGTGAAATAATCTAGTCTGAGCAGCTCTAATGTACATTTGATCTCCCCGCTGGTTATGAGTGTTGAGGTTGCTTTGCAGTATGTGTTGAAAAAATGTGATTAGGTGTTTAATTAAAAGCTACAATATCTGCACATTCAAGTGAATCAAATGTTAATGCAATGAGAGAGCTGATGTATTAAACGTTAGAAACATTTAAAAAAATCTATATTTATAGTATAGTTAAGTACAATAGAAATGCACCAATTGTTTGTATCCTAAATAAAATACTGGCTTTAAAAGAAACTCACATTTTCTTTTTTAACGGAGCTTCAAAGCAGCAAGTGATCAATTTTAAAATGGATGTTGACACAACTGTTCAGCAAAAATGATTTCTGTTTTTTAGGCTATTTTTACAATCTGTTTACAGTTTGGATTGAAGCAGTGGGGAAAATGAATATGTGTGAGTGTGTTTAATGTTAGGTTTCTGGTGTACGGATTCCTGAACCGTTTATTGGATTTTGACACACAAAGGGAAAGGTTTGAATGCTCACTTCCTGGAATTATTATATTAATTACTGCTAATGTTTTCATTGACAATTTTTAGGGCTCAGAGTATTGTAACATTTTGTTGTTAGAATGTCAAGACTGATATATTTCTGTTCTTCCAGTACAATTCTTTCTCATTTTCTTATCCCATGAACCTTTTTTTTCTGTCCATAAATATTTTTATGGTTAGTTTCTGACAATGTCCATTTGTTTTATCAGTTTTAGAATATTTTGTCTATTGCCTTGTTACATGCATGTTTCATTTTGAAAATATGTACTGTGTATATTTTTACAGAAGGGCTTTTATAGATGCTCTTGGGTTATTTAACTGCTTATTTTTGAATTTCAGATAATTACTTAGTGTTACAACACCTTATTTCTGTATTTTAATTACAGCCTTGTAAAGGAAGCATTTGTGTTTGTTTAATTAGCCAGCATATTTATATTCTTCATCCTCCCGATGTTGCCACAATTCTAAGTAAATGAGGACTTTTTGCGGCTTTTTTTTTTTTGCTATAAATAATTGTCTTCCTCAAAGAATCAAACTAATAGTGAATTCTTTCAGAATATTTTTAGTCAGCCACTTGGGGGGGAAAAATGCAGAGGTTAATGTTGTCACTTATTTAGCTGTTCTGTGATATTAACTGTTCTAATTAAGGCAGAAAAATCTGACTTCAGAAACTAAAATAATGAATAAAGCGGATGTGATCTATGAACAAAGTATCCATCTCAAATTTCCTTTAATCACTTTTTAATTTTGTAGTATTTTTGATTCTGAGTAAGTAATTGGTTTTGGATCAAAAGCCTAAAGTGATCCCCTGTGTTCAAAGCCTATTGCTGCACATTCCCACTTGAGATTTTTGTTCCTATTCTTTCTTAGTGTTAATGAAGTGCCACAAGATGGCAGTCAGTACCTGCATTATGTCAGTAAGCATCTCCATTCGCATGAAGAGTAATGTAAGGAGGCAGTAGATTTTTTATTTTTTTTTTTATTATAAATAAGGCCTGTTTAATTCCATTTACATTTTAACTGTTTAAAATGGCGTTTGTTTGGGATTATTTATTTATGTTTAAAATAAACTTTCACTGTATTTGTCAATATAAACAAACTGCTTTCACTGTATTCAATCAAAAGAAATTTGAATTGTTCTGCATCAATCATATAATTCTGTAATTAATTAATTAATTGTGAGGAGTAAAAAAAATCAGGGAAATGCTGAAGCTCTGTCCAAGTCAATATCTGAACATTTTGTAAATCGGGTTATTCCTCAACATGAATAAGATGTGTTACTTTGAAACTTTGGGACATGTATCAAATGCTAATTTAAGGAGATACACATGTAAAATGTTCTGTATGGATTCTCTTGTTCTTTTAAAAAAGAATATATGCTATTTTGATTGCCTGTTGTGGCTCTTTTGCTTCAGTGCTCATTACATTATTAAACCTCCTCTGGTTGCGTGTTAGCCTTTATTTTGTTAATGTTACTTATGCCTGCTGTTATAAAATTGGTATCCTGAAATAGAAGGTTGTTAGATGCTTAAGTTAAAGATGGAATTTCAAATGTATTGATTTCATTCTTGAAACATACTAGTAAATACCATATCTTCATACTACTTAAAAACTCTTTTTGTTTGACTGATGTCCCCTTTATGGCTGGCTTCTGCAGGAATAGGCTCCATGTCCGTGCCACTATCACCAGGACAAAGAGCATCCAACAGATTTTTTTTTTTTGTTTGTTTTTCATTTTTGAAGTTTTCATTTTATTATTGACTGTAGAAGCAACTTGAACTATTTAGGTTTATATTTAAATACTCTTCAAGCATGTTTATATGGTTGTGGAACTGAGACATTTATTCTTGATTGTGTTTCTTAAGGACGTGGACAAATTTGTTGGTACCCCTCCTCAAAAAAAGAAACACAATTGTATAAAAAAAATTGCTGACATAAGTAATTGGTATCCATCATTGGTTATTCCATCCATCCATTATCCAACCCGCTATATCCGAAGTACAGGGTCACGGGGGTCTGCTGGAGCAAATCCCAGCCAACACAGGGTGCAAGGCAGGAAAAACACCCCAGGCAGGGCACACACACACCAGGATCGCCAATTGAGTTTTGACTCGACAGAATATTTCAAATAATAACACAAATGCAAATGGCATGGATATAAATGATGGAGACCTAATATTTTGTTGCACAACATTTAGACAAATAAGCGATTCCTGTAGCTCTCAGTGCTAACAGGTAGTTTGACCCACTTATCCTGACCAAACTGCTCCAACTGTGTTAGGTTTGAAGGGTGTCTTCTCCAGACTGCATGCTTCACTTCTTTCTGTAGACGTGCCATAGGATTCAAAACCAGGCTTACAGAAGGCCACTTCGGAATAGCCAAATGTTTTGTTTCTAGCTATTAATGGGTACTTTTAGCTGTGCGTTTTGGGTCAGAGCTTTCTGACATTGGGCAGTACATTTCACTCCAGGGTGTCTTGATAGTCTTGGAATTTTGTTGTACCCTGTACAGACTCAAGGCACCCTGTGCCAGATGCAGCAAAGCAGCCCCAAAACATAATGGAGCCTTCTCCATGTTTCACAGTAAGCATGGAGTTCATTTCTTTGGCAGTTTCATTTTGTCTTCAGTGGACAGAGCTGATGTGACTTAACAAAATGCTCCAATTTTGTCTCATCTGTTCAAAGGACATTCTCCCAGAAGCATTGTACCTTGTCAATATGTCTTTTAGCAAACTGCTGTCTGGCTTTTTTATGTTTCTCTTCCAACAGTGGAGTCCTCCTGGGTCTTCTTCCATTGAGTCCATTATCGTTCAGAAAGCAATGGAGGGTGCAATCAGACAGTGATGGACCTTGATGCTGGAGTTCAGCTTGTTTCTCTTTGGAAGCTGTCCTTGACTTTTTGTCTACCATTCTCACTGTCTGTCTGCCTATTCTGGGGTCGATTTTCCTCTTACTGCTGCGTCCAGGGAGGTTGGCCACAGCCCCATAGACCTTAAACATAGCACAAGTAACACGTTATGTCTATTTCACTCTTGCTTTGCTTTATTTGATCACATTTGAAGGCATAGATTGGGACAGTTACTTGTCATTTAATCACTTTTCACAAGGCATGCTGCACTTTTTCAGCGAGCTGTAAGGGTTCTAACAAATCTGTCCACATCTGTAAGTACCTGTATTTTTGAAGTTAACTTTTTTCCATAATTACACGTTGCTAGCTGTTATTTCAGTCACTTGCTGTATGTAAAACTATATTTAAAAAAACAAAACTTGAATGGCTTGCAGAATAATCTTGAGTGAATACAAAGTGAAACAAATGACTTAAAACACACCTAGCTTACTTCTGCAGCTAGTCCAAAAAATATGGAATTTATTGGGCAGAATCCCACAGTCTGTTTCACTAAGAAGTTTTCAGGCATGTAGGTCTCTAGATAAAAAAAAAAAAAAGCTTGAAAGTTCAGAACCAAGAAGACAACCTCATTAAAACTACAATTGATTATTTATTTAATGAAGCTGCAGTGTGATTACCTGCTTAGTTAACTGTCAGTGGTTTCACTTTATTAAAATATTAACTTCAGGGCTGATCTAAGTGCTGCTAGCCATAGCTTTAAAATGTCAGGATTATTAAAGTAGTCAACGTGATGTTAGGACATGTGCATTAAATTTTAAAAATTCATATCTTAAGTATGCACATTTTAATACAGTGCTAACCATAGTGACATTTTCTTGTTTGCTCTTTTTAAATATGTTGCAGCTCCATCTGACTCCATTGCGTCTTTCAGATTATTTACTGTATGCTTATGTTAAAAAGCCATCTGTGCTACAAACTGAGAAGGAAACTTAATTATATCTTTGGAAAGTACAGAGCAGAAAATTTGCCTTAAAATTATTTTTAACCTTATTTGGTTGTCTCAGCTCAGGAATGCAGAAGGCATGTTTTTGAAAGTGGAAGATGTACCTTTATTGAAGATAATTTGGGAATCGGTAAGTTTTAAGGCCATTGTGTCATATTTGGTCTACTGCCCTGTTAGCTGCAATTGTAATCTGTTTAAGGTGACTATAAAGCTATTAAATACACCTTTAATAAAGCATGTATTTGGAGAAAGCGACAGCAGGCAGTCATTGTGAAGAAAGAGCATCAGAAATGCCTAATGATGCTATTTGTGCACTTATGATGCGATATTAGTTGTTACCGTAGTTCCATTTTTAGACAGCGACTGACAGGATTTGGATAACTTAGTCTGAATGGGCCAGTCCAACGATTACTAGTGACTCTGTTGTCTTGCCTTCTTCAGGCGTGTTGTGACTTTCTCCATTATAGGTTTGGTTTGTATTGTGTTTGTGATCACAGAAGTGGATTTATTCACTTTGGTTTTGACAGTGTATGATACAGCCAGCTCACTCCTGATAAGTGCACATTGCTGTGTTTCACTCTGTAGTCTAATCATCGGGCATTTGCTGGTTTATTAGTGTCTAGTGGATGGAAGTGCTTGAGCTGAAAATGAGGGGAATAAAAATAGACTGTTTGATACCAACAATAAGATTATTTGACATGAATGTATAGTATTAAGGAATATCCTTGGCAAAATTAAATGCAATCCAATATATACGGTACATCCATCCATCCATCCATCATCCATCCATCCATCCATTCATTGTCTAACCCGCTGAATCCAAATAGGGTCATGGTGGTCTGCCGGAGCCAATCCCAGCCAACACAGGACACAAGGCAGGAAACAAATCCCGGGCAGAGCTCCAGCCCACCGCAGGGCACACACACACGGGACAATTTAGAATCACCAATGCACCTAACCTGCATGTCTTTGGACTGTGGGAGGAAACCCACAAAGACACGGGGAGAACCCGGGAAGTGAACCTGGGTCTCCATGTACTTAAATATAATGCATATTTGTGTTGTGCACTTAATTTTGGCACTATTTATGTCACAGTCTAAAATAAGTCTGTGTTATGATTCATTGGTTTTCAATGTAACATCCAAAATTCATGCCAATTTGAAATGTGATACAAAGGCTTGTAAGAGTTTAATTCATGTCAGTTAGATTGTGCACTTAATGTGCCTTAACCAAAAAAAAAAAGAAACTCATGAAATACTAAGAGTCGGCTTGCACTACTTTTTATTTCTTTCCACGTTCATATATTGATCAAGCCAGAAGTAAATAAAATCAAATGACCTCTCAGTGTCCACACTAGGAACAAGAGGCATCACAACCAAATGTTGAGAGTTGTAATTCTGGTTTCATTGTAAAAGTTTACTTTTTTGCCAAGCAGTAGTGAAAACTTGTTTGTTGCTAATTAGCAATGTGGTTAAACTTTCAAGTTGTGGTTAGTTACAGTGGTGCTTGAAAGTTTGTGAACCCTTTAGAATTTTCTATATTTCTGCATAAATATGACTTAAAACATCATCAGATTTTCACTCAAGTCCTAAAAGTAGATAAAGAGAAACCAGTTAAACAAATGAGACAAAAATATTATACTTGGTCATTTATTTATTAAGGAGAATGATTGAATATTACATATTTCTGAGTGGCAAAAGTATGTGAACCTTTGCTTTCAGTATCTGGTGTGACCCCCTTTGCAGCAATAACAGCAACTAAACGTTTCCAGTAACTTTTGATCATTCCTGCACACCGGCTTTGGAGGAATTTTAGCCCATTCCTCAGAACAGAACAGCTTCAACTCTGGGATGTTGGTGGGTTTCCTCACATTTCAATTGGATTAAGGTCAGGACTTTGACTTGGCCATTCTGAAAAAATTAACTTTATTCTTCTTTAACCATTCTTTGGTAGAACGACGTGTGTGCTTAGGGTCGTTGTCTTGCTGCATGACCCACCTTCTCTTGAGATTCAGTTCATGAGCAGATGTCCTGACATTTTCCTTTGAATTTTCTGATATAATTCAGAATTCATTGTTCCATCAATGAAGGCAAGCCGTCCTGGCCCAGATGCAGCAAAACCGGCTCAAACCATGATACTACCACCACCATGTTTCACAGATGGGATAAGGTTCTTATGCTGGAATGCAGTGTTTTCCTTTCTCCAAACATAACGCTTTTCATTTAAACCAAAAAGTTCTATTTTGGTCTCATCCGTCCACAAAAATCATTCTTCCAATAGCCTTCCGGTTTGTCCACGTGATCTTTAGCAAACTGCAGACGAGCAGCAATGTTTTTTTGGAGAGTAGTGGCTTTCTCCTTGCAACCTTGCCATGCACACCAATTGTGTTCAGTGTTCTCCTGATGGTGGACTAATGAACATGAACATTAGCCAATGTGAGAGAGCCTTCAGTTGCTTAGAAGTTACCCTGGGGTCCTTTGTGACCTCGCCGACTATTACACACCTTGCTCTTGGAGTGCTCTTTGTTGGTCGACCACTCCTGGGGAGGGTAAAAATGGTCTTGAATTTCCTCCATTTGTATACAATCTGTCTGACTGTGGATTGGTGGAGTCCAAACTCTTTAGAGATGGTTGTGTAACCTTTTCCAGCCTGATGAGCATCAACAACTCTTTTCCTGAGGTCCTCAGAAATCTCCTTTGTTCGTGCCATGATACACTTCCTTCAAACATGTGTTGTGAAAAGCAGACTTTGATAGATCCCTGTTCTTTAAATAACACAGGTTGCCCACTCACACCTGATTGTCATCCCATTGATTGAAAACACCTGACTAATTTCACCTTCAAACTAACTGCTAATCCTAGAGGTTCACATACTTTTGCCACTCACAAATATGTAATATTCAATCATTTTCCTCAATAAATAAATGACCGAGTATAATATTCTTGTCTCATTTGTTTACCTAGTTTTTCTTTATCTACTTTTAGGACTTGAGTGAAAATCTGAGGATGTTTTAGGTCATATTTATGCAGAAATATAGAAAGTTCTAAAGGGTTCACAAATTTTCAAGCACCACTGTATGTTTGAACTTTCTAAATACCTAACTTAGGCAAATTCTGCTTTAACGTGATCAACAAACTTGGGTTTTTAATGTGTTTTTTATTCTCACTGTTTTGATAGCCAAATATATGATCTGCATCTCTTTCTTTTTTTTTTTTTTCCATATCATCTGCATTGTGCTGCACGTTTCCCCAGATGTTTTATGTTGATCATGTAAAGTAGCTGCTCTTGAGCGGCATGGAGAGCACCGAGAAGCAAATGTAGCCAGCAGCTGGCATGTCTACTAGTGGAGTCAGTGGTCTCACATGTTCACGAGTTAGTGGTTCTAATAATGCCATAAGGATTAAGAGAGAATATTAACTTACAGCACTAAGAGAGGCGGAGCAAGGGGTGTCGACAGTAGGGGTAAGAGGCATTCCATTCATCACTGTAAGTCCTCAATTAGATAGATAGATAGATAGATAATCTATCTATCTATCTAATTGAGGACTTACAGTGATGAATGGAATGCCTCTTACCCCTACTGTCGACACCCCTTGCTCCGCCTCTTGATGCTAATTTGTAAGTTGATTACATTCACTCCTCTTGACTCATGATAGGTCATTTGATTTGATTGACTTATGGCGTGATTAACACATGGCTACACTCCAGTGCATGCGGTTTTGAAAAGCAATCAATCATTTCATTAATATCTTAGTAGTTATGTCACAAAATTAGGTGTGCTACATAAATAAGTATTAATTTCAGTGTATTTTATAGGACAAGCTGCATTTATTTTTGTCTTAAATAGTCCACCATTCAGATATACCTTGTAACAATGAAGCAATAACCACATTAAACTGAAGCATATTTTATTCATGTATACATTTTCAAAACCTACCTAAATGAATGGTTGATGACTTTTTTTTGATAGGAATAGGATTCAGTCTCTGTAAAATTGGGCTGTTATTAGAGCTGAACACTGGATGAGATGCCAGTCCTTCACAGAGTACACCCATTCATATCCACCCTCTCCCTCATCTGCTAAACTGCAGTCATCCAGATTACACATTTCTTGAATTTAAAAGGAAAACTGTACAATCCATGAAAACACAGGAAAACAATTCCATTCCAAACCAGCAGTAACTCCTTCTGGAGCTGTATGCTGGCTGAGCTAGAATGACATGCTCTACTAACTTGGGCCATTCAGTACTTAAAACTGTCTGTGCGTGCGGACAGTTTATTAGGTACACCTGTTCAAATGCTTATTAACACAAATATCTAATCAACCAATAACCTGGTAGCACTTCAATGCATTAAGGCATGTAGACATTGTCAAGATGAACGACTGAACTTCAAACCAAGCATCAGATTGGTGAAGAAAGGTGAATTAAGTGACTCTGAACATGGCATGGGTGTTGGTGCCAGATGGGCTGGTCTGAGTATTTCAGAAACTGCTGATCTATTGGGATTTTTGCACATAACCTCTCTAGGGTTTACTGAGAATGATCTGAGAAAGGGAAAATATTCAGTGAGCGTCAGTTCTCTGGGTGAAAATGCCTGGTTGATGCCAGAGATCAGAGGAGAATTACCAGACTGGTTCGAGCTGATAGAAAGGCAACAGTAACTCAAATAACCACTCATTAAAACCAAAGTATGCAGAAAAGCATCTCTGAACACACAACACGTCGAACCTTCATGCAGATGAGCTACAGCGGAAAGAGCCCACACCAGGTGCCACTCCTGTTAGTTAAGAACAGGCAACTGAGGCTGCAATTTCCACGGGTTCAACAAAATTGGACAATAGAAGATTGGAAAAATATTGCCTGGTCTGATGAGTCTCGATTTCTTCTGCAGCATGTGGATGGTAGGGTCAGAAAGTGGCATCAACAACATGGAAGCGTGGTGGTGGTGGTGGTGTAATGGTGTGGGTGATGTTTTCTTGGCACACCTTGGGCCTCTTAGTACTAAGTATCTTTTAAATGCCACAGCCTACCAGAGTATTGTTGCTGACCATGTCCATCCCTTTATTACCCCAGCGTACCCATCTTTTAATGACCACTTCCAGCAGGATAATGTGCCACAAAGCTCAAATCATCTCAAAGTGGCTTCTTGAACATGACAATGAGTTCACTGTTCTCAAATGACCTCCAAAGTTACCAGATCTCAATCCACCTTTGGGATGTGGTGGAGCAGAAGATTCATATGATGGATGTGCAGCCAACAAATCTGCAGCAACAGTGTGATACTATCCTGTCCATTTTGACCAAAATCCTAAAGAAATGTTTCTAGCAACTTGTTAAATCCACACCATGAAGAATTACGGCAGTTCTGAAGGCAAACGGTGGTCCAACACAGTATTAGCAAGGTGTACCTAATAAAATGGCCAGGGAGTGTATACTGTGTATCAATATATCTATCCATATATAAATCTCTATATAATCTGGCTTCAGTTAGGTCCTTAAATATTTGGACAGATACAGTTTTCATCATTTTGGCACTGTGTGCCACCACAGGGGATTTGAAATGAAACAATCAAGATGTGTAGATTTTCAGTTTTAATTTAAGGTGTTTAACAAAAAAAACATTTTGTGAGCTGTTTAGAAAAGACAGCCATAGACCTTCTCCCCCATTTTCATGGGCTCTACAGTAGTTGGACAAACTAACATAATCATGAATATAAAGATCACTTTCAATATATCCATCCATCATCCAACCCGCTCTATCCTAACCAAAGGGTCACGGGGGTCTGCTGGAGCCAATCCCAGCCAACACAGAGTGCAAGGCAGGAACAAAATCCCTGGGCAGGGCGCCAGCCCACTGCAGGGAACACACATATTCACACACTAGGAACAATTTCGGATCGCCAATGCACCTAACCTGCATGTCTTTGGACTGTGGGAGGAAACACATGCAGATACAGGGAGAACATGCAAACTCCACGCAGTGAGGCCCTTGGAAGCGAACCCGGGTCTCCTAACTGCGAGGCAGCAGTGCTACCCATTGTGCCACCCCACTTTCAATATTTGGACAAAAATCCTTTGCAGTCAATGACTGGCTGAAGTCCGGGACCCGAGGCCTTCTCCAAGTGCTGGCTTTCCACTTTAGTGTTGCTTTGCCAAGGCTTTGCTGCAGCTGTCTTCAGGTGCTGCTTGTTTGTTGGACTTTCTGCATTCAGTTTTGTATTCATCAAGTGAAATGTATCTCCATTTGGGTTGACATCAATTGATTGATTTGGTCATTGAATATTCCACTTCTTTGCCTTGAAAAGCACTTGATTTGCTGTCACAGTATGTTTTGGCTCATTGTCCATTGGTACTGTGAAGAATTCTCTTATTGGTTTTGCAGAATTTGTCTGAATCAAAGCGGACAGTATGACCCTGTACACGTCAGAAATCCTGCTGCAAATTTCGTTAGTAGTCATATCATCATTAACCACCCCTGAATGTCTTCCATTGGCAGTCATGCATGCCCATTTTTCACAGATGATGTGGTATGCTACAGATCATGAGCTGTTCCTTCTTTTCTCCATACTCTTCTCTGTCTACTCTGTCTATATGTAGATCTTACTTTTATTTCTCCAAAGAAAACTGTTCCAAAATTTGAGTTTTTTTTTTCTGGCAAAGTCTAGTCTGTCCTTCCTGTGCTTGAGGAATACCAGTGGTTTGCACCTTGTGGTAAACCCTCTGAACTTACTTTTGTGAAGTCTTGTCAACTTTGGCAATGATAGACATACCTACTAGAGAGTGTTCTTGGTTTGGCTAAATGTCATGAATTGGTTTTTATTCACCAACGAAAGAATTCTGCAGTCATCCAGCACAGTTGTCTTCCGTGGTTCTTCAGGCCTTCTGGTGTTGCTGGGCTCACCAGTGTGTTCCTTCTCTTTAAGGATGTACCACATTGGTTGATTTGACCGCTCCTTGTGCTTCTGCTGTCTCTTTAAAGGGTTTGGTTTGTTTTCTCTGCCTAATGATGGCCTGTTTTTACTTGCAATGGGCAGCTCTTTGGACCTCATATTGAGAGTTCACAGCGACAGCTTCCAAATGCAAATTCCACACTTGGAATAAACTGCAGACCTTCTACCTGCTTAAATAGTTAATGAAATAAGGAGGGGCCTGAACCTTCTTCCAGCTGACTTCAGAGTTTTCCATGTTAATTCTTTTTTTAATACATCAGTGGCTTTCTCTTTTCCACTCTCCCATGAAGCTGTGACTGGAGAAGCACTTAGTCAACAGTTGTTCTCTCCAATCCAATCCCATCCACTGCAGCTTGTAACTCCTTCAGAGTTCATTCCAGTTTGTTGGTGGCCTCCCTCACTAGTCTTCCTCTTCCATATTTTTGTGGACATCAAATTCACAGCTGTTTCCAGATTTCCATTTCTTAATGACTGATTAAACTGGACTCCACGGAATATTCAAGGAATTTTTTCGTGTCCACCCCCAGACTTCTCCTTTGCAATTATCTTTTCACAGAGTTGCTTGGAGTGTTCTTTTGTCCTCGTTGTGTCGGTTAGGCCACCACAAGTTGTTCCTTCCAGATCAGGTGCATTTATATACTGCTCAAAAAAATGAAAGGAACACATTTTAAGAGTATGGCATCAAGTCAATGAAACTTCTGGGCTATTGATCTGGTCAGTTAAGTAGCAGAGGGGGTTGTTAATCAGTTTCAGCTGCTGTGGTGTTAATGACATTAACAACAGATGCACTAGAGGGGCAACAATGAGATGACCCCCAAAACAGGAATGGTTTAACAGGTGGAGGCCACTGACATTTTTCCCTCCTCATCTTTTCTGACTGTTTCTTCACTAGTTTTGCATTTGGCTACAGTCAGTGTCACTACTGGTAGCATGAGGCGATACCTGGACCCTACAGAGGTTGCACAGGTAGTCCAACTTCTCCAGGATGGCACATCAATATGTGTCATTGCCAGAAGGTTTGCTGTGTCTCCCTGCACAGTCTCAAGGGCATGGAGGAGATTCTAGGAGACAAGCAGTTACTCTAGGAGAGCTGGAGAGGGCCATAGAAGGTCCATAACCCATCAGCAGGACCAGTATCTGCTCCTTTGGGCAAGGAGGAACAGGATGAGCACTGCCAGAGCCCTACAAAATGACCTCCAGCAGGCCACTGGTGTGAATGTCTATGACCAAACAATCAGAAACAGAAATCATGAAGGTGGCCTGAGGGCCCGACGTCCTCTTGTGGGCCCTGTGCTCACTGCTCGGCACTTTGTAGCTCGATTGACATTTGCCATAGAATACCAGAATTGGCAGGTCCACCACTGGTGCCCTGTGCTTTTCACAGATGACAGCAGATTCACCCTGAGCACATGTGACAGACATGAAAGGGTCTGGAGAAGCCATGGAGAACATTATGCTGCCTGTAACATCGTTCAGCATGACCAGTGTGGTGGTGGGTCAGTGATGGTCTGGGAAGGATTATCCATGGAGGGATGCACAGACCTCTGCAGGCTAGACAACGGCACCTTTACTGCCATTAGGTATCAGGATGAAATCCTTGGACACATTGTCAGAACCTGTGTTGGTGCAGTGGGTCTTGAGTTCCTCCTGGTGCACAACAATGCTCGGCCTCATGTGGCGAGAGTATGCAGGCAGTTCCTGGAGGGTGAAGGAATTGATACCATTGACTGGCCCCGACGCTCGCTTGACCTAAATCCAATAGAACACCTCTGGGACATTATGTTTCAGTCCATCCAATGCCACCAGGTTGTACCTCAGACTGCCCAGGAGCTCAGTGATGCCCTGGTCCAGATCTGGGAGGAGATCCCCCAGGACACTATCCATTGTCTCATTAGGAGCATGAACCCCCTGACGTTGTCAGGCATGCATACAAGCACGTGGGGGCCATACAAACTACTGAGTACGATTTTAAGTTGCTGCGATGAAATTTTGGCAAAATGGACTAAGCCTGCTGCATCATTTTTTCACTTTGATTTTCAGGGTGTCTTTGAATTCTTCCCTCTGTAGGTTGATCATTTTCATTTCCATCAAACGATGTGGCATCCTTTTGTTCCTAACGCATCACCCTGTCCATATCAGTATAGATATCCAGCAGGATTTTTTCCCCATTGAGAACTGATGTGTTTTCAAAGTGTTCCTTTAATTTTTTGAGTGTGTACTTCAATGAACTGAAAGCCCACACAGGTAATCTCCATTGATCTAGTACTGTAAATTCTAAAACTAATTGACTGTGCCAGTGCAGATTTAGCTGTGTCTTATTAAAGGGAGGGAATTCTTATGGGATCAATTATTTTGTGTTACTTTGCTGAGACGTTAAAGAGTCTTTTTCTGTTGATCAGTGTTAAAAAAAGCCAAATGAAACCATCTGTGATTCAATATTGCATAACAATGAAAGGGGGTGAATACTTTTCATAGGCACTGTATGTGCACAGAGGGGCCTTCAAGTACACCGGTGGCTTGTCCAGGGCTGGTCCCTACCTTGTTGACACTGTGCCTGCTCTCTGAGCCTCAGACTGCATCAACAGATTTAGAAATAGGTGGATGGATATAATCGACTGATTAGAGTCCGGGGAGCAGGCACAGTAGCTCAGTTCAGTGCATCATCTCTGGACTGTAACGCTCGTGAACTATATAATCCTTCGAGTAGATGCAACCACATTAAATAAGGCGAATTTAAGGTTTATTTCCGTAATTCATCTAATATGTCTGAAAATAATCTTTTCAGTTTCAGTTTAATCCACCATCAATGTTCAAAATAACATTTCTATTCCAAAAGGCTTCTTTGCAGGGCTCCTGCTTCGTCTGGTAGTGCTGGAGGGTGGTAGTCGATATTCTACTTCAGCAGGCAGAAGTTTGTTTTTCTCATATCCTTTAGTGCTTCTTCAGATAGCAATTTATAATCTTTTAACTCGATTGTTTTTTTTTTTCTTGGCCAGTAAAAGAACTAAATAAAATAAGTAAAATAAAAATAAGTAAAAGAAAGCACATTAATTTCTATCTGTAGAACAGCAAGATAAAGAGCATGTCACTTTTTCCATCAATGCCTCTACCATTTACTTCTTGTGTCATGGTCACACTTGTCATGTATGCAGTGTTTTATTAGAGCAGCGAGAATGAAGAATAAACCAAAATGAATAAATGATGCAGTATAATCATTGGGGGTGATGTACAATGAACTTGATTTGGTCTCTGAATGTATGTACTGGTACAGTGACATTAAAGAACAAGTCTTTTCAAGGCATGCACAGCGCCTGCTACGTTTTATATTGCATTTCGCCACAGTCTGGAGCTATCATCTTAACTTCACTGTCTCCAGGAACTAGCCTATCAGTAAACTGCGTCAGCAAAACGGTCACGACGACAGCTAGCCAATGACAGATGACACCAAGCACCTCCCATTGGCTGAGTGACTATGACTGTCTCAGTACACTGACTGACTGAAT
Source organism: Polypterus senegalus (assembly GCF_016835505.1). Taxonomy (NCBI): domain Eukaryota; kingdom Metazoa; phylum Chordata; class Cladistia; order Polypteriformes; family Polypteridae; genus Polypterus; species Polypterus senegalus. The sequence continues at coordinate 264,808,209 of NC_053155.1, read as the reverse complement.
GAATGAACCAGTATGCCCCCTACTGATCTGGAGAAGCATTGCAAGTTCACAAACTGCAGACAAGAGACTCGCAGTACATTGAATCTCAGCTCAGTATGGGAGATTGCATCGGAGAGTTTTATTGTGATGTGTGCCCTATTCTAAGGTTTTAATTGTATAATTGTGGTTTTTTTTTTTTTGCTTATTGATGAAATTTTATTTATTGTCAGAATTCAGAATTACTGTTGGTATTATTTTTGCTACTTATTTTGTTGCTTGCTTTTGATATGGTTTGGTGGTTAAAGTTGTTACACTGTTATACTATTCAAAATTTTAAACTAGAAGATAGCTTGTTGTTGTTTTTAAAGTGAACGAATCAGTGATTCAAATAATTTTGGTGAACTGAATGAAATGAATCGAATCACTAAAATGAACCATTTTGAACATCACTACTCATCAGTGCAGGTGACATCTACTTGAGGACTGTGGAACTGCGGTGTGTGTTTTCTAACAAAGGAAGTGTACGATCTTCATGCCTTAGAAGAACACATCTGAATGTCATGTGCAGATCACCTGAGCGCTTATCAAGATGACTTTTACAATTTTAATAGGCTCCCTTTGGTTTTTACTCATTGACAATTTAAGACAACGTTCTCATCTTTTCCTCAAATATGTGTAATAAGTGTAAAAAGCAACATAGTCTTACAAACAACTTTGGCTACTGCCATGCATGTAAAGAAAACATGCAGATTGATTATAATTAACCTGCAGTTCTCAAGATTGACCAGTAAACATAATTAACATTGTTTTCGTTCTTGCAATAGTGCTTCCCTCTAAATGACTTCTGGCAAGTAAGCAGTCAATCTGGAATGATCTTTGCAACAATTCTGCAAACGTTCTGCATGGAGTCTACAGTTAAGGTCATGAAAGCGAGAATACACTTAACACACATGCAATGTTTGCATTTGGTACTGTAGATAAATAGGTAGATAAAGAAGGAGATAGGAAAGGCACTATATTATAGATAGATAGATAAATAGGCAGATAGATAGATGGATTTGAAAGGTACTATATGATAGATAGATAGATGACATACCTGTGGAAGCATAGAGGTGTGTAGGAGAGATGGCAGTGGAGTTTTTAACCAGATTGTTTAATGGAATCTTGGAAAGTGAGAGGATGCCTGAGAAGAAGTGTAATGGTGCCGATATTTAAGAATAAGGGGGATGTGCATGACTGCAGTAACTACAGGGGAATAAAATTGATGAGCCACGGCATGAAGTTATGGGAAAGAGTAGTGGAAGCTATGTTAAGAAGTGAGGTGATGATTGGTGAGCAGCTGTATGGTTTCATGGCAAGAAAGAGCACCACAGATGCAATGTTTGCTCCGAGGAAGTCTTTGTGGACCTTGAGAAAGCATATGACAGGGTGCCACGGGAGGAGCTGTGGTATTGTATGAGGAAGTCGGGAGTGGCAGAGAAGTACGTAAGAGTTGTACAGGATATGTACGAGGGAAGTGTGACAGTGGTGAGGTCTGCGGTAGGAGTGACGGATCCTTTCAAGTTGGAGGTGGGATTACATCACAGATCGGCTCTGAGCCGACAGACGAGATTAGACAAGAGTCCCCGTGGACTATGATGTTTGCTGATGAAAAAGGCTCTGGCCATTACAGAGTTGTAGGACCCTGTAAGAAACCCCGTGAAGGATGTCACTTTAAACATTAAAGGAACACAGTCTCCGTAGGAAAAACAGCCTACTCTGCTCTTTCTTATAAAGTTCCTTTGTGCTTTGAGACCAGTCCACAGACCAACCAATGTGGACCACCAAATATATGTAGGAGTGGACCACCACTACATCCACTACTTGTCGCCGGACATAGAGACTCTTTGGTGCAGTGACAGTCAATAAGCAGCTTCTTCATTTTGCTGATGTGAAGAAGCACACAATTCTCTTTACACCAACAAACAAAGTTCTCCACCTGACTCCTATACTCCGTCTCATCCTCTTTTATATAAAAGTGCTTCATGGTATTCTGATTTCCAATATCTGATATTTATCCTTTATTTATTAGTGGGTTTTCATTCTTTATCTCTGTTATTGCGTTGATGATGTTTTGTAGAGTGCCCGGCTGGACGTCTCCATGCTGAAAGAAGCGTTACCTCCTCCGGGATGCTAGATGGCAGCCCTCCTGGGTTGCGGCGGTGTCTTGGATTGCCGCAGAGCTTTGTGGGAGTTGGAGTTTGGTGCAGCCCTGTTGGGATCCGCGGGCGCCACCAGGGGGTGCTGCAACAGGATCTGCTGAGCCCCTTTTGGGCAGTTCTTCCACCGCACCTACAATTGCTACCAGACACTAGGTCATCAAGCACCTGGGGCACCTCTGGGTGCCATATAAAAGGAGCCAGAGTCAGGAGGAGGAGGACAAAGCTCGACCGGAGTAGTGGAGGAGAAAAGGAAGAGAGAAGTAAAAGAATAGTTTTGTGTTTGTGTTTGTGTTTTGAGACTGTGTTGTACTTGTGGGAAACGGAGTAAGGCGTTTCCCACGAGGTAAAAAGAAAATAAAAAGTCAGTGTGTTCCTTGAACATGTGTCCCACACTTGTCTGTGTCAGGTTCAGCAGGGCTTCATGGGAGATGGAGTTTGGTGTAGCCCTGTTGGGATCCGCGGGCGCTGCCAGGGGGTGCTGCAGCAGGATCTGCTAAGCCCTTTTGAGCAGTTCTTCCGCCGCACCCGGAAGTGTTGCCGGAAACGAGTAATCAAGCACCTGGAGCACTTCTGAGTTCCGTATAAAAGGAGCCGGCAGACACTACTCGTGGAGCCAGAGTCGGGAAGAGGGAGGAGAACAAAAAGAGAAAGAAAACAGCAGTGTGGTTAAGGTGCTGTTTGTGCTTAGTGGGACTGGGTTGTACCTGTGGGAAACGGGGTAGGCATTTCCCACAATATGAAGAAAAAATAAAAACATTTGTGTTTTACCAGTGAGCCTCCTGCGTCTGTCTGTGTCATTATGGGCGGCTGGCTGGCATGCCCCTCTACACTTTTTATTCACAGTTTATATTCAACTCTATTTTTTTTTGACCATCCAACTTGTGACGTTGGGCTTTTTCAGTCATTCCTAGTGTCACACATGGGGTCCACCTGCTAGGCTCTGAGAAGATAAGCAGTACCACTCTGGGACGAGAGGGGGCACAGACTCTTCTCCTCTCTCTACAGCACTGAACAAACCACCCAATCGGGACGCCTGTCCACGCCCACAAAGTCTTGAGAAGGCCACACCCCTTCCAGTCCCGGTGATATGAAGAGGAGCTGCTCCTGAAAGGTGGCTTTCTATTCTGACCTGACTATCAAGAAGGACAGAGCTCTGACCTTATTTTATTTTTTTAAAAAAAGGCCCTTATTTACCTTTATTTATTTTTTTATTTATTTGGGCCCTAATGGACACCTTTTTCGTTTCAGCTAAACAGGGTGACCCGGATGGTACCCAACTATTTGCCAGTTTTTGTTTACTTCCTGACCGCAGTACACCATGTAAGTTAATTAGTTGCTTTCTCAATGAAATTCTTCAGACTTAAGCAAATGTGGATTTTAATTATAATGTACTGCTTGTGGGTGACATGGGGGCGCAGAGGTAGCGCTGCTGTCCAGGGCTTGTTCCTGCCTTGTGCCCTATGCTGGCTGGGATCGGGGACAGCACCCCTCACAACCCTGGCATCGATTAGGCGGGTTAGAAAATGACAGGACTTATCCGCTTGTGCTGTGCTATACATGGCAGCTGCATTGGACGAGGCCTGCATACTTTCATGTGGTTGACATAACTGTCAGCATTAAAGTGTTGTGGGAAGGGATTGGGTACTCCACTCAGCATCTCAACACTTTCCAATTTCTTTTTCCCCCCAAACACGGTGGTAACAACATGATGTGAGCCTGAAACCTTCAAAGTGAAGCCACCCTCAGAATGAAGATGATGGGGATGGAGAGTCCCGGCAGAGTACGGCCTGGTGACTCCTCCATAACAGACATAGATTTCCACATTCTGCGCCCAGTGCTCCCAGCTTTATCATGTAAGTCCCTCGTTTTTCTTGATTTTCTGGCTTGTTAAAGTCCCCTCCATGCCAAATTGTAACAGTATAAATGAACAGACCACCGTTAAAACAGCAACTTGGTTTAACAAGTGGTCACTAACTTGGTATTAATTTCATTTTTATGTAATAAATCATTTGCACAACCCCCCCCCCGCCATATTTCACATCTTCTGTTACAGGTATAACAAAGGGTCTTGAATGGCTTTTCCAGGCACAAACCTCCCCTGAAGCAGACCACATTCCACCTCTCCATTTTGTAAGTCTTGCTAGTGTTACTTGTCAAGCTCAAACCTGTTTAGAAATCCCTGTCCTTTCTTCATAAATCAAAACCATCCACGTTCTCCTTCAGATGGAATATAGTTTCCTCGGAGGATAAATGGGCTTAATATGACACAGATGGAAGCCAAGACAAGTACAAGATTAACGGCCCTAATAAAGCTGTTTTTGGGCTCGTTTTCTCCTTGGCCGTGTCTGATCTGGATCGACAGCCGACTCTGACTTCTCCAATTTGCTTCACGTCTCTTCCAAAGGCTACACCACTGCTGTGTTACGTCAACAGTTCATTTATATTTCATCTCATTCACTCACAAATACAATTTTAAATATGTCATGTTTAAAAAGTCTTCATTTAAACATTTTGTTGCAGAAATTATTTATATACTGTAGCAATGCTGAAATGAATTTTGACTGGTTAACAAGCCTACAGAAGGGTTTTCTTAGAATAAAATAAAATCCAAGGTGATGTCTTCTGTTTGCTGATATCTGCTAACTGAAAAATACATTTTATTCCAGAGTCTGGAAAAAGTTAAGGCAGATCAAGAACTTTGAGTAGCGGCAGCAGGCTTGATATTTAAAGCAGGAAGTGCACATAGAAAAGCTGCCCCCAATTTGTTCAACCTTAACTGATAAGAAGGCAGTGGCGGCTACTCGCAGTCACAGACAGGAGGCACCATGCTGCCCAAAATGGGCTGTAAAATGTAAAGTTTCATATTACATATTTGAAGAAAGAGTTTTTTATACCTTGCCAGAAAATCCACCTTACTAAAAGGATAAGTGTCTGTGTGTCTGTCCATTTGCAATATCGCTATCATTCCAAAAGAAGGCACATCACAAACATTTTCCTTAATAAAGGAAACCTTAATAACGGGTAAGTGTTTGTGTGTCTGCCTGTCCATTCAGTTGCTTATGTATGTCATTCCAAAATATGGGACATCACAAACATTTTTAGTACTAAAATTCATTGCATTTGTCATTCTAACAGATGGCGCATCACAGACATTAACACTGCTTTTATGAATCCCATACTAGATAAGATGTGCGTTGTATGGTGCACTGCAAACGTTAACACTGAGGCCTCCGTAGATGGGTAGCATAGCTAGTAATGTAAATATTACATTAACCATCTTCACTTTTTCATAGAATAGTTTTTCAAAATTAAATTATTTATTATAATTATGAGTCTTGGCTGCTTTTCATATTTATAATGTACGTACTATAACTGCTGAAGAAAAAGGTGAAGGGTGCCTTAACCAGGAATGAAATCATTTAATGGCCGGCAGGTAAAATAATGAATTCTCACAGCTCTGCTGCTGCACTAAAAGAGGGAAGTAATTGCAACGCTGTGACAGACAGCCTTTGTGTTCGCCGAGGTCCTGTCCATTTCCTCTCATCGAGAGATTCAGATCAACTCCAGCTGTTGCATTCAAACAAATCCTGCAATATCAGTCATTGCCTTTTATTAATTTTTCTGTTTGCTCTTTCTTGTTTTTCTCAGGTTATCAGGCTTAGGATGCAGATGTGTTTAGAGAGTTGGGTCAAGCTACAGTTGACCTGACTCTGAAGATGGAGAACACCTCATGTTAAAAGGTTTTCTTCTTTCTCCAAATGGTCATTTGCTAGTTTGCAAGACGAGGCCTTCATCGGCTACCATTCTCAGATGCTTAATGGTAATAAACATTGCTCTCCGCAAATCCCAATGCTGGCTATAAAAACTTTCCACATAAAATTATGTCACCAGATACTAATCCTCCTCACAGTGGAAAATAGTGAACAAATGTCATTTATTATACCAGACAGAATTTGTCGAGTCCCGCTACCTCCTGTGCTTCTGTTCCTTTATCCAGTTTTCTTTTTTCAGTTTTCACGGCTGCCTGGCTGAGACATTGGCTGCCATACCACATTGGTGACAAGGTACAGTATTCTAACATGCGTGATTTGCCACTACTGTTGTATTCTGTAGTTAACTGACTGGCTGTAGCCCACCTTCTACTGTACCCCAGTCGTGATAGCCTCTCTTGACAAGTTTCATTAACAGTCCTTTCCTCACAACAAGAACACCATTGGATGGACCAGCTTTTTCTGTGTGAGCCTACAACATGACCATAGTCCAGATCGCAGCAAAAAGAACTCTGTAGAATAAATCCCAAAGGAGTGTTTACTACGCTCGGGCAGCTGGCAGCTAGTTTGCCTTCTGGCTGTGCTTTCTGCTGCACGTGCTTTGCATGTTCTCCATGTTGTCATATGGATTGTTTCTCGGTGCAGTCTGCAGATGAGCTATTAGGCCACTTCAACTGAGTGCGTAACTGTGCTGTTGCAAACCCCATCATAATAGCGCAGTTTCCAAATTTAATTCCTCCTGCATGGTCATTTGATGCTTTAAATTTAGATTCTGTCTGTACAGGAGCAACACCTACAAGAAATTCTTGGATAGGAAAATGTCTAGATAAATAAATTATTACAATTTGCCTGCGGTGTGTCCCCTCTGTGGCATCAACCTTTGCTCCTGTGCAGTGGTGACACAACTGCCTTGTAGTAAGGAGATTGTGGGTTTGCGCCCTGGGTCCTCCATGTGTGGTAGAACTTTCAGTAGTGAGAAAAATGATATATAAATATAATGAATTATTATTATTATGCTGCCACAACAATTCAGTTTAGTTCATGTTTGTATAACACTCTTCACTCAGAATTTAAATGCAATTACAAATATACCAACTACTAATTACATAACACACACACTATACTGTAGATTAACTGAAACTCACCGTATAAGGAAAGTGTTTTCAATCTGTATGACATAAACCGAACCTACCAATATATATTCTTTTAGTATTATCATTGAGTGATGGTCAATTAACAACAGCGGAGAGGAAAGCAAACACTCCACTCAGCCGCATTCCTCAGCATGAGGAGGCATCCACCAGGAGGTGCAGACATCCCTTAATCCAGCTCACGCCCCTGTTGCCAGTCTGTTGGTGTGTATAGGGCACCACGCCAAGCTTTGCTGCTTGCTCCCTCCACGCTGCAGTCCATCAGGCTTTTGTGAGAGCCTCCCTGAGCATTTGGTCGCTCCTGCCCAATTAATGCTCAGCAGGAATGGCCCCTCAGCCCCCTTCTTGAGCGTCTGGCCTTGCACTCCTCACCGGGGCTCAGTTTCCAATCCGCCTGCTACCCTTCACAATTGCACCATCCACCGTTCCGTTCCTGCCCTTCTCTCCTTGTTAACCTCCATTCCTTTTTTTTAATCTCCTTTCCTTTCTGTCCCACCTCTGTCTGCCAAGCAAGCTCCATTTATATGGCTTTTATATGGTGTGAATGAGGCACCTGACTGATCCACTTGCATTCGCACATCACATGAGTGCGCGATCAGAAAAGCACCCCAATCAACACCGGAGAGACGCATGCTGGTGTTCAGCTACACCCGCTCAGAGCCTGCACTCACAGGGTCCTGATTATTTATTTAAATCTTCGTTTCACCACGGACCTCTCATCACAGGGCCTGGCTGCCAATGGTGAGGCCTTCTCTTTTGGGGTCAGTTCTGGTCTGGGTTGCTGTTTTTTGAGTTTGAAACCTTTACCACTCTTTTTGACAATTTTGTGCGACAAGGTCCTAACAGGTTGAAAATAATTTGTGTCTTTTCCAATGTCATTTTGTTTTTTAAGTGTGCTGCCATTTTGTAGATTCTTTGATGTCATCGAGTCAACAGTTTAAAGGTCAGTGTCACACATTTCTTGGTTATCCAAGGTTGTAGATAAGAGCATAGCTTGTTGGTGTGTGTTTTGCTTCTTTTAAGACTTTAAATAAGAGACATCTTAGAACTTAATTACTCTGACCATGATTTTTGTATAACATTGGGGTTTTGGTGAAAAACAGCGCTGATTTAGGGTTTAGACTTTAGCTTGATATAGTATCTGTGGCTCTGCTCCTGGTCAGTCCTTTCATGAAAAATCACTTGCCGTTTTCAACAAGTATAACACAGACCCCTGACACTTTAACCTTATTCCTTAAAAACATAAAACATTACCTACCTTATGTTGGGAGTAAACAACACAATATTGTCCTTTTGTGTGTGTTTGTGTGTTTGAGAGCATACCCTACAATCTTCTTACACGTTCTTGGTTTATCTTACCTAATCTTAATACCTTGTTGTCCACATGCAGACTGCTCAGCCTTGCCCAGGAGATCTTCGCCATTTCTGACTTTCACTTCTTAGTACTGCTTTCCTTCCATAATGCTCAAAAATTCCACTTCAGTTAACGTATTGTATTTCTGTGCAGAGCATTTTGTAGAGTGGCATATTGTACCATAGACGGCATTATACTACTTAAGAGTGTACTACTATGCGTGTATGCTTTTCATTTTGTCTTGGAATAACTTGCAAAACTAAGTCTCTAAAAATAGTCAGAAGAAGTTGCTTAGAGGTGCTGATACCATCATCTGGTTGACATATTTTGCTCCAGTTAAGGAGATATCAATGGTCCAAGGGATCAGTGTGCAGGGACACATTTCAGAATGTGTCTTGTGACCACAAGAGTGCACTCCAGCTCCCCAAAACACCCGGCACACAGGCTCAGACACAAGTTCTGCAAGAACGAATAGTTTTTTTATTGTGGAAAACCCTTCCTGTAAATATTTCCCACGCCAAAATGACAATACAAACTGAACAACAACACTGTCTTCTTCTCTTTCTCTCTTTCTCTCTCTCTCTCTTTGCCTCTTCCTCCACTCCCCTAGCAAGCTTTGTTCACCTCCTCCCAACTCTGGCTCCTGGAGGTGAGGCAGGCAGCTCTTTTTATGTAATGCCCGGAAGCACTCCTGGTGTTCCAAAGGCTTGGCCTGGGAGCACTTCTGGGTAAGGCTGGAGCCCTACAAAGTTGGGCTCACTAGTCCTATGTGTGCCCCCTGGCAGTGCCCTTGCGACCAAACAGGGCTGAGCCAAAGAACTCCAGTTCCTATGATGGTCTGTTTGGATCCAGGGTGCTGCCACAACCCAGGGGGGCTGCCATTTAGTCATTTGGGGGAAACAATGCCCTATGCATGTTATCTGCCCCAGTCCTTCTATTCTGAGGGCATCTGGGCTGGGTAACGTTTCCATCCATCCCTCACAGTCTTCAAAGTCAAGTAACAAATAAATGCCATCTCAATTCCCACACCCAAGACTGAACTCATAGTGTAAATTTTTGATGTGCATGAGAAGCATGGGTTTGAATCTTAACCAGGTCTCTGTCCGTGTGAGGTTTTCATGCTCTCCTGATGTTTGCATTTCTTCTTAGCACTCTGGTTTACTTCTCCTCACATCCCTAACACACCTAGTTTAGGTAGCGAGGGGGTTATATATTAACCTGATATAACTGAGTAAGCCATGAAGTAGACTGCCATTCCATCCAGGGTGGTCTCTCCATTGTGCTTGATGCTTTTGAAATACGTTATATACTGTAGAACAAAAACAAACCCCTACACAATTAATAATTTTAAAGTTTTTAGTTTGTATTAAGGAATCATTCAGTGTATGCTGCACATCAAGCTCTACCAGGAGACCCCCACTAATACTGACTGTATATGATGCGCCCCCTCTGTTTCTCTCTGTTGGCTGAGGTGCTCTCAGTGCTCCAGCTGTTATCTTGTCCAGATGTTGTCAGAGCACTTAGAAGTTTACCGACTGGAAGGTTATGGGGATTGGCGATGCAGAAGTCTCGGGGTGGAGCAGATCAGTGGTTGCGGTGGTCCAGCACGTCTGGTGATTAGCAGCTGTGGAGCTCTGAAGCACCCTTTGGTCTTGTCATTAAAATTATAACTGTGGAAACTGGATGGATGAACATATTGGTAATTTGACACTACAATTTTTAGGAAGTCTCTGATTACAAACAGAATTTCTGTTTAGAATATCATACATTGCAACAAAACTGAACTCCTGCAAATTGGGACTAAAATGCAACTTAATAAAATGAGCTCCTTCCCAGTCCATCTTGGTGGTGATCTCATCAGACCTGCCTCTACTGCAAAGAATCTTGGTGTCATTTTTGATTCCTCCCTCTCTTATTCCACCCACATAAACCACATTAAGAAACTTTCTTACTTTCACCTCTGTAACATATCCCATGTTCGCTCCTTCCTCTCCTTTTCTAATGCAAAGAAACTTGTCCATGCTTTTATCACATCCCGCATAGATTATTGTAACTCGCTGCTGGCAGGTGCCCCTTCTAATCTTATATCACAGCTCCAGCTTATTCAAAACTCAGCTGCAAGAGTCCCCACTCGAACCAGCAGCAGCGAGCACATCACACCCATCCTGCTCCATCTTCACTGGCTCCCTGTGTCTTACAGAATCGAATATAAAATCCTACTAATAACCTACAAAGCCTTAAATAACCTCACGCCAAACTACATCAGTGACCTTCTCCATCACTATGTGCCTGTCTGCCCACTAAGGTCCTCTGATTCTGGTAATCTTGTTGTGCCCCACACTAATCTACACTCCATGGGTGACAGGGCCTTCAGCTGTATAGCGCCCAGACTCTGGAAAGACCTACCGAAATTAATCAGATCAGCTGACTCCATGAATTCTTTTAAAAAACAACTCAAAACTCATCTGTTCAGGAAGGCTTTTAGCTCTACTTGACTTTATTACCCTTCTCTCAGTTTACCTCTCTGTCAAGATGCTCATGTAACCTGTGTGTGTGTGTGCTAGACCATCAATTATGTTGTCTATTAGGCTTTCTCTGAATTTACTGTCTTAATCTTCTTTATTTATTTATTTGGTTTGTACAATGCTATACGCTGTATACCCTGCCGTTCTTTCTTATATTCTGTAAGTGCCTTGAGCATGGGAAAGGCTCTATATAAATAAAATGTATTATTATTATTATTATACACACTATGACAGGCCGCTGATGAGCTATTATTTTTCCTTTTTCTTTTAATGGATGCTTTCTCTAGGGGGAATCAATGCAGATGCCAAATTTGTTGCTTTTGCACAGGATGGTTAATTATAATAAGAAAACAACCAAAATGTTCAAAGTACAACAGTCTTTCAGCCATCTAGTAAATCAGCCAGTCATGACAAGTATTCATAAGCTGCCATTTTCCTGGTGAGTTCATTTGTTATCAGCAGACTTTCAGGCAGAGCCACTCAGCAGGCTTTCATGTTTGTTTCTGCTGAATGCTGTAGTGAGATATCTTCAAGCTATAATATGCCTCCCTTGTCCTCCATTCTGCTCCCATAAACATAAATCAAGTTCCAGCAATAATAACCCAAGACAAAGGCAGATAAGCTACCTTTGCCAACAAATGGAAATAATTCATTTAGGCATTTATGTGCCTACACTATTCTTTCAGCAGAGATCAGGTATAATGGCTTTGGTGCCACTGGAGATTTGTTATCAAAAGATGAAGAAAAAAGACCTTTCTCTGAATAAGCAGCTCAGATGTGTAAGTGAGATGTTAGTGAGGTGATATCACCAGCCTGGCAGGCAAGAGCATACAGGCAGAGGAGGCCAGGCCCTTGGCAAAGACGTGTCCTTGTGGCCACTGAACACAGACAGTGCACTTTAAAGGCCTCTTCACACCCATGATAGTGGTCCTGTAACCTGAATCCTACCCTGGATGAGATGCTAACCCATCACTAGTTGTGTAAAGTCATAACATTTACTTTCATTACCATACTTGAGTAGATTAGGTAGGGATTTGTACTTTTAAATAATTACTGTATAATTAAGTATATTTATACAGTAATGAATATACATTATTTTTGAAACGTGAAATACAATTGATTGATATCCAAAATGAGAAGTTTACAATGAGCAGTTAAAATAAGACTGCATGTAAACATTATGGGGGTTATAGGTGATGATTTTGGAGTGTCAAGTGCTGTGATGGCCGTGCTGTATAAGCAGATACATCTCACTATATCACAACCCAAAGACCTGCTTTATAAGGCATATAAGACTAATGACTGCAAAGTGAATCGTAGAGCGTATGAGAACATGAGGGCAACCATTAAGAAGGATATCAGGGAGGCTAAAAGACAGTTGGAGAGGAATATAGCAGATAAGGCAAAAGAAGACCCTAAGAGATTCTTTCAGTATTTAAGTAGTAAAAGAACAGTCAAGGAGGAGGTGAAATGCTACGGTGGGCTGGCACTCTGCCTGGGGTTTGTTTCCTACTTTGCACCCTTTGTTGGCTGGGGTTGGCTCCAGCAGACCCCCGTGACCCTGTAGTTAGGATATAGGATGATGGATGGATGGCTGGAGGTGAAATGCATCAGGAATAGTAAAGGGGAATTGAAAGATACAGACAATGAAATAGCGGATGCCCTAAACTTACATTTTTCTGAGGTGTTTATAACCTCCCAGAGGTAAGCGCGACTACTAAGGAGGTACTGAGGGATTTGGAAATTGTAGAGGGAGAAGTGCTATTTAGCTTAAATAAGCTGAAATCAAACAAATCACCAGGATCAGATAATATTTATCCTCGTGTTCTTAAGGAGGCTAGTGAGTACATATATAAACCCTTGACACACATTTTTAGGAAGTCACTGAGCACTGGAGAGATTCCTAAGGACGGGAAAATGGCAAATATAATCCCATTATATAAAAAGGGTGACAGGGCAAATCCAAGCAACTATAGGCCAGTAAGCTTAACATGCATCAAAATTAATGGAAGGAATTATTAAGGATAAGATTGAGCAACACATGGCAAGGACAGGAGATATTTTGAACAGTCAGCATGGGCTCAGAAGAGGGAGGTCGGGTTTTACTAACAGGTTGCAACAAAAGCATACGATCAAAGTGGAGCTTATGATATTATTTATCCTGACTTTCAGAAAGCATTTGATAAGGTGCCACATGAGAGGTTGGGCATCAAATTAAAAGAAGTGGGAGTTCAGGGTGATGTTTTTAGATGGGTGCAGAATTGGCTCAGACACAGGAAGCAGAGGGTGATGGTGCGAGGAACCTCATCAGAACTGGCCGATGTTAAGAGTGGTGTTCCACAGGGGTCCGTGCTAGGGCCGCTGCTATTTTTAATATATATAAATGATTTAGATAGGAATATAAGTAACAAGCTTAAGTTTGCAGATGATACCAAAATAGGTGGATTGGCAGATAATTTGGAATCCGTTATATCATTACAGAAGGACTTGGATAACATACAGGCTTGGGCAGATTTGTGGCAGATGAAATTTAATGTCAGTAAATGTAAAGTATTACACAAAGAAAGTAAAAATATTAGGTTTGAATACACAATGGATGGTTGGAAAATCAAGAGTACACCTTATGAGAAGGATTTAGGAGTCATAGTGGACTCCAAGCTATCAACTTCCCAACAGTGTTCAGAAGCCATTAAGAAGGCTAACAGAATGTTAGGTTATATAGCACGATCTGTGGAGTACAAGTCCAAGGAGGTTATGCTCAACCTTTATAATGTACTGATGAGGCCTCATCTTGAGTACTGTGTGCAGTTTTGGTCTCCAGGCTACAAAAAGGACATAGCAGCACTAGAAAAGGTCCAGAGAAGAGCGACTAGGCTGATTCCAGGGCTACAGGAGATGAGCAAAAGAAGATTAAGAGGTGACATGATTGAACTTTTTAAAATTCTGATGATAATTAGTACAGTGGATCGAGACTTTGAAAACTCAAGTTAATGTTTTTTCAGAAGAAATAAGTGGATAGGACTGGCAAGCTTTGTTGGGCTGAATGGCCTGTTCTCATCTAGAGTGTTCTAAAGTTATAATGTTCTAACTGGCCAACAACTGAGTGTGCGTTATGAAAGACCCTCATCTGCAGTGACTTTACGTTTTCTGCATGTGGAGATACCTGCACGATGTCGGATATGGTGGAAAGCACTCAGTAGGGAGGCAGCACTCTTTTTAAAAGAGAGACTCGACATCCCTGGTCACACTTAGTCTAGCTGTCCGCTCTCACAGACAAAAAACAAAGCAGCTTTATTATGATGTGTGAGCTCCATGTGCGGAGTTGTACATATGCAAACTCTTTCTCAAGTGTAATAAAACACATGGAAGTCCATTGATTTTTTTAAAACTAGAATGGTGTTTAGAATAATACAGCATAAATGATAAAAAATCATAGTTGTTGGTATTTGAAAGGTACTGCAGGAAAATTCTGTTTGCCAAACTAGAGGTGGATTTATATGAACAGAAACAAAAGGTGCATTGGTCAGTTGTAACAGTGACAGAAAAAGACAAGATGGCTTATCACACCATTATTAGAAAGGGCATTTAGTGGACTTACAGTAAAAGAGTTAAAAACTTCTCACATTCCTCTATAACTCACCAACATTCATCAGGTTGAGCAGTCCTAGCTGTCGAGTGCCCCACACTACAAAATGTGACTTTGGACAAAGCAGTCGACAGTCTGAATACCAGCTGTTTGTAAGTGTGGTGTATGGTAGAGTTTTAGGTATCTGAGAAACAAGCACTGCATATCCATAATTTTTTATTAATTTTTATAATTGCATCTCAGGTAGGTATTAGAAATGACTAGTTAGTACACTGTAAAAAATTAATTGTATATTTAACATTAAAAAATGTTGTACAATTAAGGATATAAATTTTTAAAAAATGCATATACTTTTGAATTTTAAACAGTGTTTTAGCTGCTAGTACCAATAATTTGAAAGTGCAAAAATATGTAATGGATCGTTTTTGTATTGCCATAAATTTAAATGGTTGTTTACTAAAACACTGAACATTTGTAAAAAATATTGTTTGCAAAATGAAAATTTTGTAATATTTATTTTCTTTCCTGTTGTATTTTCTATAAACTTTCTGATCTACCTTATTCAGTTTTTCCCATCTTATACTAAAAAATGCAAAACTCTAAGTGCTTAGACAAGTGAGAACAGCACTATATAAATGTAAAGTTATTATTACTAGCCAACCCGCGGCGTAGCATACGCCGCATAATCAGGCCGCTTTTTAAATGATTTTTAAGCACAGAGGAAAAAATAAACATTTGAAAAATCCGTAATTTAATAAACCACCAAGAAAAGTAACATTGCAACAATGCACGCTACGAACCAACATACAATTGTCCGTGACTGAAAACCGGAGGAGCGCCGTCGCGCTTTCTCCTTCCAAAGTGAAGGACGGGGTTGAACGGCGCTCGTTCAGTACGCACTGCCCGCTTATGTGCCCGCCCCCAACTCCCTACCTGAGTCGTTTTCGTCTGTGTACAGTCCACACGCACCTGTGAGTCACGTTGACTGTTAATTTTCCAAACACCGCCTCAGTCGGTTTCCACGCTGATTTTTCATTGTTCTTTGCTGCCAAAGAACAATGTTCTTTGTTCTTTGCTTTTCCAGGCTGCTTTTTTTTTATATATAATCCACCAAGTCACCCGACCATGGGGGGCTTTACAAAGGGCAGGGACGTAATCAGTGCGAGTGTACTGGGAATTTCTCGTTCGTGGGGAACAATTGGAAGCCACGGTCTCCATCATGAATGGGGTTCAACAGCTTACTCACGCCTCCCCGCGCCAGGTAGACACACGTTGATCCATTCAGTGTAGCGCGCGTGCAGTACCGGACATACAAGTGCATCACAGACCTGTTAATGCTCAATCTCATGTGGCTGAAAGCCACTTGTCCCTCTAAGAATTTGGACGCTGACCGCTGTTGAGTCGTATAACTATTTAGCAGGCGGGAGTCTCGTTCGTTTTCGGAAATAACCAGCCAAATCGCTCCACCATCTAAGACCTGTCATGCACCACCACCCACAGAATCGAGAAAGAGCTATCAATCTGTCAATCCTGTCCGTGTCCGGGCCGGGTGAGGTTTCCTGTGTTGAGTGAAATGAAGCGAAAGGCTCCACACCTGGTGGTGCCCTTCTGTCAATTCCTTTAAGTTTTAGCTTTGGTTACCCGGTTGGCTGCCCAGCAGGTCATGGGAATGACACCGCCGGATCGCTTGTTGCAGGGCCTGCATTGGTGAAGCAGGTGAGACGGTAATGAAACAGAGGCACAGGGATTATTGGTTTTTAAAGACTGCTTCCTTCATTGGGTTTTAACCAATGCACGGAACGAACCAACACACAGTCGTCCGTGCGGCGCTCAGGGTGGAATGGGAGGAGAGGAGAAGGACATCCACTCCGCTCCCTCCGTCATGCTAGTCTGCTGATTTCTCGTTCAGTATATAGTTCAGCTTCGCAGTAATATACAAGAGCATATTATTCTTTATATACAATATTGTTTCTATTTTTATGATTATTACATTTCTTACTTTTCATTTTGTGTCATACATTCTTGCTTTAGTTTTCATTAGTATCTGTGTTACTCTGTGAGAAAGTACAGTATGTCTTGAGCCCTGCCTGGAGAAACGCTAAAAGTCCTTTTGTTTCTAGATATTTCCAGCAAAAGAACGTCAAGTTTCTAGTTAGACACCAATTTTTTGTACCAAAACAACATTATCTGAAACTTCTCACCAGACATGTTAGAGCATCACAGCCGCTGATCTGCTCAACCCTCAACCAGCCAACCTTCCAGTCTGACAACATCTGGACAAGACAACAACTGGAGAGCTGAGAGCATGTCAGCTAATTGTGAGAGACAAACGGCATTCTAACGGCTATAGCAACATTCACACTGCTAATATTTAACAGGGGTCTCCTGGTAGAGCTTGATATTTGATTATTATTTGTGTCGTGATTTGCTTTTGTTGTGGTTATCTTGCTTTGAAGCCATACTGCCTTTCCACAATATGTTTTCCAGCACTGAACTTGGTTTTGTTTGTGGACATAATACTTCCTGCTCTGCACAGAAATCTTCAGATTTGAAACACATTTGTTGATTTCAAGAGTACATAATTAACAGCCTGCATTCTGCTCTTACCTGTCTTACTCATGACCTCCCTTTCAGTAAAATGTGCCGGTACTATAAAATAGGAAAAATGTCACCTTTCCCTTATTTTACTGCTAGTGGCAAGAGTTCTAAAGGAAATACAAATTCTTTCTCTAAATTGCCTCACGGAGTCACAATGTCTATACAGAATTACAGAATTAAGTGAAGCTGTCCACCTAGACCTATTGAGTAAGAGTGGTGAGAGAAGAGCAGTAGTAATTGAAATAGCAGTGTCACGTTTACAGAGTGGAATTCTCACTTGCCATGTCCAAGTAAGATCGTGATACCATGATAAACAAGAATCTACTAAAATACATAACATCATTTTGTTTAATAGACAGCACAAAGCATCTTACCCGTGTTACTCCTTACTCCTGTTTCAATACTTAGTGTGGTGGGCAGATCGCAGATGGCAGTCAGTCATTTTGGAAACAGCTGCTTTTGTCATTTACATAGTTTGATTTGCACCAGTACATTCTCCATATGTGCAACAGTTATAAGAATAAAACATCACGATCTTACTTGGACATGGCAAGTGAGAATTCCACTCTGTAAACGTGACACTGCTATTTCAATTACTACTGCTCTTCTCTCACCACTCTTACTCAATAGGTCTAGGTGGACAGCTTCACTTAATTCTGTAATTCTGTATAGACATTGTGACTCCGTGAGGCAATTTAGAGAAAGAATTTGTATTTCCTTTAGAACTCTTGCCACTAGCAGTAAAATAAGGGAAAGGTGACATTTTTCCTATTTTATAGTACCGGCACATTTTACTGAAAGGGAGGTCATGAGTAAGACAGGTAAGAGCAGAATGCAGGCTGTTAATTATGTACTCTTGAAATCAACAAATGTGTTTCAAATCTGAAGATTTCTGTGCAGAGCAGGAAGTATTATGTCCACAAACAAAACCAAGTTCAGTGCTGGAAAACATATTGTGGAAAGGCAGTATGGCTTCAAAGCAAGATAACCACAACAAAAGCAAATCACGACACAAATAATAATCAAATATCAAGCTCTACCAGGAGACCCCTGTTAAATATTAGCAGTGTGAATGTTGCTATAGCCGTTAGAATGCCGTTTGTCTCTCACAATTAGCTGACATGCTCTCAGCTCTCCAGTTGTTGTCTTGTCCAGATGTTGTCAGACTGGAAGGTTGGCTGGTTGAGGGTTGAGCAGATCAGCGGCTGTGATGCTCTAACATGTCTGGTGAGAAGTTTCAGATAATGTTGTTTTGGTACAAAAAATTGGTGTCTAACTAGAAACTTGACGTTCTTTTGCTGGAAATATCTAGAAACAAAAGGACTTTTAGCGTTTCTCCAGGCAGGGCTCAAGACATACTGTACTTTCTCACAGAGTAACACAGATACTAATGAAAACTAAAGCAAGAATGTATGACACAAAATGAAAAGTAAGAAATGTAATAATCATAATAAATAGAAACAATATTGTATATAAAGAATAATATGCTCTTGTATATTACTGCGAAGCTTATTAAATACGCAGACCACAGTGACGTACGTAATGCAGATTGCAGGTCGCTGCTGCCCACATTTTCCTTCTTCTTTTCTGCTCTTTCTTTGGATATTCTCATCGGAATGCACATTTTGATGTAATGTGTGCATCATGACGCCCACTTTATCCTATTTAACCACAAAGTCTTCCTAATTGCCCTCTTTTTATTGTTTCCCATATGTCATGATTTTTTTTCAGCTGTGTACCATTATTTAGTCTGTGGCATGAGAATGATGAATTGTTCACACCGTTCTGTAATCATCTGATATAAATCAAGACATTGTTTTTCCTTTGTTGATGCTGTTTTGTTTGGATCTTTAGGGTTACATTCCATTCCTCCCTGCACCTGCAGGCCATTTATTACAGTTAACACGTCAAGCCTGTTGCTTCATCTTGAGGCAACCTGTATCTTTTTCCTGTTATTTTCAGGATTCTTAAAACTCCCCGCAGTGAAGAGGATGTGACATTATTTTGCCTTGATCAACATATATCTGCATTAATCTTCTCTTCCATCACGCTCATTATTATACAAATGTTAAAGGGGCACCTTCTGATGGCAGAACCCTCGAGTATTTAATAACACTAGGGGGCTTCACCCCTGCTCACTTCGCTTGCCCACCCCTGTGTTTGGTTTACCGGATATACAATTTAACGAGATTGCTATTTTCATGAGAATTGTTACATATCTATTACTTTCACTTCTACTTTAAAAACTTTTGTAAAAACAATACTTGTCCTTTATTTCCGGCCCCAGGTGTAGGGTTACATCTCTTTCTCCCAGGATATATAACTGTGCTCGCGTTGTGAAGGGGGACAGCTGAATGCACGCTAAGGAGATGCCGTCGGATCATCTGCTGTCTTTCTGCTGCTGGTGAGCTGCCTGATCTGCTTGTCGCATGTCGTTGTTTTAAAAGCTGGGAGCACATGATGCGTGTCTGCCGAAAGCAATCCAACAACTGCCAGGTTAGATGTCCGTGGACTTGTTTTAAATGATGGCTCACTGCCTTGTCTCGCGTGATGTTGTAAAAACAATACTTGTCCTTTATTTCCTGCCCCGGGCGTGGTTAAATTTCTTTCTCACAGGACGTATAACACTGCTTGCGTTGTGAAGGGGGGGCAGCTGCTGTTGTGCTGCCCGTCGATTATTTTAAAGCCTGTATAGCTGCTGTCCTTTTTGCCACTTCATGTTTCTACTGCTCACTCTGTGAAGAAGTGGGGGGTTTAGGGTGGCTGAACGCACGCAAGGAGAAGTGGTCGGATCATCTGCTGTGAGCTGCGTGTTTTGCTTGTCGCTTGTCATTGTTTTAAGAGCTGAGAGCAAGTTAAAGTGTCTCTCGCAGGACTTCAAATTGTCTTCTGAGAAGATCACGTCTCATCTCCTTAGTCTGCCTCCCCAAGATTTATTTTTATAATAGAAGGACATACACTTGTGAATATATTGTAAAGAAACAGCTGCCTGTGCTGGTCAATTAAAACAAAAACGCCTTCACTGCAAATGTCACTGATACAGCAGGACACCCTGGGCAAAGTAAAACCCGTTGTGTGCCACAGAATGAAACTTGGAGTGACTCCATACTGAGGCTCTAATTTGTACAAGGAAAGCGACCACACGGATACATTCAGAAAACTCTCATTCCACAGAATAATAAGAAATTAACAAGAAATTTGATTTTGGATCTTTCACTATGTGTCACGTTTAGCCAGTTCACTGTGTTGGTGTGGCTTTTCTCGAGCCAGTCCATTTTCCTAAACACAAAGTAGTATGTAATTACCAGCTCATCATTGTGTACTGAAAGTGCGTAAGCTTGATTGTGTGCATTGATGTTTACATGGGTTGGTTCCTGCGTTTGGCTTATAATTAGTTTTCATAACTTTACTTGTTTTAAGAGATAGGATTAATGTTGCTAACTCACTTCACTCAAGACCCCGTCTTTGCGCAAACTATGGAAACTTTCAAGAACTGCAGGAAACTTGAGATGACATAGCAGTGAAAGTGTACTTGCATGCTCCCTGCTACCCATAATGCTAAGCTTTGATTAGAGCCTCATATACTGGAGATAGCTGCGGCCTTCCTTATTGGACATACACTTGGTGGTCACCTCCACTTTACCTCAAACAGCCAATCTTGGCTATTACTGAGTATATATAGCATACAGACATGGCCCAGAGGTTGTTCGACAAAATAATAGAATGGAAACGACTTTGACCGCAGTGTAATTCTGACTGATGTGATGGCTCCATTATTTCAGAAATAGTTGTCGTCTTGGGATTTTCAGTTTACAGTTTCTACAGTTTATTGAGAATGAGACAATAGTCAAACACTCCCAGTGAGCAGCAGGTCTAAGGTCAAAAATAGCTTATTAATGAGAGGGCACAGAAGAATGGGCGACTTGTTCAAGCTTATGGAAAGGTCAGGTTGACTCACATAACAGCTCTTTAAAACAGATGTGTGCAGAAGGGGGTCTGTGAATGAACAGCACATTGGACCATGGAGAAAATCGGCCACAGCAACAGAAGACTGTCCTGGGTTCAGCTAAGAATAGCTAAATGAGTGGACAGAAGGTACAAAATCACTACAACTGAACAAACAAAGTTTGTAAAAATGTCATCTGCTCTGATGAATCTGTTTCTGCAGTGACATGCAGATGTTAGGGTCAGAATTTGGTATCCAGAACTTGAAACAGGGGATCCATCCTACCTTGTGTCAGTGGTACAGGCAGGTAATGATAAGGTAATGAAATCACTCTCCACTTGTTGCTTTTTAACAACGGTTGGCATCATGGCACCAGGCATATACCAGAGCTAACAGGCTGACAGGTCAGGAATGTCTTCAGCTCCATCATTCCTGTTGTGCTGAAAACCATTGATGACTGACAAGGTGCTACATTCAGTTTCCATATGGTTTAGTTATACACTACATGCCAACATCAAAAGCAGCAGTATCCAGCTTTCCTAAAGTAACTGTGGCAACTGACAGCACTCATGTTGCAATAAGGGCACCTAGCAAGAGTGACGTTGCTTTTTGTTAACCATAAGCAGTGACATTTTATTAATGCACGAGTCATCTGTGATGCAGAGATGATACCAACAAACATCAAGGCTTGGTGGCCTAGGCCAGCCCCATGGTTTATTTATCTTGGAGGCAAAGTGATAATTGTAGGCAACTTGCAGATGGCGCTGTATATGGTGGATTGTTTATTGGTAAGGTAACTGGCCAGAACGTCAGTTTTTTATATGGCCCATACTATTCATTGTAACATCAAGCACTTCATTACAAGTGCTAGGTCATATTGGCTACTTGTTCAGACAATGGTGCCTTACACGTTTCCCTGACCACAGAGAGAAGATGAGAGGCATTTCAAAGCCATGCAGTAAGCACCAGAGGACTCCTGAAATGCAATTTGCGGTGTCCGAATGCGTCAGATTTGAGGCTGCTCTACTGGCCAATGAAGATCTGCAGCATTGTGATTGCATACGTACCTGGTTGATTAGCATAGTCCATGTATGGTTGCTTCAGGTTGGCAACTGGGTGAGGATAAAGGCATATTCACATATGCACATTAACAAGATGCTTGCGATTTGTAGAGATGAATTGCATAGAAATGTGCGCATGCCAGGTTTTATAAATCGAATGATTCTTTTTTTTTGCTGCATTTTACTGCTTTTTGAAGTGTACAAATTTTCACACTCATATCCACACAAAGACTTATAAATGAGACCCCAGGACTCTACACTTTGTAACAGGGGTATCACAATGCAGACTTTTCTTTCCACAAAATAGAAGGAGCCATATACACTTCCTTGGTGTCTTTTTTTTTAATTTTACGATATCAGGTGGTCCTTCTCAGCCTCATTCTGATCACCATAATGTCTTGGGCTCGATGTATTCCTTATTCGTTTTGGTTTTTTTTTCCATGTTATTGTGGCTATCTGTTAAGGGAGTAAATGGTACTGGGCGTTTTGTTTTTCTTCACTGGCTTGTGCTGCATAGCCTTTACTGGGAAAAAGTAAAAGTAAAAGTTTAGGATTGTTATAAAAATTTTCATAATAAATTACAGAGAGAAATTGCTGCTTATTTTGCATAACTTCTGGCAAGGCCATGCCTAGCTGGTCCTTAATACAGAAATGACAAAAATAAGGGGTCTTCAGTCCAGACTTAAATGCTGAGACTGAAGGATTGTCTCTTACACAGGCTGGAAGATCATCCATCCATCCATCCATTATCCAAACCGCTATATCCTACCTACAAGGTCATGGGGGTCTGCTAGAGACAATCCCAGCCAACACAGTGCAACACAGGCAGGAAACAAACCCCGGACAGGGCGCCAGAACACCGCAGGGCACACACACACACACACCAAAGCACACACTACGGACAATTTAGAATCGCCAATGCATCTAACCTGCATGTCTTTGGACTGTGGGAGGAAACCGGAGCACCTGGAGGAAACCCACACAGACACGGGGAGAACATGCAAACTCCACGCAGGGAGGACCCGAGAAGTGAACTGGAAGATCATCCATAACTTCTTGGTCCTGTAGCTACTTTTAAAGGCCCAAGTTTTAAATAGTGAAACAGAATGGTGTCAACGGTAGCACCTGACTTTCATGCTTATTCAATAAACTAAGTTAAAGCCTACTTTGTTGAAAAGCGACAGAGCCTTGACTTCCACAAATGAATAACATTTCTCCATTTTCTCTAGTCAAAAGAGTGGTTATCACTCCCCTGGTGCTGACACAATTGGAGAAACGTAATTGTGTCTGAAGGACAGATATAGCTGAGTACCATCTGCCTTTGCATGAGGGTGAATGTTCTATTTTCTAACGATATCTCCTAGGGTCAACATGTCAAGTGAAAACAGTAACAGTCTGAATACTGAGCCCTGAAAGTCTTTATTTCTAGCTCCAGAATATAATGGCGGAGCACCGTCATCACATTTCTGTATTCAAACTAAACGACACAAGGTGCATGATAGTTAAACCTGTCTAACAGAATACTGTGGCCAGTGGTGTCTAAAGCTTAAGTGCCTAAATCAAACAACATTTGTAGCAGATCCTTCATCACAAGTTAATAAAATGTTATTGGCATATCCTGGTAACTTGGAGGGAAACATTAGAATAATTTTGCCAAGAACAGGCCCATCCTATCTGTCCAATTTTTCCAAGATACAGTAATATGCACAAACATCCTTGTGATCTGGAGGAACAGTGACACTACACTCTGAGGCTCTCCAGAATGGCTGAGCTTCTCATCCTATCAGACCAGCCAACCCACAGAAAATAAAACGAATTTCTGCCACTTGTGGTCTCATTCTTTTGGTCAATATCCACAGCTCATAACCATAGGTAAGGACAGGGACGTAGATTGAGCCAGTAAACTGTTGTGTCTTTAGACTCGACCTCCGATTTGCCACCATGGACCTGTACAGTGCCTATAGAACAGCTTCCACCGCTTCAGTCCGCTAATCAATATCATACTCCGTTTTTCTGTCATTCATGAACAAGATCCTGATATACTTGAACTCCTTCACTGAAGGTAATTGTTCTACCTTCACTGGCAAAGCAATCCACTCTTTTCCAAAAGAGAACCATGGCCTCATATGCAGTGTGATGGAAAATGGAAAGCACTGGCCACTACGCACAACTAGAACACAGTTTTCATGATCTACACACAAACAGCTCAAAATTGTTCACACATGATGGATGCTCTTCATGCAGTGGACAGACAGATATCTGAGTGGTTCAACAATAACTAGCGTCTTGTAAATCGTTTCTTTCCTCCAGATTCCCCTTCCTAAATCCCACAGAAGAGTTTTTCTCAGCATGGTAGTGGAAAGTGTATAAGAGAAACCCCTACATCCTAGAAAAATCTCCTTGAGGCAATGGACTTGGCTGGTGAGGACATTAATGTGGTGTCTTGTCAAGGGTGGAGTCGGTCCACCAGAAGATTCTACCCGTTACCTTACAAGGGAAAACATGGCCTGTGTTGTAAATGAAGTCCTCTGGCCTGAGACATGATACCGAGTTATTTTTCCTTGATTTTGAAATTGGCAACATTTAACTGGATTTGGATTTTTTTTCCTCTTTGTTCTTTGTTTTTTACAGTGACATTTTAGGTGTGCAGAGTACTTCAAAGGCATATATTGTTTACTGATTATGGTAATTTGTTTAGAGTTGTAACAAACATTATTGTTAAATAATGAATTTTTATTCCTCTAGTCCAGTGTTTCCCAACTTTTTCATTGCCCTGCACCCCCAGAGAATGTTTGGTTTATGTTTGCACCACCTACAAAAGTAATATTACACTTGAAGATGAAGTCGTTAAATTAAACCCTGCCTCATCAATGTATATAAATCATGTGGGATTTCCTCCTTTTGCAAAATGCTCTGAAATACAGTAAGAGACAACATTGTGTAGTTCAATATTGGTCTACTATAGAGAAATATATTATACACTACTACCATGGCTGTTCGTTTGTCTGTCCAGGATTTTAAATCACCTGTAGCTTGCAAACCGTTTGACCGATTGACCTGAAATTTGGTACACATATACAGTATTATGTTACGTCTACTGTCCGCTTTCGGGGCGATGATTGACCTCCAAGGTTATTCCTTTTTTTATTTTTGTTTTATTTTATTGTAGAATCAACTCTCGATAGCGGCCAGCAGGGTGGCCGTGCAACGCATGTGTATGGGCGCCATTCTCATCCCTACCACCTTCGCCGTCACTTCCCTACCTCTTCATATGTTAAATCATTCTTGAGGCAAATTGAAGACTTAAGTGTCAGCTTGAGGGAAAAATTAAAGAAAACGTTTCAAGTAATTGCAACACAAACACTGACTTAATCAGTTTTAACACAAAAGGATGCCAACAAAAGAATAGAAGAAGCGGGCTGCTAGAGTGGACAAAAGAAGAGCTGCTCAGGAAGCAGCAAGCACATCAACCTCTGAGCACACGAATGCTAAACGTACAGAGAAAGAGTCTGAAAACTAGGATGCTCAAGTCAAGTGTATTCACTGCACATTATGGTGTGCTGTTACTGGTGCAATGTATTTAAGTATAAAAAGTTATGTGTGCAGTGCACAATACTTCGGTAAAGTGAACAGTACTTACCTCAACATACTCTTTTCTTTTAAATGGCACTCGATAAAGTTATTTCTTTGAAAGTGATGTTTTTTTCAAGGATTCGAGCCTGCGTTGACATTGAGACCTGTTGGACGTTATTAAAAACCGTGTGGTCATTGACCATGTTCATTTGAATATCTATAAGTGTTGCATTAATTGCCAAAACCATATTTATGATCACTCTCTCTTGTTCTTGTTTTTGTGAGAATATGGGGACCGTGCCTCCTTGGCATTCTCGACCCTCAATCCTATGTAGATCAAACAAAATACACGTAGTCTACTGTCAAATACCAAAAAGTGCCAATTTACTGCATACAATAAGCTACTGATTTACTGTAGACAGAAGATATGTATTTCATCTGTGTTCTTGACAAAATGTCAGAATTACAGATGCCACTGTGTATCTACTGAGATTTGGCTGAACTCTCTGTCCGGCCTCCCTCATTGTCAGTCCATAGTTTATCACATAGTCAACTAGTGTAGCATGAATTCCATTTGATAATTTTGGTCCTCTTCTTTGCACATCTCCTCCCCTCTTCCAGGTCGCCCTCCACAGACTCCCCTCTCATCCTCACTCTCCTTCTTCCTCTGGTGTCTTCCATTTTTGTTGACTCACCTGTTACCTTTTTTATAGAGCTTAAACCTGATTGGTGTTTTTACAATTAAGCTGCACACCTGGTGGTTGTGTTTAACCAATGGGTTCATAGGTGTGGTCATTTGAAAGCCAGTGCTTTAAAATGGCCAGGCAGTGACATCATGATATATTTCTCTGTGTAATGCATACAAGTATGTTTAGTATTTTGTAAATTATTGCATGTAGTGTTTTGTAAAAAGTGTGAGGCTAACAATGTGCTTATAGTAGGGCTGAAGCAATCAAATAAACTGTAATAGGTGGGAAGCTGGAAGGAGTGGATTCATTTGCCCCCACTGCCTGTCTTCACGGTGCTATGAAAGGAAGTAAAGAAGAGAAGGTAAGTGCGAGAGCAGGTCAATGTCTTAACATTATGTCTCTGGACTGGTTAAGGTTGCAGGAGTTCATCTACATCACAGGCAATGGGGAAATTATACTTTGGCATGCTGAATCCAGCCTTGAACAGACTTCACTCCTATATCATCACATGCCGCATGCATTGACTAGAGTAGAGTTTCCTAGGTATATGGTCTCGGTCGTATATTTTCCACCGCCATGCTGTGAAAAATTCTTGAATAGGGTTTAGGAAAGGAGAGTATGTTAGAAGGTAATAATTTATAAAACACTGGTTATTAAGAGACATTTAAGTATTTGCTTACCACAGTGAAAGCCCACATTCTCCCAAATAACAACATACACAGGACGCTCTGCCTGCTCATGATCCAGGAATGTCAGGAGATGCTCAGTGTTTTATGGCCCTAAAGTAACATGGCTAATGGCTGCACATAGTGTTACATTGCTGCTACGCTAGTCACACGGGGCCAGACATGATTCTCAAAAGAAAATAAACGTCTGAGGACAACCTGTTAAAAAGTGTGTAGTGAATAATGGTAGAATCCTTCTCTGCAAAGTCTGCATGCTTAGGGCTTTTTCCTGAAACAGCCATCCAGTCTGTGAGTTTTAAACTGCTGTTGGGGTTTTGAAGGCGAGAACAAAAGATGCTGAACAAAAGAGAGAAAATGAAAAGCAAAAATTTCTGTTATCCGTTCAGAAGCTAAGTAGCACAAGGTAACTAAAGCTTAATAATTAATTTGCATGTTGTAATGAGATAGATGCACACACACACATTGCTCACCACCATGCATTTAGGAAGTTCCTCTATCTGCTACAGTATCTTTCTGCCATTTTAACTGTTGCATAGCAATATGTCATAAAAACAGCAAACAGAGTTTAGATAAGAATTGTGGTCTATGGATACACAACGTGTTGAAATGCTGCGGCTATTTTGTCATAGCATGTTTGCATCTCCTGTGGCTGTTCATTATCAGCTCTCTTATCGGCTGTTTTTGACGGGGTGTGAAGCACCTTTTACTTCAAATGTATATTTTGCAGTTCATATTTTTATGAATATAGCTGCCATTTCTTTCAAGTTTGCTTCAACTCCTACACTGTCATCATAACGCTGAAAACAGAGAACATTCACAGCACCACCACATATCAGTCAAGTTTACCATTCGTTGATGAATGCCGTTAACAGCCAGTGTATAATCTGATGCTACAGAAAGGTTTTTCCCTTGCATCGGGTTATGTTTATTTTTAGAACAGTTTATGCTTATTTTTAAAACATGCAATGTGCTCGCTAGTCTATGTCTAGTAGGGGTGTTTTAGGGGACTTTTTGACAGTAGATGGTTCATTGTAATCAGAAGCTTGCTTTCTGTTGGTTAATGCTTAATGGGTTAATGGGAGCACCTCTGCTCTCTGCAGTTCAAAATCACTGCCCCTACTTTGAGCGCTGCCTTCGTGAGACGTTAGATTGGTTTAGAAATGTGATACTTAATGAACTGACTAATTATTCCCACCCAGTTTTAAGGAAAATTCACTCATAGTTATCTCCAGACGTATATATTATGTACTGTATATATTGTGGCAAAAGCGCTCTGTTGCCGTCGACCCAACACAGACTGACAGCGAGGCACGTGTCCCAATAGGCCCTACACACTCTTCTTCCTCCACTCTTCCCAGGCAGCGTTGTCCTCCTCCTACTGACTCAGGCGCCTCGAATAGTTGCTGCAGGCTCCTCTTATACTTCAGGTGATAATTAACCTACTTCCGGGTGTGGCTGCATTACTGCCCACACAGGCTCAGGAAGCCCCCCTGCAGCTTCCCCTGGAGGTTGCCGTGGAGCCCAACAGGGATGAGCTCCGGTGTTCCAGAATTGTGGTCCCGATGCAACCCAGGGGGCTGCCACCAAGTGTTCTGGGGGAAGAAATAAGCCTCCCATGGCTGCTCTCAGTGCTTTCAGTGTCAAAGGGGTGTCCCAGTCGGGCATGGGTCCCGGGCATCCGCCACAATATATATATTTTCAGTGAGATGACCACCACACTAACCTGGCACTTTGATAATGGCACATTCACCAGCTATGTTGCGACCTCTCCTTCTCCTTTTCATCAGGCTAAACCCAGCTTCATCCACGAAGATGCATTAATGAGGCCCCTCCATGGAATGCAGTTCAGAAGTCCTACAACATGACAGACTTCATGTTTCTGTATACATGTCCTGCTTTACTTAAAGAATAGTGCAGTATATAATAGTACAGTTAAGTTTGAATATACACTTATTTGCACATACTGATTTCGCTGTTCTTGTGCTCAAATGGTACTCAGTAGGCTTATTTAATCTGTGTCTGGTTGCAGGATTTGGTCAATTGTGCTAAGGCTCATGCTGTTGATTTCTTCAAAATATAACTCTTGCCTTCAATTACCCACAGTTGTATTTCACACAGTCGAATTGCATTATTTTGAAGCACCATATGAACAATGAGAGTCTTCTGTTGTGGAGAGGACATAGAGTACGTGTCCTTCCACTCTCATCTTTCAATCCTACAAAAGCAGATCATTTTGTTAGAAGTGTCCATTCTGTAATACTGTATTGATAAGATTCCTGTAATACCGTACAATACAGATAAAATATAGCACTGTAAGAACAACTGTTTCCTGTCCCCTTTCTTGAGTTTTGGTAGAGACATCCTACTTTATATGTTTACTGTACTGTACTGCAACGTTCACAAACTAAAGAGACATATTACCCGTTTTCTTCACTGAATGTCGTGACTACAGAGGCCACTGAGAATCTGCTTAGATTCAGTTTTACATGTTGTCCAGCTTCCCTCATAGCCATGCCCTGACCCAATACATGATCTGTATAATTGTTGCTCCAATGTCATGTGGCATCACTGCCCTTTCTCTTGGTCTTCGTCTTCCTCCTGCTCTTCCTCCCCTCCCCCACATTCCACCTCTGACACGCACTCCTCTTCCTCTTCCACTCCTGTGCTCCACTCTTGAAATCACAGTTCAGCTCACTCATGCCTCTTGCATTTGAACTGGCTTATATCCTGTTCACTGATTGGTTGCAACACATCACTGATTGGGCACATGCGGTGTGATGTGTTAACGATGACAACACTGTGTTAGTTGTGTTTCTCCTTTGTGGCCTTTGTGTCCTATTCTGTGTCAAGATGCACCGCACTACTAAATGGGTTTTGTGAATGAGAATCTGCGCACCCAAAACACAGTGACACCAAACAGGTAATCCCACCTGGAAAAATGCATTACAACCACCAAAGAGATAATCTATGTCTCAAAAGAGACTCATGTCACTGAAAGCTTAGCACATTTCCACTTCTGTCACACACAAAATAATAACCTAATAAACAGTAATGACATTCAGCATTACCAACACTATAGTATAGATCATCATTGTCTGGCAAGTAACTTTGATCTTTTGTCTACAACAACACTCTATTAGAAAATACAAACACCTTTTCACTCTGTAAAATGTCTAAGAATGAATAAACCATGTGGCAGTATACCTCAATGGTCTTTATTTTGAATAGTTGTGAATGTGTAATCCCCCAAAAGGTTCACCATGCCTCTCCTCTGGATATGGACACAGGTTATCATCCATCTAGTAGCCACTGCAGCAATACATCTGGGAAGTATCTTCAAACATGCCTAATCCAACCTTAGCAGTGCTCAGGAGAAGGATCTTGACATCTGGCATCCATGGCATCCAATAAGGATATTTGGTCATGTAGATGTTGGTTGTAAACCTTCCATCTCCATGCAAAACAGAATTCCATTATGGGATGTAAGAATAGGGAAAGAAAAGGGATGTCCTGCTGTAAAACCACTCTGTGAATGCAGTGGAGTGGCGGAAGGCCACATCATCCCGTACCACAACAAATATTGGAGCATTTGTCCTCACTTGCTCTTCATCATCCTCTGATACAAGTATCCTGTTTATTTAGGAATGAGATGAGGCACTTGGTGTTGTACAATCCAATGACTTGTTTACACAACACTGCACCATCATTTGATTTTGCCACACATATTACAATGTTGGACCCTATCTGGCCTAGGACATATTTCTTTCTCACTAGTGTATTTTTACCACAATAAACTGAACTTCATCCTCAAAGATTACTATTTGAGATATTGTCATTGTTTCCACCTCCATAACCATTTCATTATTATAGTAAGCCTGCCTCTCTGAAGGAGAGTCCATGATTGATAACATGGTCAATAATTGTAGTTTTTACTTCATTAGAGACCACTCTCTTTGGTCTTCCTCTCCTTCGACCACAAATTCCTTGGCTTTTAACCTCTCCCGCTCACTGCAAGACTTCTAAACTGTATGATGTTGATGTTTACAGAGCAGGCAATTTCAAAGATGGCCTCTTTAAATGTCGATGGTATTTTGCTGACTTCAGAACACTTGGCTGGGTAATTGGTTGAAATGGGAATCAACCATGTTTGGTCAATTTTTTCTTTTTACTTTACAGTATTATACATTTATTTTATTTTGATATAACCAACTGTAGAACTTCCATTTTGAATGTATTGTTAACAGTTTAGAAAACAGTGTGTATGCCTGTGCAAAATGGCCTTAAAATACATGAGGTTATGTTGGTGGTGGATTTTGAGCGAGAAAGAATCCATGAATTTTAATAATAATAATAATAATAATAATAATAAAATAATAATACATTTTATTTATATAGCGCCTTTCCCATGCTCAAGGCACTTACAGAATATAAGAAAGAATGACAGGGTATACAGTATATAGCATTGTACAAACCAAATAAATAAATATAGAAGATTAAGATAGTGAATTCAGAGAAAAAAAGCCTAACAGACAACACAATTAATGGTCTAGCACACACACATACAGGTTACATGAGCATCTTGACAGAGAGGTAAACTAAGAGAAGGGTAATAAAGTCAAGTAGAGCTAAAAGCCTTCCTGAACAGATGAGTTTTGAGTTGTTTTTTAAAAGAATTCATGGAGTCAGCTGACCTGATTAATTTCGGTAGGTCATTCCAGAGTCTGGGCGCTATACAGCTGAAGGCCCTGCTGTCACCCATGGAGTGTAGATTAGTGTGGGGCACAACAAGATTGTCAGAATCACAGGACCTTAGTGGGCAGGCAGGCACATCACTGTGTAACTACTGATGTAGTTTGGCGCAAGGTCGTTTAAGGCTTTGTAGGTTATTAGTAGGATTTTATATTCGATTCTGTAAGACACAGGGAGCCAATGAAGACGGAGCAGGATTCGGTGTGATGTGCTCGCTGCTGCTGGTTCGAGTAGGGACTCTTGCAGCTGAGTTTTGAATAAACTGGAGATGTGATATAAGATTAGAAGGGGCACCTGCCAACAGCGAGTTACAATAATCTATGCGGGATGTGATAAAAGCATGGACAAGTTTCTCAGCATTAGAGAAGGAGAGGAAGGAGCGAACACGGGATATGTTACAGATGTGAAAGTAAGAAAGTTTCTTAATGTGGTTTATGTGGGTGGAATAAGAGAGGGAGGAATCAAAAATGACACTAAGATTCTTTGCAGTAGAGGCAGGTCTGATGAGATCACCACCAAGATGGACTGGGAAGGAGCTCATTTTATTAAGTTGCATTTTAGTCCCAATTTACAGGAGTTCAGTTTTGTTGCAGTTTAATTTTAAAGAGTTCTCCTCCATCCAGGTTTTAATTTCACTAAGGCAGGTTGTTAGCTGAGAAAGCTCTAATGAAGTCCCACTTTTAACATTGAAGTAGAGTTGAGTATCATCTGCATAAAAATGATAACCCAGTCCATAGCTACGAATAATATGGCCAAGGGGAAGCTTATAAATACAGAAGAGAAGAGGGCCGAGGACAGAGCCCTGTGGAACTCCTTGTGTGACTGACGCTGAGCTGGATCTGCTGTTGCCAAGACTAAGAAACTCTTGCCTATCAGTCAGATAGGACTTGAACCACTGGAGGGCAGTGGCAGAGATACCCAGCATGTTTTCCATTCTAGACAGTAGAATGTCATGTCTGACAGTGTCAAATGCTGCACTGAGGTCTAACAGAATTAATATGCTGGTTTGTCCAGAGTCTGCTGCCATAAGCACATCATTGGTTACCCGTAGCAGAGCAGTTTCACAGCTGTGCTGCACCCTGAAACCAGACTGAAAGGGTTCCATCAAATTATTAGACGTTAAGTAATTGGTGAGCTGGGAGGCTACAACACGCTCAAGAGCTTTTGACAGGAAAGGTAAGTGGAAAATAGGCCAGAAATTGTTAAGATTGTCAGCATCAATACCAGAACTCCTTGTGTGACTGGCGCTGAGTTGGATCTGCTGTTGCCAAGACCAACAAACTCTTGCCTATCAGTCAGATAGGACTTGAACCGCTGGAGGGCAGTGCCAGAGATACCCAGCATGTTCTCCATTCTGGACAGTAGAGTGTCATGTCTGAAAGTGTCAAATGCTGCACTGAGGTCTAACAGAATTAATATGCTGGTTTGTCCAGAGTCTGCTGCCATAAGGAAATCATTTGTTACCCGTAGCAGAGCAGTTAATTTCGTAGCATGTGAACAATGAATGCATTTTGTGTGAATGTAAAGAGAACAGAACCACAGCTTGGACCACATAAACTGCTGTAATGATATAATAACTGTGCGAAGGGTTTTGAAAATGTAACTTCAGCATTGAAAAATGCTTATCAGCAATTGAAAAAAGTGAAATGCATGTATACTGATATGCATGTGTATTTATAAAATATACCCACATTCACAAATAAACACAGTGGTAAAAATCTAGTCAACTAGTCAGATCTGCCCTCTTTGCAAGAGAAAGTAGAAGATGCGATGTTTATGAAAACTTATGGCCTGATCCACAGGAGATAGAGAGAATGAATAAACGTTTTGTGTATTTTTTGTATTTTTTACGTAACGTCAGCATAGGGTTTTTGTTGCTGTTCATAATGTATCGACATTTTTATCACACTTTCATGTGAATAAATATCTTGAAAACACTGAACAAAATTTTTGGTGTCATGAATTGTTAGTCTTTCAGTGTATATGTTCTTTTTTGCGTGTACAACTTGATTGAAATTGAGCAAGGATAAGGAAAATAGATCTAAACAGGACTGCATATAAAAATGTACATTCAAACTACTGTATCATATCACACCAAGCCTCAAATGGATCATAAAACAAATGAACCTTTCAACTGAACATTTCTTTTTACTGGTGTGTAGGTCCAATTTTAATTGCCAATGTTTAAGGAATGTCAAAGAAAGCCTCCTATTTCGATGAAATCTGTTTTCATGCAGTTATTTGCTTTTGCAAATGCATTTCAGTATTTTAAGCATCTCAGCATTTTTGGAACATTTATTTTGAGCATCTCACGGCATTCTGTTATGATGTGTATTATTTTGCAAACTGAAATCGTGTTGTGTGGTTTGTATTAACTGTTCTGAGAATGTGAACTATCTTTCTGGAATTGTGTTCCACCATTTAAGAAAAACTGTAACAACAGACAAAACATTAACATGAAACTCTAAACTGCCTGCAACATTACAAGGAACAGGAGAGCGAAATGGAATGTTTTTTTAAACTAGGGGGTTCTGCCCCCTGCTCACATTGCTCGCCAACCCTGGGCGGGCACTATGCACCAGCCACTTCATGTCTCTGCTACTCGCTTATGTGGATTTCACTTTCACCAAACAATAAATCTTTTAATTCTTGCGGATACGCCTCTTTATTGGGACGAAACACTACCTTTCCTTGATGGCAACACGAATTAGACGATCTACAAGTCTCCGACTTAGCCAAACAATATCTACATACTTCTGTCATATCACCTATGTCCATATATTCGACCTCTTTTCGCTGTTCCATTATTTCACCGAGTAATAATTTCCATTTGTTAGTACTAATGCGATCTTTACTATCAGTTTTTGAGACTTTCGAATTTTAGTACTTTCATAATCTCTAACCTGCTCTGCATGTGTATCACTCCAACGTTTTTGAACCTCTTTACAACGTTCTACTTTGTCTTCTACTCTTTGTCTTTTATTTCCGACCTCGGTTGGAGCTAAGAGCACAGGAACTGTGTTTGACAATAGCATTCAGATGAATGAGAAGTGACTGGAGTATTAGCGTGGTTGTAAATGTTTAAGAGGAGGGCGGGACTTGTCAAAATCTCTCGGCAAAAAGTCTTGTCTCGCAGGATCTCAAATTATCTCTCAAGGGAGTTGAAATTATCTCCAAGAAAGTCTCGTCTCAGGATTTCCTTTTATAATAGAGAGATGTAATTCCCAAATTAACAAAGTCAAATGCATTTTAAACATCAAGTTAAACAATAATAAATTGGTGCAACATAAATGCAACATAATGCAGAATAAATTGTAAAGGTGATGTTGTAGATTTGTAGTGTTGGTACTTAATTGGAGTTTTTCCCAGTTGATTCTGGTGTTCGTCAGGGATGTGTTCTTTCTCTTACTCTGTTCAATGCGTGCATGAACTGGGTGTTGGGCAGGGTCATGGGGTCCAGCAACTTTGGGGAATCTGTTGTTGAAGAAAGATTCACTGATCTTGACTTTGCTGACAATGCCGTGATCTTCGTGGAGTCAATGGAGGCTCAGATTGGGGCTCTCAAGAGATTGAGCGAGGAGTCTGAGTGTCTGGGCTTGTGAGTGTCTTGGATAAAAACGTAGATCCAGGCCTTTAATGACCTCTTGGGCACAGCTATCAGCGGTGTGTCTGTCTGAAGAGAGAGTGTCGACCTTGTTGAGAGGTTTACTTGCCTCAGCAGTGACATTCATATTTCTGGTGACTCTTCCTATGAAGTCAGTAGACAGATTGGGAGAGCATGGGGGGCCATGAGGTCGCTGGAAAGGGGTGTGTGGCGCTCCCAATATCTGTGCAAAAGGACAAAGATCCAAGTCTTTAGAGTCCTGGTGCTTTCTGTCTTGCTATATGTTTGCGAGACATGGGCGCTATCCACTAACTTGATTTGAAGACTGGACTCCTTTGGTACTGTGTCTCTTCGTAGAATCCTTGGGTACCGCTGGTTTGACTTTGTGTTGAATGAGCAGTTGCTCACAGAGCCCCAAGTAAGGCACATTACCTCCATTGTGAGGGATTGTCAATTATGGCACTATGGTCATGTGCCGCGACTCCTTAAGGGTGATCCTACTCACAATATCCTCCTTGTTGATGACCCAAG
The DNA here is from genome assembly GCF_016835505.1 of Polypterus senegalus. NCBI lineage: Eukaryota > Metazoa > Chordata > Cladistia > Polypteriformes > Polypteridae > Polypterus > Polypterus senegalus. Next base: position 264,772,206 of record NC_053155.1, on the reverse strand, counting down.
TGGCAGGACCAGGCCAAGGGGTTAACCATATAACATCTGGCCGCAACAGATAGATGGTCATTTCTGGGGGTTGGGAAAGGACTGCATGTCTGCCTAGGGGAGACCAAACTGTTTCATTTGTGTCGTGCGGTGCACCAGCGCATGCTCCCTGACCTCACCTAACCTGGTATTTAAGCAACTAGTGGCCCACTGTTAGTGTCTGGACTAGACAGGGTGGGCACCAACCTTGCACCTCATACTGCTGGAAGAAGGTTAGAATAAATAAAGTAATGCACAAATTAATTACATTTAAGCAGAAATTTAATTCATTCATGCATTAACCAATTAACTTAAATTTAATGATGTAACCTGTTCAAGGCAAAAGAAGGATTTGGATTTTGGGGGCTAAACATACTGTAGTGCAGGCCTAGACAGAGACCAAAAACTGTGCAGTGCTGTCTGGATGCCTTTTGGTGGCAGTTACAATCTTGGACGGGACACCAGACCATCTCAAGATACACATGCTCACATAAGGGGGCTACAGTGTCACCCACACAGTGAGAGAAAAACTGCAGTAGCTGAGGCAGACTATTGCCTTCTCTGCTGTCTGCCACTTCTAACACGGAAAGGAAAACAATAAAATGTGCTCACGTGCGGTCTGTGGATTTTATTTCTGGCTAATAAATACTTTAAATGTAAATAGTAAATTAGACTAATAAATACTTGATCTAAAACAATAACAGCTTTGTCTGCAACAAGTGCGCTGACTTATTAACATAACGAATTCGCCTTAAACAAAACGTTCAAAATGAGACCAGCGCTCAGTCAACAAGTCCTTTAGTGTCGTTTTACTGGCGAAGGGCCCCAATTCTTCCGACACTCACCCCCCTAACACACACACACACACACACACCAACATCCCCCTCCCTTTGTGGGGGCTAATTAACGCAATCCCTGCGCCACACTCCAGCAGCATCCCGCGGAGCCATCCGCGCGAATCGCGCTGCCTCGGCTTAATGATGCGACGGCTGTCTGGCTAGCGCTCATCATGGCGTGCCTTTGTCATCCTCGTCTGTTTCAGTTACCGGCCGCCCGCATCCGCACGCTCAGCGTGACTCCGTTTCCATGAAGGAGAGGAATGCCAGCTCGTTCTGAACGCCTGCGCTCACCCGCCAGCCTTCTAACATGCATTTTACACGGAAATCGAAGAAGATCCACACGGAAGGAGGTGAGTAGAGGAGCGGCCGGAGGACAGATTGCGATGTTCGGCTGTCCGGTCAGCACGAGCGGGAGGCAGCGCCATGTGCAGCTGACATGACAGACTGGGGACGCGTGTGTGTGTGCGTGCGTGCGTGTGCCTGTGGTGTACAGCTCACGGATTTCCTACTAAAATCACGTCGCCCACATAACAAATCCAGTTTGTAATGTGATTGGATGCGGAGTCGTTGCGGCAGCCGCTGAGGATGAATACGCAACGCATCATCGGAGTCCCCAGCCGCTGTCCGCACTTGGGGACATCACCTTATGGTGTACGGTCGGTAAAATAAGCAAATACTCGTGTTTATGTCAGCACTTTCTCATTTCGAGTTGGAATAATGTCCGTGCATCTTTCACCAGAGTTGCCGAAGCAGTCAGTGAGTGTTTTGTGAGCTTCTTCTCCTCCTGTGCATCCTTCTCAGCCCATAATAACCTCAGGCGGTCAAGTCAGAAACGTCTTCATGTAAAGTTTGCAGGTGCTTCCACCTTCCTAAATAAACACAGCGTTTCAAAGCATTTCTATTAGTGCCTGTCGGTGTTGTTTACATACTGTATATTGTCACCATTTGACAAGACGAACGGATGTAAGATGGCACTCTCACAGCGAGACACCCACAAGTGCACTGCCAGCCCCTAGTGGTGCGCAGGCTGTCGCCACCACCGCAGTGTGGGACCGAGTGCCAGACGTTCTGAGCTAAGAGGCTGGCCCACCGCCCGGCAGGTTTTGTATGGCAAGGTCGGCTCTGAAAGCTCTCTGATGGGGATATGAGCTCTTCACACTTCAGTTACAGCTCTGAATGTCACGGTGACAGTTAAAGCATATAAGGGGAGGTGCTGGACTGTGGTGCCAGGGTGGGATTGACATTCAATCATGAACGTCCTCAGCATTATCCGTCGGTCCTGCTGAGTTTTTTGGCTGAGACAGCAGAGCTTGTTGGGACTTGTACATTTGCTAACATATATTTGCGAAGATACTGTATTTCAATAATTATTGGCACTTTTTTGATAATTTTATTTCGGTTGGCTGTGCAGCTCTTCCAGCGCAAATGTGCAAACGTGATGTGTCTGAGCTCACAGTAGTAAAGTTTTGACCCTGATCAGTCAGTTTGCACCAAAGAAGAGCAGTGATCCGCTTATTATGGGCTGAAGGTGTAGCAGGGGACAAAATTCGTAGAAGGCTTTCTGCACATTATGGAGAAAGTGTTTTACCATGGTGGAGTGCTTATGAGAGAATTGAGAAGTTTAAAAAATCATTGGACAAATGGTAAGCACGAATGAAGAGTAGGGCATCTGTCCACATCCACTAGCGACAACAACACTGAGGAAATCCGTACCATGATTCTGACAAACCAACAATGATTTTTGACTCTGGTACACCTTCAGTCCATCAAAAGTAGATTACTGCTTGCTACTCTTCTTTGGTGCACATGGAGACCACAGAGGCCACGTTTACTCCTAAAAAATAACGAGAATTTGACTGATCATCGACAGAACTTTACCACTGTGACCACAGACTCACCATGTTTCCACATGTGTGTGGGGAAAACTGTACAGCCAACCCAAACAAAATGATCACAGAAGTCAAGGATCAATAATCTTTTATTGTCATCCATATTGTACTGTATATCCATAGCCATATTGTAATTTTTTTAGTTAGCCAATAAAAGGTGTCATTTTGTTTGACTTCTCATTACATGTGCAGAAAAGAAATTTCGGTATTCAGGTCCCAGTAATTAAACAGTGCACATGATAACAGCATAAAAAAAATACATAATAAAAAGTTTTCCCATAACCGCATAAGCTTTGTGATAAGGGTAGCACAGATAAACGATAAATGGAACAAAATAACATTAATAGATGAATATAGTAAGATTACCACGGTTAAAATAAATATTATTGCAGTATGCTCTGTAATTAGCAGAAAGTAAAAAGGTAGTAGCAATAGGTTAGTACATGAGACTACTGAAACAAAATGTAAAGTGTAGTAGAAGTTGCACAGAGTGCACAGTCAGATTTAGTGATGATTTATTCATAAGTCTCATAGCGTCCAAGAAGAAGATGTTCCTGCCCGATGGGAGGGGAGCAAACAGTCCCTGTGCAGGATGAGTAACGTCTTCCATAATGGAGGTGACTTTACTTCTGTACCTGTTGGTGTAAATGTCCCGATACTGGGTAGGCTGCTGCCGACATCCCACTATACAGACCTAACCCCCCATTGCAGTGCCGTCCCGTCTGCAGCTGCTGTACCACACCGTAATACAGGAGGTGAGGATGCTCTCTACCACACACCTGTAAAAAAAGGTCAGAATAGGGGGGCACAGACCGGCCTGCTTCAGCCTGCTCAAGAAGTAGAGACGCTGGTGGGCTTTCTTAACCAGTCAGGCTGTGTTGTAGCTCCATGAGAGGTTATTTTTAATAAGCACACCCAGGTATTTGAAGCAGGTGACAATTTCAACCTCTCCTCCATTGATGTTAAGGGAGAGTGCGAGTCCACCAAAAATTCACAATCATTTCCTTGGTTTTCTTGACATTGATGCTAAAGTGTGGATAATTATTACTTAGCCTTATGTACTTTATGTGCCTTTATACATTCCTAGTTGCATCAGGACCAACTTGCAAAGGGGCCTTATATTAGAGTCAATGAGTAAAGTCCGATTTTGCTCATTTACTGCAAAATATCAACAGGAATTCTTTCTGCAGAGGTGAAACTATGGGCAGTATGGCTGAGACCATTGGATGGCCCTTCTTCATACTCGTGTGGCTAGTTAGCATCACCTTGAGAAGGCCGTAAGTGTTACTATCACCGCTGAACTTTGGATTCCTCTTTTGCATTAGCTGTCTCATTGATGGCGGAGCTTTAATACAGTACAATACTTTGGTACAGTAATAATAATAATTATAATAATAATAATAATATTTTTATTAAGGGTTGGCACAGTGGCGCAGTGGGTATCGTTGCTGCCTCGCAATAAGGAGACCCAGGTTCGTTTCCCGGGTCCTCCTTGCGTGGAGTTTGCATGTTCTCCCTGTGTCTGCGTGGGTTTCCTCTGGGTGCTCTGGTTTCCTCCCACAGTCCAAAGACATGCAGGTTATGTGGACTGGCGATTCTAATTTGACCCAAGTGTGTGCTTGGTGTGTTAGTGTGTGCCCTGCGGTGGGTTGGCGCCCTGCCCGGGGTTTGTTTTGTGCCTTGTGCCCTGTGTTGGCTGGGATTGGCTCCAGCGAACCCTTGTGACCCTGTAGTTAGGATATAGCGTTTTGGATAATGGATTGATGGATATTTTTATTATCAATTTATTTTTAGGTCTCTCCACATAAATTAATTCAATATCATTTTAACTCAGTTTGATTCAACCAAAACAACAAAATACGGGTTGTTTTAAATGACATTGCAATGTATGTGTTCTTAGGGAATTCTCTCTGGCCTATTTCTTTTTTCCAATAGTGATGTGACGTCTTAATGTGGTATTTAATTATTGAATTACTTAAGCTACTTGTGACCACCATAAACTTAACATACTCCTCTGTAGATTGTTAATAAAGTGTCCCGTACAGCATTATGGCTCTGTGTTTGGGACTGCTATCTCCCAGGCCCAGCCTCCTTTTTTCAAACTCCATGCCCAGTGCTGGTGGGAGTTGCATGTTCTCCCTATGTCTGTCATGGTTTTTCCCCCCACATCTCCCTTTTGGATTATGCAGGAGTGGACCCTGTGATGATTTAGTATCCTGTCTGCTGCAGTAGACTCTGTCCCTGTGTGATGCTGAATTGGATTAAGTGAGTTATATTCCTGTTTTGCCACACAGTCTTACCCCTTTTGTGCCCTGGCTGCTGACTTAAGCCCATGTCACATTAGACGACTTTTCCCAGCGATTTTCAGTCATAGCCTTCATTTATATAATCCTAGCCAGTCGGCCTGTGAAGCCGATCGCCAAATGTGACATATCTAATGACTGAGACTAACTAGTCTGTGTCTGGCTAGGATAAAATCAAAAATGTTTGATTTTGTCTTTGGTCAGAGGGGTGAACCCTTTGTGTGCAAGAATTGAGAGTCAATGAGCTTTCTGTCAGAAGCACAATGCAGAGAATGTATCTACGAGAAATAAGGAACACACAGGTTTTGGATCGCACAAATAGAAGAGAAGCTCCTCTGTCTGATGTCTCGTGCTTTATGTACTAAAACAGAATGAAAAAGGGAAAACAAAGGGCTGAAACTGCGACAGAATACTCCACAGCTATTAACCCTTCACACAGAGCTGATTCAGTGTTGGCTCTGTCAGGCAGCACAAGGGGCTATGGGCCTCACAAACAGGACAGAAACGTTACAGTCTGTCGAGTCTGACGTACCATAGCAGAATGGAGTAAAGAAATAAAGCACAGACACTGTTGCTGAATTTCTGTAGCTGTTAACCCTACAAACAAGGTCGTGTCTATCGGGCAGCCGCTATTGGCTGTCAGACAAAGGGGGGAACATGAGTGTGTTGGAACATCGGTGCTTGATCAATAAACGTGACATGGGCTGTGATTTTCAGTCAAGTGATTTAACATGATGCAGCGAAGAGATCAGCGACTGAGATCGGTAAATCTGACATACCTAGGGTTGCCAGATTAGAAAATTTGAAATATGGGACACTCTTAAAATCTCTCTATATTACTATACAGGCAGTCCCCAGGTTACGTACGAGATAGGGACTGTAGGTTTGTACTTAAGTTGAATTTGTGTGTAAGTCGGAACAGGTACATTACTTTAATAAATGTTATTGTTGACCGACTGTAACCAAGTGCTGTGCCAATGAATGACGGAGTTGCACCTCTCTCTGACCTTTTTATTATTTCTACTTTATTTTCAATGGTGATGGTTTTTCTCTTCTTTACTGTATCACCAGCACTTGCATCAGATTTGTGTTTCAGAGACATTGTTGAAGGGTGAAGACAAAAGGTTAAGATGAGCTCTTCTGCACAGCACTGTACACGCTATCACAGCAGGAAGGCACCCGTCGTCAACACGTCTGATATACTGACAAGAGACAACTTCCTGCGTAACAGTATAATCAGGCTTGCTATTGAGAATGACGGGGGGCGGCGAGGGGGGGGTTCATTACCAGCCCACCTCATAGTCACAGCCACTACAGTATGCTGCCTACAGTGTCCCCACCGAAAACGAACACGGTGCTGCCAAAGGCGGCCCCCATTCAATAGGCAGCCATCCGATGCACACTACAATGCTATCCCCCACCGCCCCGTTCACCCTCGATGGCCTCCGTTCAGCCACAACCGGGTTACCAGTTGCAGCATTACCAGCCGCCCACCGAGAACGAACGGGGCAGCCATGTCTGGTGGGCGGGCAGTGAAATCGCTTGCCTCCGGGAGCTGCCCAGAGGGACACTACATTGCTCAAGCAGTGAAGTCACCCCCTTCCAGCCACCTCTTGCAGCATTACCAGCCGCCCACCGAAAACGAATGGGACAGCTGTGTGTGGTGGGCAGGCAGTGAAACCGCTTGCCGCCGGGAGCCACCTGAGGGACACTACACTGCACGAGCAGCGAAATCGCCCCCCTCCAGCCTCCGTCCAGCCACCGCTTGCAGCGTACCCAGGCTGAAGATGATGGAGCAGCAGTTACTGAGGCGCATGCGTCACAGCTATGGCCCCGTTCGTATGTCGTAGTTCAGATGTTCGTAACCTGGGGACTACCTGTATATATAAATTTAGGGATCCTATTCACAATAACTTTATAAGCAAAACCTTTTCACGTGAAAAATATTGCACAATCAATGGGAATATTTTCTCAGCCTTGTGATTACTTGCATCTGTAGTTATGCCATAAAAAGATGAGTTATTTATATCTTTAACAATCTCTGCAATAGTTTTTGGAGCCATGACATTTTTTATTATTTCAGCACATTTAGTCCTAACACTTGAAAATTTGCTTGCAATTTTAGAATCAGGAAATACTGTTGGCAGTAATACGTTCGTACAGTCATTTGAACTGAATGACTGATGATGACAGACAGTATGGAAGGCCATTGCAACTTCTGCGGCTATTATTTTACTTTCCTCATCTGTGTTTTTCTTGATCAAGAAGTTTGTTATTTTACCAGCTTCTTTTGTAGTAGAGGCAATACAACGCTTGTGCTTGGCAGATTCTACGTGTTGCTTGATATGAGACTTCCCGCCATGTTCAATATTGAAAGTGCAATTGCATAAATCACAGTTTGCTTCGAAACAGCTTCTGTCCATTCGCTGGAATATTCATCACGAAATTTACACTTACGTTTTGGCATCTTGGGATGGATTAGTTTTTAAGTTAGAACAAAGTGGGCCATGGCAAGTAGTAACAACACTCTTTGTTGACAGTCACTGTATGTTGCAATGCTGACACAGACCTGCACAGCAGAGCGGCTGGAGAGCAAAACGGTAAGAGTGTCGCTGTCCTCAGCCGACCATAGCAACTGAACAAGTTGCAAACCGGCAGCAAACACTAGTTTCCTTGTTACATTTGGGTTATTTTCATCAAGAGAATCTGATAAAAGAAAGTATTATTACTTATAAAGTTACAACTAAGTACTGTAAGAAAGTAGTAAAAATATATTTTTACTACGAAATTTGAAAATGAACTAAATACGGGACATTTGGGTGTCCCTGAAAGGTCAGTACGGAACAGGGGACAAAATGATCAAATATGGGACATGTCCTGTATTTAAGGGACATCTGGCAACCCCAGACATACCCCACAATAAAAGTTGCGTAATGTGACATCGGCTTCACAGTTATCTGTGCGCCTCAGCTCATCTTCATTACTCCCATATTTATAATTAAAGCATATCAAATTAGAGGACAGTTCCTTAACGCTTCCAGTAATTATTAACAATTAACAATGTAATTAGCTTTCTAAAACCACTTATTTTTGGATTTATTTGTAATTGTCTTGATCAGGGCTGCTTTTGAAGGTGCTGCATTTCATCTTCTGATTGCTCATCAGTTTCTTTCATCGCTGGTTTCATTTAAGACATTTTAGCGATATAACCTGACGGGGATCTGCTTCTGTTTGGCCCTAAAACAGTTCCTAGCTTATAAGTAATGAGTACAAAAATATTGATTAAGCTGCTATCTGACATTGATTTCAGAGTGTGCAGCACATTTGTATCATAATTATTTTGAAAGGAAAATGTCAATATCCTTTTTGCTGCCTTTTATCTACTAACGAGTACAGTTTTTTATCTGCTACACACTGCAGATTTTTTAAAACCATGTCTGATGCCATCTTCAGTTTGTTGTGGAGTTTTATTTGGCTGGAATTGGGGAGCATACATAGCAATAAAGTTGGAGAATGGGACGAGCAGATCCACATAAAGCACAAGCAGATGGATTCACACCAGTCCTGGCACACACAGGCTCACACTCTCACTGTCCGTCAGGTGTCTGGTATGAGTGTAAGTGGGAGAAGCCTCTGCTTTTAAAACTGTCGTGATTCTTTAATTATTATGCACTAAAACTGGCTCTCCAATGAATGTTTTCTAAATGTTTAATGCCTGTCACCTGAAAATATTCTAACTGTCAGACCCCATCACAACTCTCATCTCTGCATCAATTGCATTAGGTGGCAGATCTCTCTCAATAAAATAATATTATCAGCCAAAATGATCATTTTTGTATCTACTACTCACCTTGTGCTGTTTGTAGTGATAAACAAAGAAAATGTTGATATATTATGTTTTCACAGAGATAATAAAATTCTTGATACAACCGACTTCAAGAAGTCCTGTCTTGAACAACAGCAAACAATACCAAAACGTTCAAGAAAAAAAATCTCTGATCTTTCACATTGCATAATCTAAATGTCAGGTATCCAAGTTCTGTTAAAAAAATATCTCTGGAAAGTTGTGTCTTGTGTGACAGCGAAGCAGACTGAAATGACATTGAGCTTTTCCATCTGAAGACCCACCTCACCTGTCATTCATTGGTCAGTAGTCCTGTCACTAACAGCTCATTCGTTGGCTGCCATGGTGCTTCACGTGATATGAACATCGCAGAGCACAGTCTGAGAGAGGTGTACAGTTAGAGATTAAAAGTTACAAAGAAATGAGCGAGGACATCAAGTAGAGTGTGTCACATATTTGTGCTTATCTGAAGTGCATCAGCAAGCCAAAAGTCAGTCAATTCACCAGTGCAGCTTCACAAACTGCTTTTGAAAAACTTGCAAATATGGCGTTGAATGTCAATGTGACAACCAATGAGCGAGGAGTTAGGTGGGATTTCAATTGGAAAGTTCAAGTTTATATAAATATGCTTCACTGTCGTGCCCGAGAGATTCTAACATTATTTTATCAGAAATACAGTACATATGTTGGGGATGTTGTCCAAATGTGACATTTGGATTATGCAACACAAATAATTAGAAAATTTGTCTTGGATGTTTTGATGGTTTTTTCTTTGAGCTAAGCCCTTATTGAAGCCCTTTACAGGAACATTGTTATCACCTTTATCCAAGAAAATATAAGATCAAAATTACTCTCGGCTATCTGATCTGTGAGGTTTATTCCACAGTGCATTATGTTAATTAAAACAGGAAACTAAGGCTATAAATTGACTCAGCTGAAAAACTCTATAAACTATGCAAACCAGCGGACAGGGAGGAAATATAACTGCCATGTAAGCAACCTGACAGGGAAATAGGAAGTGGAGACAACTTTGGCAGGCCATTAAAAGAGAGTAACTGTACCCTGTGGTGTGACGATGAGTTTATGATCAACAGTTACTGTATGCTATTTCTATTTCAGTTATGCCAGCCAAAGATTGCAGCCTATATTTGACAACTGGAAGTTCTTCTTTTGGAACCTGAGAAAAGTTTAAAGCTCTGGCAACTGCAGTGGGCATTAGTACTTACCTATGAACAGAAGGAAGACATCACTCCTGCTCATGCCTAGGAACCATGTTACCTGCACTCTTGCAGTGGCCAGAGCCGAATGCCATTCTGTCATTCAGTACTTAAAACTGTCTGTGTGTGTGTGTATGTTTGCATATGTATATATATATATATATTCATATATATTGTAAGATGGAAGCTATATAGCGCCCGACCTGACGCAGACTGGACATGGGAGGCACGTGTAAAATAAATAGACTTTTATTTTTCTTTATCTGTAGGCTACACCTTCCCCATACCCACAGACCCAACACAGTCCCAAACACACAAGTAACAAAGCACAAAAGCACTTTTCTCTTCCTCTCAGCACCACCACTCCTCCCAACCAACCTTGTCCTCCTCCACCTGACTCTGGCCGCTGAGTGGTGGTTGCTGACTCCTTTTATAGTTCACCCAGAGGTGCTCCAGGTGCTTGATCACCGGGTTCCAGCTGTACTTCCGGTTGTGATGAATATGCTGCCCACACGGGCTCAGGAGTCCCAAACACAGCACCCCCTGGAGGTGCCTGCGGGACCCAACAGGGCTGCACCCAACTCCATTCCCAGGGAGACCTGTGGGAAACCGAGGCACTACTCCACCCCAAATTGCGGCTATCTAGCATCCAGCGGGAGGTATTGCATTGTCCTGGGCTGCTCCCCCTGAATATAGAGTGCAGGGGCGTCCTGGCTGGGCATGGACGCCAGCTGCCTGCCACTATATATATATATATATATATATATATAGTATATATGCATACACACACACTCACCAGCCACTTTACTAGGTACACCTGTTCAACTGTTTGTTAATGCAAATATCTAATCAGCCAATCACATGGCAGAAACGCAATGCATTTCACCATGTAGACATTGTCAAGATGACCTGCTGAATTTCAAATCAAGTATAAGAATGGGGAAGAAAGGTGATTTAAGTGATTTTGAACGTGGCATGGTTATTGGTGCCAGACAGGCTGGCATGAGTATTTCAGAAACCGTTGATCTTCTGGGATTTTTCACACACAGCCATTTCTAAAGTTTACAAAGAATGGTCTGAAAAGGGAAAATACCCAGTGAGCGTCAGTTCTCTGGGCAAAAATGCCTTGTTAATGCCAGAGGTCAGAGGATTATGGCCAGACTGGTTTGAGCTGATAGAAAGGCAACATTAACTCAAACAAGCACTCATTATAACCAAGGTATACAGAAGAGCATCACTTTAAAGCAGATGGGCTACAGCAGCAGGAGACCATACCAGGTGCCAGTCCTATCAGTTAAGAACAGGTAATTACAATTCGCAAGGACTCACCAAAATTGGATAAAAAGAGATTGGAAAAAAAATGTTGCCTCATCTGATGAGTCTCTATTTCTGCTGCAAGATTCGGATGGTAGGGTTAGAATTTGGTGTCAATAACATGAAAGCATAAATCCATCTTGCATTGTATCAACAGTTCAGGCTGGAAGTGGTGGTGTAATGGTGTGGTGTGGATATTTTCTTGGCACACTTTGGGCCTAATAGTACCAATTGAGTATTTTTTAAATGCCACAGCCTACCTGAGTATTGTTGCTGACGATGTCCATCCCTTTATAATCACAGTGTACCCATCTTCTGATGGCTACATCCACCAGGATAATGCACTATTTCACAAAGCTCAAATCATCTCAAACTCATGCATTTATTTAAACAGGAGCTATCACTCAAACACATGCAGCATGCAAGCAGTGACGATGATGTTTTCCTGCAGCAGCAGTATACTGATACAAAGAAACAATATTAAATTAAATAGTAATAAAATGAAAAAATGAAAAAATTAAAATAAAATTAATGTTAGCATTTACTCCCGGTGGAATTGAAGAGTCGCATAGTGTGGGGAGGAACGATCTCCTCAGTCTGTCAGTGGAGCAGGACAGTGACAAAAGTCTGTCACTGAAGCTACTCCTCTGTCTGGAGATGACACTGTTCAGTGGATGCAGTGGATTCTTCATGATTGACAGGAGTTTGCTTAGTGCCCGTCGCTCTGCCACAGATGTTAAACTGTCCAACTTTAATCCTACAATAGAGCCTGCCTTCTTAACAAGTTTGTCCAGGCGTGAGGCGTCTTTCATCTTTATGCTGCCACCCCAGCACACCACCGCGTAGAAGAGGGCACTCGCCACAACCGTCTGGTAGAACATCTGCAGCATCTTACTGCAGATGTTGAAGGATGCCAACCTTCTCAGAAAGTATAGTCTGCTCTGACCTTTCTTACATAGAGCATCAGTATTGGCAGTCCAGTCCAATTTGTCATCCAGCTGCACTCCCAGATATTTAAAGGTCTGCACCCACTGCACACAGTCACCTCTGATGATCACAGGGTCCATGAGGGGCCTGGGCCTCCTAAAATCCACCACCAGCTCCTTGGTCTTGCTGGTGTTAAGGTGTAAGTGGTTTGAGTCGCACCATTTAACAAAGTCTTTGATTAACTTTCTGTACTCCTCCTCCTGCCCACACCTGATGCAGCCCACAATAGCAGTGTCATCAGCGAACTTTTGCACGTGGCAGGACTCGAGTCATATTGGAAGTCTGATGTATATAGATTGAACAGGACCGAGAAAGTACAGTCCCGCGGCGCCCTGTATTGCTGAACACAATGTCAGACCTGCAGTTCCCAAGACGCACATATTGAGGTCTGTCTGTAAGATAGTCCACAATCCATGCCACCAGGTGTGAGTCTACTCCCATCTCAGTCAGCTTGTCTCTAAGGAGCAGAGGTTGGATGGTGTTGAAGGGCTAGAGAAGTCCAAAACATAATTCTTACAGCACCACTGCCTCTGTCCAGGTGGGAGAGGGATCGTGTAGCATATAGATGATGGCATCCTCCGCTCCCACCTTCTCCTGGTATGCAACTGCAGAGGGTCGAGGGCGTGCGGACCTGTGGCCTCAGGTGGTGAAGCAGCAGCCGCTCCATGGTCTTCATCAGATGTGACATCAGAGCAACAAGTCATTCAGCTCACTAGGACGTGATACCTTTGGGACAGGGGTGATACAAGATGTTTTCCAAAGCCTTGGGACTCTCCTCTGTTCCAGGCTCAGGTTGAAGATGCGCTGTAGAGGACTCCCAGTTCCAACACACAGGCCTTCAGCAGTGTGGCGATACACCATCTGGACCCGCTGCTTTGCTGGCACAAAGTCTTTTCAGCTCTCTGCTCACATGGGCTGCTGTAATTGTGGGTGGGGATGTCTCACCTATGCTGGTATCAGCAGAAGGATGGTTGGAGGATGCAGTACTCCGAGGTGAGAGTGGGTTACTGTGATCAAACCTATTAAAGAAGTTGTTCATTTGGTTTGCTCTCTCCACACCTGTCTCGATGGCGGCACCCCGCTTCGAGCTGCAGCCAGTGATAATCTTCATCCCATCCCACACTTCCTTCATGCTGTTGTTCTGCAACTTCTGCTCCAGCTTTCTCCTGTACTGCTCTTTCGCCCCCTGAGCTGGACTCGGAGTTCCTTCTGCACGCACTTGAGCTCATGCTGATCACCACCTTTAAAAGCCCTTTTCTTCTGGTTCAAAAGGCCCTTGATGTCACTTGTAACCCATGGCTTGTTGTTAGCATAGCAGCATACTGTTCTTACTGGAACTACAATGTCCATACAGAAGTTGATGTAATCAGTTGTGCATTCAACAGCCTCTTCAATGTTCTCACTATGTGACCCAAGCAATATATCCCAGTCTGTAGTTCCAAAGCAGTCTCTCAGAGCCTGCTCTGCCTCAGGGGACCACTTCCTGAATGAGCGTGTAGTTGTAGGTAGCACCCTCACTCTTGGTTTGTATTGAGGCTGAAGCAGAACCAGGTTGTGATCTGCTTTCCCAAGCGCAGGCAGCGGGGTGGCGCTGTATGCGCCTTTAACGCTTGCATACAGTAGGTCGATAGTCCTGTTTCCCCGGGTGTTACAATCCACATACTGGGAGAAGGCAGGTAATGTTTTGTCCAGCGTTACATGGTTAAAGTCTCCAGCGATTAGCACAAGTGCCTCAGGGTGCTGCGTTTGTAACTTAGCAACTGCGGAATGGATGATGTCACTCGCTATCTCCGTGTTCGCTTGAGGGGGGATGTAAACAATAACAACAATCACGTGTCCAAACTCTCTGGGCAAGTAATAGGGGCGCAGACTTACGGCCAACACTTTCACAGATCATAAGAACAGATAGCCTTCCTGCACAAAAGAGAAGACAGAAAGTGAGCATAAGACCAGGTCAGAAGTCAGTTTTAAATGTTCCTCACATCTACCATTGGGCGACAGATGCGTTACGTAGGGAGCTGTGAACTTGCAGGCCAATCCCCAGCCTGAGTTAGCAGAGTTTCACTGCACAGTGCAGTTTGAGGGTTGTCAGAGTCTCAAAAATCTCACAATACACACTGTTTTCAACGCACCTATTACCACCTATTTTGAGTGCACAAGTCCAGATTTCTAGCAATGGAAGCTGATTTTGGTACACACTTATTTTCAAGAAAATATTACATATAAAGCTTAGTGGAAATGTAAAACTTCCATAAATTTGGTTCAATGCCATTTTTAATGTTAGCTTTGATTTCTGATCTGCTGTCTTTCTGCCATTTCTTTCTTCTTTTGCATTTGGAAAAACTAGGGGACTCCGCCCCCTGCTCGCTTCACTTGCCAATCCCTGTGCAGGTCCTACACGCCAGTCATTTCCCGGATCTGCTGCTTGTGACAAATCATGCTGTGTTGTGGATGAACACAAATATCAACTCTGTCTTTGATACTATTGTCACTGACAATTCGTCACATGTTGGTTTATTATATATGTGAGCCTGATCATTAGGATTAATATAGAAATCCAAGAAAACTTCTTTGTTCGTGTTTTTCAGATAAATTTCATGTAAAGTGCGATACTTTTGGATGTATGGATTTGTATCTATTATTGGCTGTAGAATTTCTAATATGTCTGATCATAAATATAAATCTGACCGAATTGTGGCTTCTTTGAATTTAAACTTGTAGCAGCTTTAATTGTTCCGGGAGTATTGTTCTGAATCGTGTAAATCTAAATCTTTTGAGCATTGAATGATGCGAATGCGAACAGATTATTGTAGATTCGGATTTTTTGCCTGTAGTGTTTGTGGATTTCACTTTCACCAAATAACAAATCTTTTATTTCTCACGGATACGACTCTTCATTGGGAAGAAACACTACTCTTCCCTGATGGCAATACAAATTAGACGATCTACAAGTCTCTGACTTAAACTTTAAAGTGAAACAATATCTACATACTTCTGTGATATCACCTATTTCCATATATTTGATCTCTTTACGCTGTTATTTCACAAAGTAACTGTCTCGCGGGACTTGGAATTATCTCTCTGAAAATGTCTCATCTCGTCTCTCTGAAAAAGTCTCGTCTTGTCCCAAGATTTTTTTATATAATAGAGAGACAGTTCAAATGAAAGCAGGTAGACATACTAATATCAGAAATATTTTCTGAAACATTTTTTTGACACTTGTACCTGGTTTGGAGCACCACAGACAACAACTGACACATCCATTTGGCGATATCCCATTCATAATCGCTTGGCAGACTTGATGGATTGTAATGCCGTGTTTATTTCTGTTGGCTATTTCTGTTTATCAGTTTGGACCGCGGACCACAGATGTGCTGTCAATGACAGTCATCCAAGTAAGAAGAACAAGTTTTGTGGTTCACATGCTAAGTTAATGTCAGTGTTTTTGAAATGTAGTTTTTGGCTTTTTTCTTTTACCTACTTTTACCCCAAACGTGACTTGGAATTCTGTGTAATTACAGTTAACCACAAGTCAGATTCGGAGTGACGTTTAAGGAACAGATTTGCAGTTTTAAACCCAAATAACACTCAGGACAGTATTCTTGTACCATCTAGTGCAGGGATCTCAGACTGCAGTCCTGGAGGGCCGCAGTGGCTGCAGGTTTTTAATCTAACTCATCCATCCATCCATTATCCAACCTGCTATATTCTAACCCTCTTTTTAAATTAGTGATCTGTTTTTGCTGCTAATTAACTTCTTTTGAGTTCATTTTAACTGACTTGTTTTTTAAGATTTGTTCCCTGGAATTTCTGCATCGTTCCTCTGAATTGCTTCACTTCTTTCCTTGAACTCCAATTTCACTCCAACCAGTTGATTAATTAGGCACTGAGTCTTGTTACTAATTAAACCTGTTCTTTAATTCCATGGCTTGTTGCTGCTCTTATTGTGCAATAGCATACATTTTCAAAATTGTTGATTTTTTCTTTACCTTTGTAAGAACACTGTTTTGTGGACCTGAGCAGATCCACATTCCTGAGACCTCCATCCTTTTTATTATGAGATATTGTATGATGGTCACAGTTTGCTGGTCATGTTTTGGTTCATTTTGTATCACATTATTGTTTGGCTGCTAATTAAGGAAAAAAAACAATTATTAGGTCTGAGTCTTCAAGAGCAAGTTGATTAAAATGAATTCAAAATAAGTTAATTAGCAGCAAAAACATCACTAATTAAGAAAAGGGTTAGAATGAAAAACCTGTAGCCTACTGGGGCCCTCCAGGACTGGAGTTTGAGATCCCTGGTCTTGTGGATCAAATAACATCATGTTGCAAAAAAAAACATAACAGTAGGGGGCTACAGGAATGCTCCACCAAAAATGATAAATATTTATATGTTACTTACCTGAAGTTGTTTGTAGTGATGGCTAAGAAAACATTTTTAATCTCATATTTTCATGAACAGTGGAAATTACAAATTTTCTGATAAAAGGAGCTTTGAAATGGACTAGCAGGGGCAAATGCGGAAAAACAACAAACATTATTAAAGCTTCCTTGAAAATATTTCACGTTACTGGTGTTACATAATCCACATGGCAGTTATTCAGTCATATTCTCACTGCATCCAAATTACATGTGTATTTATCAAAATACTGTTGAATGAATACTTGCGGAAAATTAGAGTAGTGCATGAAAGTGAAATCCATAGAAGGCTTTCTGCACGGTATAGTGACGTCGTTTTATGGCTGTGGAGTGTTGAGAAATGGATTGAGCAGTTCAAATATGGTCAGAATAGTGTTACGCACAAAGAAGGAGAAAGACGCTGCGACGCTGCTGCGTGTTCACTATAGATGACAACATTGAGCAAGTCTGTATCATGATTCAGTGCAAACCAAAAATGAATTTGGCTCCCGGTACTCCTTCAGCACATAAAAAGCAGATCACTGCTCACTGCTGTTTTTTGGTGCAAATGCAGAGTGGAGCGGCCATGTTTGCTACTAGAAATATAGCAGTTCAAAACTTTACCACTCTGACTATAGGGTGGTCCAGATCTAATTATGCAATTTTCATTACACTATAACTTATTAAGTTTATTACGTAAGTTATTAAGTTTATTCCCGGACCATCGAGAAGTGTGTGAACTGACGACATGAAGAATCATCTTTGCACCGAACTGGAATCGTCCCCACATAAATCAAAGTCATCCAGACGATCTGGATCTGCATAATTAGATCTGGACCACCCTGTACAGACGCACTACAACTGCGTGGGGAAAGCTGTACAGCCAACTCAAATAATGTTATCACAAAAGTGTGTATAAATTGACTTACCTTAGTATATAAAAACCTTCCTCCTTACATATGTTTACCATAACTGCAGGTTTTTTTTTCTCCATGTTTAAAACCATGTGAAAATGTTTTCTGGTGTCTAAACAATTAGGTTAGTGTGGCCGCAATGGTAAAGCTCAGCTTAGAGTTTTAGCTTTTCCATCATCTATAATTTGTGCAGGTCACCGCATGCTATTTTTTCCTATCACTCAGACCTCCCCATTAACAGTCACCAAAACATGTCAATAGCTAACCGTGATGCCTAAAAATTTTATTGGCCTTGTCACATTTCCAAAATACGCTTTTCCCCCTTTTTTTCATCTGGAACCTTTTTCTGAAAAATGTATAGGAGTTGCAAGGTGTTGCCAAACTGTTAGGGAGCTGAATATGATTTGTAAAAGCTGTGTGAAATATAATAGTAGCTGACTGCAAGTGAAGGGGGCAGCGAAAAAACAGACAGCTGAATGTGTGCCTAATGATCATTTCAGACTTAAGGGAAAATACTATTAAAAATCATTACCAGTAAGTCCTTTCACAAACAAATTGTGTGAAAAAGTAAATATTGAGCTGTTTCAATGTGTAACTTTGTCTCCTACCAGCTCGCCTTCATGCCTTTGAAATGACAAGAAGCCCTCAAGTTCCTTTCTCATGCTCGTCATATTGCCACTAAAGATCACGTGAATGACTAACATATTCACACATGGAACCAATAGAATACACATACAAATCTGCGACAGAGTGGATATGTAAAACCAGTGTGTATCGTACGCAAAACACACATAAAACCACCATGTTAGACCAGCACACCAGTAGTATATGAACGCAAGCCAATATACCGTAGTTCATATGCAAACCGAGAGCATACGAGCGTAAACCAATGCAGTTTACTCACAAACCAATAACAAATGTACTGGAACTAATGATATACATGTGCAAATCAATATAGTTCATATGTATTACATGTAGGAAGTAAAAATGTTAGGTTTGAATACACAATGGGCGGTCGGAAAATCAAGAGTACACCTTATGAGAAGGATTTAGGAGTCATAGTGGACTCTAAGCTATCAACTTCCCAACAGTGTTCAGAAGCCATTAAGAAGGCTAACAGAATGTTAGGTTATATAGCGCCTTGATGTGTGGAGTACAAGTCCAAGGAGGTTATGCTCAACCTTTATAATGCACTGGTGAGGCCTCATCTTGAGTACTGGGTGCAGTTTTGGTCTCCAGGCTACAAAAGGACATAGCAGCACTAGAAAAGGTCCAGAGAAGAGCGACTAGGCTGATTCCAGGTCTACAGGGTTTGAATTATGAGGAAAGATTAAAAGAGCTGAGCCTTTACAGTTTAAGCAAAAGAAGATTAAGAGGTGACATGATTGAAGTGTTTAAAATTATGAAGGGAATTAGTCCAGTGGATCAAGACTTGTATTTTAAAATGAGTTCATCAAGAACACGGGGACACAGTTGGAAACTTGTTAAGGGTAAATTTCACACAAACATTAGGAAGTTTTCTTTACACAAAGAATGATAGACACTTGGAATAAGCTACCAAGTAGTGTGGTAGACAGTAAGACATTAGGGACTTTCAAAACTCGACTTGATGTTTTTTAGCAGAATTAATTGGATAAGACTGGCGAGCTTTGTTAGGCTGAACGGCCTGCTCTCATCTATATTGTTCTGTTGTTCAAACAAGCAGTATACAAATACAATACAATGTTGTTAAACCAGTAGTGTTCACTTGTAAACCAATAGATTACACACAAAAGCATATGATTTGTTGCCTGTGTGACCCTTCATAGTGTCAAAACAGTAAAAGCATGTAAATCAATTAAAATTGACCTTTCATTCTGCATTACTTTAGATAACAGATTTGGATAAACTAATGAAGTTAATGTTATGAAAGGCTTTGAGCTGGCAGTTATTTATCCATCCATCTATCCGTTTTCCAATCCCATTTTATTCAGGGGTCCAAAGACAAGTTAGGAATAAGCCCTGAATGGGTCTCATCTATCTGAAGGTTTGCTCACTCACACAGAGCCAGTTTAGAGATTCCAGCTAATCTAGAATGCAAAGAGAAAAGCCTCCACAGATATGAGGAGAACATAGCAACATCATACAGATAGCAAAAACAACTCAAGCTCCTGTAGACCTGAGATAGAAAAACTAACCTCTGTGCCACCCTTCTGCCCCTCCGACGATCCCTCTTGTCTTTATTTTATCAAGCTTTGATCACAGAGAGCACCCACATATGACAAGTTTAGAATAGAAAGCAAAGCAAGACAGGTCAGACCCAAGGAAAACTGTGGAGCCTGCAGCCATCCTGAAGTCAAAATCTGTTATATTTCTCCTTTAGGTTCTAATTTTGGACTTCTCCTCACTCCACTTCACTTTAAAAGTGAATGATTTTGCGTGGCTAAATGATTAATCTGTGGTGGGCTGGCGCCCTGCCCGGGGTTTGTTTCCTGCCTTGCGCCCTGTGTTGGTTGGGATTGGCTCCAGTAGACCTCCGTGACCCTGTAGTTAGAATATAGCAGGTTGGATAATGGATGGATGGATAAATGATTAATGTCTCACTAGGCGCTGAACCTACGGTGCTTATCCCACGTTCTTTTGGGGGAGGAGGTTTTTGCCAGAGCCTAATCCTAAATGACTCATTAACACTAATACAGCAAAAGCCTTACACTGCACATGCATACCCACCCATACAGACGTACAAAAGGGAATGGAAATTCCCTGGGGAACCCTGCTAACCTGCTTTTGTTTTCTCATGTAACTCAAATGAGTCTGTTTACCCAGTGCCTTTGTATCTTGCAGGTGCGTAGAGACAAAGCAGACAGCCCAGGCCTTTATAGCAAGAACTTCTTCACAATATCAACTTAAGGGAGCACCTGTTTTGTTTGAAGGCTATACATATATATATATATATATACTGTATACACCTATAATAAGCAACAAAGATCTAAAAAAGTTACAGTATTCACTGGAAAAGTGCCATGTGAAGGGCGTTTTATGCTACTATAATGCTGGGTGAGCACTGCTGTTACACATGGCTACGTGTGGTAGTACTGATCAAAACTCCTTAGCTTGGATGGAGACTTACCTCCTTATTTCAGTGTCAATCCACTTTCCATTTTCTTCGTATTGGTCCATTAAGCTTGACATCAGTGTTCCTAATGTATGACCATTACAGTATTTTGACAAGTAGAAGGCAGTGTGGGCCCGCAAGCTTTCTGACTGAATTCCTGCCTCAGCCTCCCTTTGTATGCCAAAGTAAATCACGTAAGCCCTCTGTGCTTCAATTATAAATAAAAAAAAAATAGTGTTTCCATGTTATAGCCAGTGTTTCACCCCTGGTTTAATCCTATTTTCTTTTTATAATTCTCATTATGTGAATGGGTTACATTCCTGAAAAACCCTGTGGAAATGAAAACCTCAGATGTTGAAGCATTGATCATATGGGAAACATAGGGTTAGGTTCTAACGGATTCTATTCACAATACATTTTTGCTACCTGTTACCAAAAACATATAATTTTGTGTACCTAAAAGCAGCTAAGCTCATCATAATGTGTCTTGTCCCGTGCAGGTGCACCGGCTCACCTCTCTCATCTACAAGGATTGGTAATGACCCTTCCTTAGGTTCCCCTGTGGAAACCTTGCTTCCAATACGTAGTAAAGTTTGATCACCTTCTTGGTGCTCCGCCAGAGGCCACAAGCGATCCTGATCCAAGGACTTCACTGAATCATCCAATTGCTAGTAGATGGTTGGTGTGTATAAAGTGCAGGGAGTTGATCAATGTGAGCTTATGACCCACACTTTCTGGGAATTCCATGTTTGTAGGGATCAACTGCAAGCTCTAGTCCGCATCACAAATGGAGTTCAACAGCCTCTTCTTGGTGCTAAGCAGACACTCATTGATCCATTCAGTGTAATATGTATGCAGTCCCAGACATCTAAGGGCATTACACATCTGTTGTTGCTTAGTTTTACATGACAGTGTTGCTCGATAGACCACCAAGTATTTTTCCCTACACCACATGGGCATGAGTAGGCATGAGTAGTCCGCACATGCCGTGAAATGGATTACACTTTTATAACAGCAAAAAAGGAAATCCGCGGGAATGGAGTCCACGGATGCTGAGGATTCATTGTATTTAATCATTTTGTTCTCTTTTCAATATTATTTTGTAAATATGTTGTACTTTTCTTTTTATTAATATTGTTTTGTTTTTTATTTTCTTATGCTATTGTCATGTTAATTATATATTTATTTATTTTGTGTATTTTGTACATCAAGTCTGGGGGTGAGGACCCTGATCCTATTCTGTCTTTTCCATTTCAAGTGGTAACTTTTTACACCTTTATTGGGAGTTTTGAAGGCTGCAGATTATGAATCTACAATTACTTTTTGTAACTAAGCCTTAATTTTGTTTTTGTTATTTTTATTTTTATTGTTATTGGCACTATATTGTGTAGGTATAACCAGCTCCGTTTGGTGCTCTGGTTTCCAGGGCTGCTTTTGCCTCTCTAGGAACAACTCTTCTGAGGTCTTGTTCCTTGTCTAATTACTCATTGGGGTAACTTATCCGAGCAAATTCGAAAACAAACCTTTTTGTCTAGTGCTTTTTGAATTCTCCCGTTCTTTGATCTTTTTTCATATTTGTTCAACTTTGGTTTTTGTCTGGCATTTTGGCTTTGGTGACTTTTTGATTCTTGATTCTTTTTCTGGTTTTGACTATGTCTTTTATCATGGTCATTATTTCAAATAGTTTGCTATCTTCTACAATAAAGCTAGCGAATTACAAGAATGGCAGGATAATTAGTATGAGTGACCCCAAGAGGAGGCGCCTCATTCATGATAAAGTATGTGAGGAATACAGGGAGCTAATATGGATGTGCTCTGTCTTTAAATGTGTTTCCATTCTGTGCACCTTGTGGGTGGAGTTTTGGGAGGTGTGGCCACTCTGATGTCAATGCTGCTGGGTCCTCCCCCTGCCTTTATGTGGAGGCCAGAGTGAGAGACCAGCCAGTGGGTCATTGAGAGCTGTTTGGTGGGGGGGATTTGTAAGTACTGTTTTCTTTTCACAGTTTCTGATTCTTGATTTTTGCTTCTGTTATTGGATTTTGCTTATGGATTTGCTATTAGGACTCATTTATCTAGCTTTGCTTTAGGGAAATCCTTTTGAACACTTTTTGCTCTTTTAAGCATTCTTTTACAGTTTTCTATTTTTGTAATAAATATTTGCCTTTACAATGATTCTTGGACTTGTCTCTACTAGTCAAGAGTTTTCACGATTTCTCTTACTAGTAAGGCATTTTTGTGTATTTTGGAAGTTTATAGTCTTTTTGAACTTTCAAAGCCAGCTTCCATTTTTTGGGCCTGCTATGCTGGAAGCCAGTAGGCAGTGGCCAGGGGCAAACTGTTCTGTATGTGTCTCATCTGGGCTGGTCTGTGAAGGTTCTCCCTTGCATTATGCTCTTTTGTGGAGGCCTCAAAACCACTTTTGCCACATTTAACTCCCTTTCACCCAAAACCATTCAAATCGTAACATTGATCTTATAGGGATTCATGGATAAATAATACAGTACATATAAAAGCTTGACCTGCCAGAAAATTATCACATATTTGCTAACTGATAAATCCACCTTAATAAAGGGATAAGAGTCTGTGTGTCCATCCTATTGCTATGTAAAGATGGTGCATCATAAACATTTATAGTAATACTATGCATTGCATTTGTGCTTTGCAATAGATGGTGCATCACAAATATTAACACTGCTTTTATGAATCCCATACCCAATAGAATATAACATAGCATTGCATGATGGACTGCAAACGCTAAAGCTGAGGTCTACATAAATTATTTAGATTTTTAACCGGTCTTAGACAGGTAGCCTAGCTATTCCACCTTAATAAAAGCATAAGTGTCTGGATATCTGTGTGTCCACCCAGTTGCTATGTTTGTCATTTTGGAGCATCCCAAACATTTGTAGTAATAAAATACATTGCATTTGTCATTCTAATAAATGGTGTATCACAAACATTAACACTGCTTTTATGAAACCCATACCCAATAGCATATAACTGAGACCTATGCATTGCATGGTGGACTACAAATGCTAATGCTGAGGTCTACGTTGATTACTTAGATTTTTTATCCCATCTTTGATGGGTAGCGCAGCTATTCCACTTGTATAAAAGGATTAGTATCTCTGTATCTGTGTGTCTGCGCGGCTGCTATGCCTGTCATTCCAACAGATGGAACATCACAAACATTTTGAGTAATAAAATGCATTGCATTTATGATTCTAATAGATTAAACTTATTTGGCTGACACCTTACAATATTTTTAATGCAATTGGTTATATGTCTTTTTGGTTTTCTATTTAGAGCACTGTCAGGTCAAGTGAGTTGCTCGTGGTCACACACTGTCAGTAGCAGGAACTGAACCCATAAAATTCAGGGTTTGAAGTTCAAAGCCTTATCCACTACATCACACTGCCTGATGGTGCATCACAAACATTAACACTGCTGTTACAAATCGCATACCAAATGGCACATAACAGAGACATATACATTGCAGGGGGCACAGCAAACGTTAAGCCTGAGGTGTACATTGATTACTTAGATTTGAACTCGTCTTAGACGGGCAGCACAGTTAGAACCCAATAAATATACAGTACAAGCCTTTGACCTGAGAAATTGGTAGCTTGGGTTTTTGGGATACTTTACCTGGTTTGCTCAAACTTAACTGGGTAATTTACTGGCGTATTCCTGGCATACTCTGTTTGTATCTGTTATCTGCATTAAAGAACATGTATGTTTATAATGTGAAACTATTTTAATAAATAAAACAGTGTCAATCAATGATAATAAAGGAGAAGTCTAAATAAATGTTAGAATTTATACGTTTTCTTCCGAAGTAAATCAAGCCTAGCACATCCCCTTCATATATGTTTGCTGTTAAATGTGACTCAAAATATAAGAAGTTATTGTAGTGTAGATGTTAGGTGCTGCTGACTGGTACAAAACTCCAAAAAGGGAGCCTTGATGTAGTTCTTGGGTGACAGTGACAGGTACAGTAGCAGGCAATGATTAATGAAGCAGTGACAGCTTGTCTGCTAGGTACTTGAAACTTTACCAAGAACGGATTGCCTTAATGTTTAAGTTTGCTCAAGTAGAGCTGACATTGCTTGTTAAATATCATTCATTTCATTCTGTTTTCCAAGTTAAAAGACATTCTGGCACATTCTTTTTAAACTTTTTAAACTTAACTAATTGGGAATTTAGCAAAACATGCAATTTTTGGCATAGAATTTATTTGACCATTTACTGATTTGAAGTGGCTTGATTGATATAAACTGTGATTTAATGTTACATAGGGATAGAATAAAGTTCTAACCGCACAATGTACACATAACCATACCAGCTGTTTGCTAATATTATTTTTTTTTTATGCTGAAAAGTATACTGACAAAATTTACAAGCAACGCAACAAACTCTGTGTCTGTTTTGAACTTTTCGCTTTTTTAATGTTTTTTCTACTCTCTTAAAATATTTTTTAGAACAATATTTCATGTGAGAATTTAGGCTGCTTTTTCTCCAGCACCTCCTGTGCAGGTTCTTTGCAGTTCTACATTTCCTGAATGTAATGATTAATTATTCACGGAGCTACAGTATTATTTTGTTTATCAACTGCGCACCTCCAGCTTGTTATTCCTGTTACTGGCACGCAGCTCCTGGCAGCCCTGGCAATTACACTGCACAACACCATACGTTGCATCCTAACCATCTCACTCTTGACGAGCTCATGTTGATAGTGCCCATCAGGAGTCTGTGAGCCTCACAGATTGGACAGAACATGTCTCATGCTTTGTGAGTAGTAACATTACAAGCTTCAATGATCCATCACAAAAATATTCATTTGTTAAAAAATCCACGCAAAATGACACCTTTTATTGGCTAACTAAAAAGATTACAATATGCAGGCGAGATGCAATCTTGGGATCTGAGTTGCCTCGAAAGCTTGCATATTGTGATCTTTTTAGTTAGCCAATAAAAGGTGTCATTTTGCTTGGCTTTTCTCTACATTCATAATGGCTAAAACGGTACAACACCCTAGTACTATTTGAAAAATCCCCCAAATTTAATTATATTCTTTTTCTACTTTCTGGTTTCTGATTCTACCGTTTTTGTTTCTGACTTTGATTACTGGTTTACAGTTAGGTCTCGTGTTTAGGATTTGGTCTTTATGGTTTCAGCTCATTCATGGTTTGACAAGTGTGCCTTTTCTCACCTTCAGGTAAAACAGTGTCATGGGTGAACATACATTTATTACGTTATTCCTCAGTTGAAGAATTTTTGTGTTTTTTTTTTACTTTAATTTTATGAGTAAGTGAAGTTTTATATTAGCTTAATTGCTTGTTATTTATTATTTTTACCGCCACACCATTCTGGTACCTGATAGCAACTGTTGTTTTCTGATCAGGTTACTAAGACGCGAGTACTGGGGACACGCACTGGAGGTGACACCATATTTAAACTCCCTATTCAGGAAATGCAATCATCTGACGTATTGAAAACAAAACTGCAACACATTTCTCTTGCTTTAAATATCTTTTTGGTTTTCCTTCTCGTGTGTCCTTGGATTTCTTCTTTCGGTTTGCATATTGGGATTAGAAGCTTCTCTCTGTTTGATCTCCCGGTTACGACTTCATGCTTTGTCTCTCTACATCGCGTTCAGTCGCTCTGTTCCTGATCCATCCTTCCTTTCTTTCTCTTTCTGCATTATAATCAACAGTTGTGCACCACGGGCAGCTCCTGAACGAGTGCAGTGCCAGTCGCACAAGGATTTTACTCCTTAGGCATTTGTGTAATTCTCACATTTATTTTTTAAACAAATTTTTATTTATTTCCCAACATATGCATTGCATTAGAAAAATTATAATACACCAAACACTCAAACCCTTGTTGCTACAACTAAAAAATGATCCTAATCAAAAATACAATAAAGAGTTAAATTCATTTGTCAAAAGCAACTAGAAGCTCAGTGTTTCCCAGTTTTCAGAGCTTATGGAGCACCAGAACTTATTTAAGTGTGTCATTGTGCGACCCAGGCACCATCTCTAACTTGACTTTCTTTACTGTTTATTCATGCGTATTGTTGCTTTTTATGAGTTCTTTTGTGTTTTGTGTTCCTGAAATAGTTTTTGTTTTCTTTCTTTTTTGTATTGTATAGGGTGTTCCAGATCTAATTATGCAATTTTCATTGCGCTGTAACTTATTAAGTTTATTACATAGAAAATCACCCAAAAAATCCCGGACCTTTGAGAAGTGTGCGAACTGATGACATGAAGAATCGTCTTTGTGCCGAAATGGAATTGTCCCCGCATAGATCAAAGTCATCCAGATGATCTGGATCTGCATAATTAAATCTGGACCACCCCGTATAAGTCTCTAATTAGTGTTGTGTCATCTGTTAAACTTCTGCTATTTCATGTCAGTTCTGTTTATTTCCCTTGTCTGTGTAGCAGCTGCGAGGTCCGCCACTGAGGCATCACCTACTGTACTGCTCCTGGTGTTTGGCTGTCATTCTTGGATTCCAGTTTGCTCTTTGTTTGGTTTTTTACTTTTCTTATTCTTATCATTAGATTTAAATTTTGGATTGCGGATATGGTGGTTGTTTATGTTTGAGTTATTTCTTTGAAGTGGCCTTTTTATTTCTCCTTTGTCTATTTCTGAATTCTCCAGATTTTTATTTGATATCCTTTCTGAATAAACGGTGATACATTGAGAAACAAATAACAGTTGTTTTTTTTTTACCTCCTCTTTGCTCGATCAGCTGCTGGCTTGCTGCTGCTGCCGTGCCACGTGATCTGCATTTCGTGCGGTGCTTCGAACGTTTAAAAGCCTGTACAGCAGCTGTCCTTTTGTCTCACTGCTTCGTCTCTCTTCTCCCCCAGACATCCTCAAGCACTATTCGATCTCTTTTCGGTGTTCCGTTATTTCACTGAGTAATATTTTCCGTTTATTTGTGCTAATACGATCTTTTACTCTTCTTTTTTTGAGACTTTCAAATTTTCCTACTTCCATTATCTCTAACCTGCTCTGCATGTGTATCACCGGGACTTGCTTCTAAAAGTGACTTTACTGTATCGCGGGACGTGAAAGAGTTGTCTTGTTGCAGGAAGAAAGTCTCATCTTGTCGCAATTGTTTTTTATAATAGAAAGATTATTATTATTATTATAAGCACTACTTTGTTACTTCGATCAAGGGTTTTTATGGTCGCTCTTTCTGTTGTTGAAGAGTATAGACATGGCCATCATTTTGAGGGTGCAGGACATAAGCCTATATTTGGGTTTCAAGACCAGGTCTGCTTTGTGGTTTGAAGCCTTTTTTGAGTTTTGTGAGCCCTTCAATCACAACTGATAGAAACAGAGCTTATTTGGAAGGCAATGGACAAAACTCAATCCTTGATGTGTTGCCAGTCTATTAAAAAGCACACTCCGTGCACAGGCCCACGTTCAGCGTGTTGATGTATCATGCACAGCTTCAGGTCCTTCTGTTTATTTTCAATGAAGACACCTATTGGTTTACTCTTCATCATGAAGGTATAAAGTCCTGCACAAGATATGGTCCAAAAAGTTCCTAAAATTAAATTTTTTGGGTCTAGAGCAGTGATGGTGAACCATTTAGAAACCAAGTGCCCAAACTGCAATCCAAAACCCACTTATTTATCGCAAAGTGCCAACATGGCAATTTAACCTGAATACCACCTATAACTGAACACCAGCATAACCAAGGAGCTGGTGGTGGATTTTAGGAGGACCAGGCCCCTCATGGACCCCGTGATCATCAGAGGTGAGTGTGTGCAGAGGGTACAGACCTATAAATACCTGGGGGTGCAGCTGGATGGTAAATTGGAATGAACTGCCAATACTGATGCTCTGTCTGTCTGTCTATCTACTGAGCTTTTAGTTTAGAAAAGCAACTCATACATTAACATCTTTTGTCTTAAAAGAAAAACATAATAACAGAGCTTTCAATGATACAAACAACTTTTTGTTGAAAGGTTAAATTTGCATTTCGGTATGCTTTTGAACAATTAATGTGCTTTTTGCTGTTGTATGCATACTGATAATTTGTCTAACCTTGGCTCATACTTTGTAAGTTTGAGAGCAACACATGCAGCACTCAGGTCATCTGTTAGTCTGTTTCTGGTGTCAGATTTGATTTAATTCAAAGCTGAAAACAGCTGCACAAGCATAAGATGTTCCAAACAAAGTAAGGAAAGCAATCTCAAGTGCCTTCATTGACTTAAGATTATTTGGCAGAGAATTCCACATTTTAAGGATTTCATTTTCATAACTAACTGTGCTGTCCTTTGTCATCCCTTCGATCCTCTCAAGTGTTTCACGCAGGTCTTCCCTATTAAGCTCCGCCCCCAAAGCTTACATTATATATTACGGGGTCGTGGATCAGGTGTGGCGATTAGCAACTCCCAGCAATAATTACAGATTCGGATGACTCCTCACCTGTGCGCCTAAGCGAGGACTGCCCGCATCACAAAGCTCCCGGAAACCGCTCCGGCCACTCTACCATAACCCCCTTTAAGCCGCGAGTGCGGCAGTTATCTGTTAAAACTGGCCTTTTCAGTTTTGAGCTGTGGACCCGCTATACCACATCCCCTCCAACCCCACCACGGGAATCACAGACTCAAAAGGCTGCAGTCCGTGCCGCACCCTCAAGCAGCATGTGTGCCGCCCGCCTTACCCCAGACAGGAGAGGAAGGAAGCGCTCCCATTGGGCTGCTGGGCAGAGGGGCGGTGATGTAAAACGTCCTCCGGCGCGTGAAGAGGGGAGCGGTGAGGGAGCAGCCCGGCCCGCATTCCTCTGGCTTTATAGTAACGAACTCTGTGCTCGGGCGACGGCGCGCGTGCCCACTGAGAGGGCTCTGAGTGCCCCCTTTGGCACGCGTGCCATAGGTTCGCCACCACTGGTCTAGAGGGTCGAAAAAATAGATGGGGGAAAAAAGCTCAACCTCTTACATAACTAGACATCAAGATGAGCTGAATGTTTAACCATATGTGAGAGCTTTCTCATACTGGTGAATCAGGAGGTGACACACAAAAAAAAATAAACACAAAAAATGAGTGATTTCAAAGTGTTCTTTAGTAATTCTTATGAACACAATATTAGTAGAAAGCTTAAATTACTAAAAATCAAGGTACAGTTCATAAAGAGAGAAGCAAAAATGTGTAAGAGTATGAATGATTATAATAAAAGCATTTTAAACAAGTACAGTCAGGTCCATAAGTATTAGGAGAGTGATACACTTTTTCATAATTTTGGCTCACTGCACCACCACAATAGATTTGAAATAAAGATATAATTACATGATTAAAATGTAGAATTTATGAATTAATTCAAAGGGTTTAACAGAAATATTGTATGAGCTGTTTAGAAAAGAGAGACATTTTTATACATGGTCCCCCCATTTTCAGGGGTCAAAGGTATTTGGACAAACTAACATAATCATAAATATAATGATCATTTTCAGTATTTGGTTGAAAATCCCATGCAGTCAATGACTGCCCGAAGTCTGGAGCCCATGGCCTTCTCCAAGTGCTGGGTTTCCACCCTACTGATGCTTTGCCAGGTTTTTACTGCAGCGGTCTTCAGGTGCTGGTTGTTCATTGGACTTTCTGCTATCAGTTTTGTCTTCAGCAAGTGAAATGTATGACCAGTTGGGTTGATATCAGTTGTCAGATTGACTTGGCCATTGAAGAATATTCCGCTACTTTGCATTGAAAAGCACTTGATTTATTTTCACAGTAAGTTTTGGCTCAGTCTTGCAGCATTTGGCTGAATCTGAGTTGATACACTATAGCCCAAATCGGATTATGTGATATCATGTAGTGTTGAATTCTGCTCTGTACTTGTAATATTGTATTGAGGGTTACTTGTGTTCTCTTCTGTATATTGTATTGTATTGTATTGTATTTACCCCTTTTTTTTTGACACCCACTGCACGCCCAACCTACCTGGAAGGGGTCTCTCTTTGAACTGCCTTTCCCAAGGTTTCTTCCATTTTTTTCATTTTTTCCCTACAAGGGTTTTTTTGGGAGTTTTCCTTGTCTTCTTAGAGAGTCAAGGCTGGGGAGCTGTCAGAAGGCAGTGCCTGTTAAAGCCAGTTGTGGCACTTCTTGTGTTATTTTGGGCTATATAAAAATAAACTTTAATGTATTGTATTGTATTGTATTGTATAACCCTGTACTCTTCAGAATTCATCCTGCTACTTCTGCCAGCAGTCATATCATCATTATACACTACTGACTGACTTCCATTCACAGCCACACATGATCATGCCATAAAACTGCCTCCACCATGTTTCACAGGTGATATGGCATTCATTGGATCATGAGTGATTTGCTCTTTTCTTTCCAACATTCTGATGTATATTGATCTTAGTTTTCTTTGTCCAAAGAAAATTGCTCCAGAACTGGACAGGCTTTTAAAAATATTTTTTAACAGTCTAATCTGTCCTTCCTATGCTTGAGGCTTACCAGTGGTTGATGCCTTCTGGAAAACCCTCAGCCTCTACTGCCATGAAGTCTTCTCTTGATTGTAGACTTTGGCAATGAGAGGTCTACCTCCCGGAGAGTGCTCTTGGTTTGGCTAAATGTGAAGGGCTTCTTCTTCGCCAAGGACAGAATTCTACAATCATCCAGCACAGTTGTCTTCTGTGGTTTTCCAGACCTTCTGATGTTGTTGAGCTTACCAGTGTGTTCCTTCTTTATAAGAACATACCAGATAGTTGATATGACCACCCCTCGTGTTTCTCTCTTTAAAGGATTTGTTTTGCCTTCTCAGCCTAATGATGGCCTGGTTTTACTTGCACGGCCAGCTCTTTGCACCTCATAATGAGAGTTTACAGTGACAGCTTCCAAATGCAAATACCACACTTGGAATCAACTCCAGACTTTTTACCTGCATAACAGTTAATAAAGTAATGAGGGAACCGCTCACACCTTGCTATGGCAGTCAAATACTTTTGAGCCCCTGGAAAGTGGGGGGCTATGCAGAAAAATGGCCGTCATTCCTAGACGGCTTATAAGCTATTTCTGTTAAACTCTTTGAATTAATGCTGAACGCCTACACTTCAATCATGTAGTTATTTTTTCATTTCAAACCAATTGTGGTGGTGTATAGAGCCAAAATGATGAAAATTGTGTCACTGTCCACATACTTATGGGCCTAACTGTTTTTAGCATCACATCATATTCTAACTCAGATGAAAAATTAGGATTTCTGCATGACTCACAAATGCCTCCAGGACACATAATTCTGGCAATGTTATGTAAAACAAAATAGTTAAAAGTTCAATTCATCCGCTAAAACAGCATTTCTCCAATCTAAAGCAACCAAAAGCTGTCACTTAGCATGTCATTGCAGATGTAAACACTACAGTGTTGATTCCAGGGGATGGTGAAGCCCCCACAATTAGCTACTGAAGGTATAAATACTCAGCTAATGCTGGACAGACAAAATGTGGAAAATACAACAACGGTTACTTTAAACTATGGCTTTCTTTTGTTTTACAAATGCAAAGGTTTACCTTGGATAAGGCAAGCAGTCTGTTCCCGAGTATTTTGCAATAAGCCTATGAGACATTTTAAGCTGATCTGACATTTAAAAACAAAACTGCACAATTATCCAGACATGTCTGGGACATTTTATGAGGCATAAGAAAAGATTGCTGCAAAATGACAGTATAAAAAGGTAAATATCACGGCCTGTGTAAGTGGGCCCTCAAACATCGAGAGGCCTTGGAGGAAGAAAGGCTGAGAACCACTGGCCTATGAGGCTGATCCCTTGAGACTATTAAATGTCTGAATTGTGATGAGCGAGCAGAACCTTTCCTGCCCAGCCATCACTTTAACACAGTAAAGATAAAAAGGGGCTAATATGTCTCAGCGTAATAC
This sequence comes from Polypterus senegalus, assembly GCF_016835505.1. Taxonomy (NCBI): domain Eukaryota; kingdom Metazoa; phylum Chordata; class Cladistia; order Polypteriformes; family Polypteridae; genus Polypterus; species Polypterus senegalus. Next base: position 264,739,488 of record NC_053155.1, on the reverse strand, counting down.
AATGAGAGGGGAAGAAAATTCAAGTTTATACAAACACGGCGCTCTGGCAGAGCCTGACTAAGTCACACAAGCTGCCTGGGTTTCACTCTTTGGATTATACTGTACATGTAAGGGTTTGGTTAATGATGAATAATCTTTGTACAACATAATCTGATTTTAGACAGTATTAAATCAATACCAAGAACTGTGTAAATGGCAGTGATTTAAAGATAAAATATTACGGCCACTTTTAGGTAGACATAAACATCTACTTCAAAAACCATAGAAACAGGCAGACTCAATTGAAACAAGGAAAAGTGTTTTTGTAACACCATATCTGGTCTATAATTTGTTGTTTGGTAATAGTAAGGTGCTCCGAGGTTATAACAAATGTGATTTAAAATAAGAAAAAGAGAACTTTTAAGGTAAGGTTGCTACATGTAGCTGTTATGAGTTAAGAGTGACAATATGTTTCATGTTGATTAGCACGTGTAGGTAAGAATCTCACTGTACACTGCACATGTGACAATGGTGACCATATAGACAGAACTTATTTGTCCCCAGGGGGTAATTTGGCTTTTTAGAGAAGCTCTTGAAATAAATAAATATATACATAAGTAGATAGATAAATATACACACAATTATGATCTTAACACCACCAGAATGACCAAAAAGGAAGAAATATTTAGTAAGAAAGAAAAGAAATCTTCTGACTTGACAGTCTCAGTCCCAGTGAGGCATTATGCAGGTGTATTACTATTGGTATAAAGCAGCCCCTGCAGTGTTTCTAGACATACTTGTGCTGAATAATTTGTTGGCTGAAAGTCCTCAGTGTTAGTGTGTTAGAGAGAGGACATGCAGCATTGTTCATAATGGCACTCAGTTTTGTTTTAATTCTGTCCTTCACTAGGACCTCCACGGGGTCCTATAACTTGAGCCTACCCTTTTAATTAGCTTGAAGTGACGTTACCAGCCCAGCATATCCCAGAATAGAAAATTGCAGTGGTCAACACAGAATTATAAAAGATGTGAAGGATTCCCACAATAAATGAATGCAGTCACCTAAGAAAAAATAGCCTTATATAGATCCTCTGTGTTTCAAGACCTGTTCAACCTGTCATTAATGTGGACCCCAAGTACTTCAGGAATGGACGACCACTACATCCACTCCCTGCATAGTGACTGGATGTGGAGGCTCTTCGGTGCAGCAAAAGTCAATAATCGCTTTCTTGGTTTTGCTGATGTTATGATTCAGACAATTATCTTTTTGCACCATGAAACAAACTTTTCAAACCTGACTCTTTTACACTGTCTCATTCCCTGAATCAATACACCCCATAAGTGCCAAACCATCTTAGAATTTCTGTAACTGACCTGACCTGGTGTTATATTTATAGTCGAAGGTGTACAGAGTGAAGAGAAATGGAGACAGGACTCTTCTGTATGGTGCTCTAGTGTTGCTCACATCAGAAACACAATCCTCCAGTCTCACAAACTGTGGTCTGCCAGACAGATAGTCTGTTATCAGGACACCATAGGTTCCTCCACCTGCATATCCATGAGTTTACCCCTAAGCAGGGAAGCCTGGATGCTTCTGAAGGCGCTTAAAAAAATCAAAAGCCATACTCCTCACGGTGCTGCCACATTTGTCCAGGTGAGAATAAGCCTCGTGGAGTAGATAGGTAATTGCATCCTTCACTCCAGTTTTGTCTGATATTCAGACTGCGGTAGGTCCACATGGTCTACCACAAGAGGACTCATATAGTCCAGGACCAGTCTCTCAAAGGTCCTTATGACGTGAGACACAAGTTCCACTAGTCTGTGTTCATTAGGTGAAGAGGTGCCTGCCTCCTTTGGAACCGGAACCATGCAGGAGGTTTTCCAGAGCAGCAGCACTTTCTGAAGCCTTAGGGAAGACTGAACAGTTGACAGAGGACACCACATATTTGGTCAGCACGGGCCTTAAGAAACTGAGGACTGATTCCATCTGATCCCATGGTTTTTCCTGCATGTTGCTTCCTCAGTTGTCTCCTTTTTTGGTCTTTTGTTATTGACAGCCCATACTGATGGCCAGACTTGTCACTGGACCGTCTAGTTGATGTGGTAGAAGTTGTTGTATCTTTCCATTTATAGCAGTACTAGGGTGGATGGACTGCACAGAGAAATGTGTTTTCTTGTCAAATCTTAAGTATGAACAAGGCATTGGTCAAATATAAAGTGTGAGTGTAGCCTGAAATCTGGAATTCAGACTTGTGCTTCTTCTCACAGTTTTGCTGTGCTATATTGACCTTCTGTAACCCATGACGTTTTTTCCATCAGTTTGGCTTATTTGTGGGTCTTTCGTACACAGCTTTTTTGACTTAAGTTTAAAATCTGTGCATTATACTGTTTTATTGAAGGTCACATGCATTATAATATCTGATCCGTGTCCCTGTAGAGTTTGCATATTCTCCTTTCTTCCCCATTGTTGGTTAATCATTAACTACATTGGCTGGCTCTGACTCAGTGGACATTGTGTTCTCAGTGCTGGAAGAAAAGGCTCCTTCTCTCCACAACAACATCAAGGTAAAAGCAGACTCAGAAAGTGGATGGACGGATGTATTGATTGACAACAGGGTAGAATTTAGACAGGAACAAATGCTAAGTCTCAGTAGGGAGATACTGTGACAAGACATCAGTTGTAATGGAAACTGTGGCTGGTTGCCAAAGTCCAAATGGAAAAACATCATAAAAACGTACAAGATGCTGATCTAGAGGATTGTGACTACTACTTTGGTCCATTTTGATCTTCTATCCCTGGAATGCTTTATGTTCCTCATTTGCTCAGTTCAATTCCTGCCTACGAAAAGACATCTGGTTCTTCCATTGTGCAGTTTCAAGTTATATTTCTTTTGTGCGGCTTTCTGTCTGACTCATGGCCGGCCCACTGTTGTGCTGTAACTGTGGGCTACACAATGAACTGAGGCTGATTGTCTGGATTTTGTATGATTCTAGCTGACCCTGTGTTTTTCTGTCCTGTTCATTTCTAAAGTGCTGGATACAGTAGAGTTACAGCAACAACTCGATTATGAAGCTCCTCTCCCCCAACACATAAGTATATGCTGCAGATACACACAATTAAATAATTACAGCCTGCTGCACAAGTAATTACACTGCGGCTCCATCCTTGACTTTTGTTTTCTTTTAGTTTATATGCTTTTGTCTTTGTGTTTGAGTATATTTCTTTTAAAGACTTTCATTTTTTATTAGTAATTGTCTTTATTTTACTTCATTCTTTAAAATAGCTTCTCCTTGTTTTGTAATTATTTAATTTTGTTTAAGTATATTCTATCTGTATTTGTGTGTTATGACCTTGAGAGGTCTCAAGAACCCCTACCCTAAGCCTAACCCTAATTAAAGGTGAAAACCATCATACTCCGGTGAGTAACCAAAAACAGCAATAAAGCATATTTATAAATAAAAAGTTTATTATTCACAAAAATGCTCTGTAACAAAATAAGCTCAGACAAAGATGCATATAAGACAATGCCTGCAAAATAGTCAATCTCAAAAGCAAACACAGTCAGAAATATGAAATCGAAGCGGTGAAGTCAAAAAACAAAGCACAGTTTCAAAACTACAGAATAAACACCAGAGAAAACTCACCATAGCACATGCGCATTTACAATGAACCGCAAGGGACTTCCAGTTATCCTCAGTCATAAAAGGGCAGAGGGCAAGCCCTTGATGGTGATGAGTATAGGTGACCCTGACTCTTGGGGGACCACCCACAAAGCACATGGCACAAAGTGGAAGATGTTTAAATATAAAGGAATTTAATAATCAACAATATTAACATAAACAAAGTAATCAAAATTGATCAAGAAACACATATACAGTAAATGGTATCTGAACCCCAGCCAGGGGAGGAACCTTGTCTGAAATATAACACATGGGATATGGAGCCCAGGGGTGCTGCCATTAGGACAGGCATCTGGGTCATCTATTTTGGAGTAAATCCTTGTTCTGACTTTTTAGCTTTTTGAAAATCTGGTTGTCTTTTTTTGGGAAAAATTCCTCCACTTTTGGCATGTAAATGTAAATAGCATTTAGTCACAGAAATTTTGTTTTTTGATTTAGAATGTTTTTGTGTTTAGTTTTACAGTTCTTCCCCTTAATATATTTGATTACAGAATATTTTTAATGATAGAAAGATAGATAGATAGATAGTGCTTTATTTGTCCTCAAGGGGAAATTCAGCAGATTATAGTAAGATAAGTAGATTTCTTCCTTTGACTTTATTTGTTATTTGTAGTGTTATTATTATATGCCTGAAGTATATTCAGTTTCTGTTATTTTGGTTTTTCATTCAGTTGTTTGTTTTCTATTAAGAACTCACCACTATTGTTATTCGGTGAAATTTGCAAAATCATTTTTGTAGTGGATTTCCTGTAGTAGGCTCACTGGTGACCTTGTTTGCCAAATATTTTATTGAAAATTCTTCAGGCAGCTCATTTTTTTTCACAGAATCCCATGATGCTTTGAAAGGCCAGCGTGACTTTACATAGCTGTAGTATCCCTTGTTGGCTGGGACAGCCCCCTGAGTATACAGTGGTGTGAAAAACTATTTGCCCCCTTCCTGATTTCTTATTCTTTTGCATGTTTGTCGCACAAAATGTTTCTGATCATCAAACACATTTAACCATTAGTCAAATATAACAAAAGTAAACACAAAATGCAGTTTTTAAATGATGGTTTTATTATTTAGGGAGAAAAAATCCAAACCTACATGGCCCTGTGTGAAAAAGTAATTGCCCCTTGTTAAAAATAACCTAACTGTGGTGTATCACACCTGAGTTCAATTTCCGTAGCCACCCCCAGGCCTGATTACTGCCACACCTGTTTCAATCAAGAAATCACTTAAATAGGAGCTGCCTGACACAGAGAAGTAGACCAAAAGCACCTCAAAGCTAGACATCATGCCAAGATCCAAAGAAATTCAGGAACAAATGAGAACAGAAGTAATTGAGATCTATCAGTCTGGTAAAGGTTATAAAGACATTTCTAAAGCTTTGGGACTCCAGCAAACCACAGTGAGAGCCATTATCCACAAATGGCAAAAACATGGAACAGTGGTGAACCTTCCCAGGAGTGGCCGGCCGACCAAAATTACTCCAAGAGCGCAGAGACGACTCATCCGAGAGGTCACAAAAGACCCCAGGACAACGCCTAAAGAACTGCAGGCCTCACTTGCCTCAATTAAGGTCAATGTTCACGACTCCACCATAAGAAAGAGACTGGGCAAAAACGGCCTGCATGGCAGATTTCCAAGACACAAACCACTGTTAAGCAAAAAGAACATTAGGGCTCGTCTCAATTTTGCTAAGAAACATCTCAATGATTGCCAAGACATTTGGGAAAATACCTTGTGGACTGATGAGACAAAAGTTGAACTTTTTGGAAGGCAAATGTCCCGTTACATCTGGCGTAAAAGGAACACAGCATTTCAGAAAAAGAACATCATACCACCAGTAAAATATGGTGGTGGTAGTGTGATGGTCTGGGGTTGTATTGCTACTTCAGGACCTGGAAGGCTTGCTGTGATAGATGGAACCATGAATTCTACTGTCTACCAAAAAATCCTGAAGGAGAATGTCCGGCCATTTGTTCGTCAACTCAAGCTGAAGCGATCTTGGGTGCTGCAACAGGACAATGACCCAAAACACACCAGCAAATCCAATTCTGAATGGTTGAAGAAAAACAAAATGAAGACTTTGGAGTGGCTTAGTCAAAGTCCTGACCTGAATCCAATTGAGATGCTATTGCATGACCTTAAAAAGGTGGTTCATGCTAGAAAACCCTCAAATAAAGCTGAATTACAACAATTCTGCAAAGATGAGTGGGCCAAAATTCCTCCAGAGCTGTAATAGACTCATTGCAAGTTATCGCAAACGCTTGATTGCAGTTATTGCTGCTAAGGGTGGCCCAACCAGTTATTAGGTTCAGGGGGCAATTACTTTTTCACACAGGGCCATGTAGGTTTGGATTTTTTTTTCTTCCTAAATAATAAAAACCATCATTTAAAAACTGCATTTTGTGTTTACTTGTGTTATATTTGACTAATGGTTAAATGTGTTTGATGATCAGAAACATTTTGTGTGACAAACATGCAAAAGAATAAGAAATCAGGAAGGGGGCAAATAGTTTTTCACACCACTGTATATCAAGTTGATCTTAATAATGAGTGGTATGCTGGATCAACTGGATCATCATTTACTTTCAGCATAAATTTAATAAGAAGTGTTTAACTGGTATGCTAAAATTTAGTGAAACCTGAGAATACATTTCACAACAAAATGTGTATGCAGAAGGAAACTGGAAATGTGTTGGTGTATTTGTGTTTTAAAGGTAAAGTCTTTTTGTATGGGTTTGTATGCATTGTATATATTTAAAGCCTAACCATCCATCCATCCATCCATTATCCAACCCCCTATATCCTAACTACAGGGTCACGGGGGTCTGCTGGAGCTAACCACAGCCAGCACAGGGCGCAATGCAGGAAACAAACCCAGGGCCGGGCGCCAGCCCACTGCAGGGCACGCACACACACAGACAATTTAGAATTGCCAATACACCTAACCTGCATGTCTTTGGACTGTGGGAGGAAACCGGAGCACCCGGAGGAAACCCACACAGACATGGGGAGAACATGCAAACTCCACGCAGGAAGGAAACGGGACGCGAACCCAGGACTCCTTACTGCGAGGCAGCAGCGCTACCCACTGCGCCACCATGCCATCCCTAAAGCCTAACCCTTTATTATTATTACCCAGAGTACTATGCAGTTGATTCAAACAGGAAGTAGTGTTGCACTTATTTAGTAGTAGTGAACTATCAAAATCATCAGAAAGAAAAACAAACTGTAGAAGCCTTAGTGAATTCATCCTTCCTGCCTGTCACTGTTCTGATTTTTATTGCTATTAATTTTATCTCAGGGAGGCATGCTGGTGCAGTGGTTAGCACATCTTCCTCCAAACTCGGGTCACTATTTGGCTACAACAGTCATTCCAGCGTAGTTGGCATGTTCTTACCTAGCTGACAGGGACACTTAAACAACCATTGCACCATTATAATCCACTCAGTATCCCCGTTCTCACTTATTTTAGTGTATTTGTTGAGTTCAGCAAAGATTTCTGAATTTTCGCTGAATTAAAGGCAAGGCAAATTCAGTGAAGTTCACTCATCACTACTAACCACTTTTCTTTCTGGTGATATTTTTGTTTTCTAGTCATGTTTAATTGTTCATTGCTTAGTTAAAAAAATAAGTTTAACTTAGTTACTTTTTTGAGTTAGGTGGTTTGGAATGCTCCACTGTCTTACTTTATATCCAACACTAAATCATAAGAATTGCTAACAATTATGGAACCCAATTAATCATATCAAAATCTTTTTTATTTTCGGCTTGTGCCCCTTAAGCAGCTGTTTGTTCCTCCAGCACCCCTGTTTGTGCTGTCCTGTCCCACATGTTGAGAATGTCTTGAATCCAAACACCTCACCCGCCTGGCGTGAATGGACAGACATTAGGGCTTGCTTTACAAGTCAAAGGAGACAGTCCTGGAGAGGATGCAAACGCCAATGAGACAGGCAAAGGAGAACATGGATAAATCGGCTCTCACTGCCATGGGACCACCGCATGGCTTTTGAAGCTGAGCGGAGTACATTTTTTAATTTTATTTATTAAAATGTAGTGAATAGCCAACACTATATCACAAGTTTTGATAAGAAAGGTATCTTCATATTGTACCGCATTTATGTGAAATTTCCCACTGGGATGCTTGAATTTTTTACATTTCCCATTGCATGCACACAAAAAAAGCTAATATTTTTTATATTTTTTTTATATCATAAACTGATTTACTGTTCTCATGCCAAACAATATGAGAAAAAAGATTTTGGCTTTTTTGAGAGTTTATGTCATTACTTGAATTTTGATGGATAGTAGTCTTGATTCCTAAAATAAGCAGTTTATGTCTTACCAGTTATGTCTGTAATGGGGTGCACAATGTTATCTTTGTGTTGTTCCTAACAGGGGTGCCTTTGTCTTTGTTAGTGTAATGGATGTGTTTTTTTAAAAGGGAAGCATTCATACGAGATACTTTGAGAATGGAGCTGTCCAAGCGATTTCTTTCCTAATTTTAAACTCTTCAATCATTTCATCTCTTAATTGCTTAAAGTGAAAAGACACAGTTCAGCCAATCTTTCCTCATGGCTATCAGCGTAGTTGCTCTCCTTTGGTCTTTCTTCAGCACTGTTATGTCTTTTTGAGGTATGGACACTAAAACTGTACAGCACTCCAGATGAGGCCTCACGAGTGTGTTATATCACTTAAATATATCCTCCTTTGACTTGTTCTCCACTCACATAACATTTTGTTAACCTTCCTAATGGAGGATACATTGAATACATTGTAATAAGTAGAGACTTGAGGTGTGGAAAGGTTTGGGGCAGCCACCCTTTTAATGCGGTATCCTGGCTGCATGTATTTGAGGCATTGTATAACAGTTTACACAACAGAGTCCAAAACAGAACTGCCTGCCAGAGCAAAGGCAGTGGGCTTTATAGTACAGAGGGCGGAAGTGATGTCGTCCTCTGGGCCGGAACTGGAAGTGACATCATCCTTGGGGCCGGAACCGGAAGTGACCTTGTCCTTGGGGGGCCGGAACCGGAAGTGGTGTGTCCTTCCTGGAAATGGCGGCTCCTGGTGGGATTTCCCGGGTAAGACCTGCAGAGAACTCAGAAAAGGCGTCAGCGTACCCCGCTCCCCCTGGGCAGATGTATAATCAGTATTTTCTAAGCCCTTCAGCTGCCCCCCATGCACACGTGTGTGACAACATACAATGCATACATACAGTGTACATTCTGTACATTGTGTGTTTATGTGTGTGTATGTAGATAGTGAAGAGTCCACTATAGCTCTTAGGTCCTTCTCTTTCAGCTTTCAATCCTCTAATTGTTTATTTAAATCTAACATGTTGCATCCTTACCTGACATGTAAGGCAATATCACATTGTGCGACTCTTCCAACGATTTTCAGTCGTAGCCTTTATTTTCATAACCTTAGGGAGTCGGAGGCAGTTGTCAGCACACTACTGTGAAGCTATCTACGTACTGTGACATGTTCAGTGACTCAATCTAACTAGTCCACGAATCACCTTATTTGATTTGATTTTTATTTAGTTAAAGGAATGGGTTCCTACAGTATGAATGAATGGAAGTACAATACATAAAATGCAGTTACAAGGAATAAGGGACACAGGGGTTTTTAACCACACAAACAGAAGAGATGCTTGGCTGCCTGACGACTCTTGTTTTACATACCATGACAGAATGGACAGAAGAAAAACAGGGCCTGGTGCGTATCTTGGCAGCATCAAGTGTAAGGGAGAATCGAGTCATGGCCAGGCCACTGGTCCATTGCAGGGCTCACTCTCACACCATGACCATTTGAAAGCACATTTTTGGGCAAGTGAAATGAAAACCCATGTAGACATGAGAAGAAAGTCCTGGAGACAGAACTCTAACCCTGGATTAGTGATGCTCTGATCCATTACAAAACACTCAATGATCGGTAAATGTGCTGATCACCAAAAAACAATTTTTTCAAAATCTGCTTTTCTGAGCTTCCCGGTAATTTAGTTGGTTAAGGGCCCAATGGAGAAGGATCCCTTCTTACAGTAACAGGATTTGAACCGCTCCGCTTCCAGATATCACCAAAGATCCTTGGCCTCGGAGCCACCACTCCTGTTGTACACCCTCACATTCACTCAGCTTAGAGGAAGCCGAAGTACTGGGAGAAAACTCATGAGAACATGGAGGATGTGCTGACACCAGAGACTCTTAGACACCAGTGCCAATGCTGTCCTCAACTGATCTGTGGAGCAGGTTTAAAGCCACTTCAAGTCTATATGGTGTTGAGTTTCTAGGACTGTTTGAGGTGAAGGAGTCCAATTATGGTGTTTGTTTTGTTGTACTAATTGACTTAACTTAGCATGAAAACTGATTAGTTAGATTGATAATACGGAAAGCAACTGTCCAATTAAACTTACTGTATGTGGAGTTAGCAACATATCAAAATGTGAAATTCAAGAGACTGGTGTTTTCGGATTGTCAAATTTGTTTCAAAATCGGGTACTACACATCTTGAATTCGTCTTGGTCTTTTGCCTTACGGTGCATTGTATACACTGCACATAAACAAATTTGGCTCATGCCAGGACATTAACTCCCATGTGAGGGCACTGCGTCTCCCTTCTACTGGGCTGTGAGTGGCTAATTGCTAATCCGTCCTAAAGTGTTTATCTTCTCAGCACATTGGCTAGTCCAATTATGCTTTCTGAGAAGTTTAGCGGACTATAAATACGATGGGAAGCCTTGATGTTTCTAAAATGGTGCCTGTTTACGGTAAGTGTATTTTAATGGGCTCTGAGGCAGCAGCATTTGGCTTTCCAATCTACGTGCTGACCTTGTGTGCAAACAATTATGGAACAACACAAGAAAATGTGACATGTGGTTGTTAAACAGCATCATGAGGCACATTCATTGATTTATAAATTTATCATACCGGGTGTGGAGATGTGCCCATTTGGATTAAAAGGGGCATAAAAACTAGTGAGATGCAAAGTGAACCAACATAAGACCATTTTACTAGGAGGTCTCAATCTCAGTTCCTGAAGGGCCACCATTTTATGTTGTTTCTGTTTTTTGTTAATTAAAAGCCAATTATTGCTGTTAATTAACCCATGTAATTCTATGGCATCTTAGTGCTTTTTATGGCTTCTTCTGCCACAAGAGACATTTTAAAAAACTGATGATTTTTTTTTCTAAGATCACTATTATTATACATTGCCTTATTTCTAGGATTTTATCACTATGTTAAGGATACACATAATGCCCAAGGATTATCCATCCATCCATTTTCCAACCCGTTGAATCCGAACACAGGGTCACGGGGCTCTGATTAAGCCAATCCCAGCCAACACAGGGCACAAGGCAGGAACCAATCCTGGGCAGGGTGCCAACCCACCGCAGGACACACACAAACACACCCACACACCAAGCACACACTAGGGCCAATTTAGAATTGCCAATCCACCTAACTTGCATGTCTTTGGACTGTGGGAGGAAACCGGAGCGCCTGGAGGAAACCCACGCAGACACGGGGAGAACATGCAAGCTCCACGCAAGGAGGACACGGGAAGTGAACCCGGGTCTCCTAACTGCGAGGCAGCAGTGCTACCACCCCAAGGATTATTGTGAGCACAAATAAACTTTGGGAAGTAAAACAGAAAATAGCCCTGGACAGGAGAAGCATTGTTCGGAATACTGGCGGAGCAAAATAAAACCAGATAACCAGAAACCGAAAGGAAAAGATAAAATCTTAAGTCAAAGGCAAATGGAGGTTGTTGCCAAAAACACAAAATCCCACCACTACGGTCTACTTGGGAGATAAAGCAGTGTGCCGACACCAGCATATCACCCCATAACCTTACAGTATATAAGCAAATTCAAGATGCTGTTGCATGAATGTAGTAAATAAGACGTTAAAAAAAACAACTTTGTAAATTCAATTTCAAACACTGAATAAACATTAGAAATGAAATCTTCACATGAAAAAAAGAACAAAACAGACAAAAATACATGTATAAAAGTGACTAATACTGCAAGCTACTGTGTGATGGCGATGAGGCAACCTGGTTACTTCAGTTCCTGCCACTATTTAAGATGGAGGCATACAGTTTGCATTGCCAAATTTATTTAACTTAAAAGTGTTAAAGCAGCTAAATTCTACTTCAAGTGTCAGTTCTGACCAACAGTTTGGTCTTCTTCATATTTTGATCTTGGAACCTGAAGTTAAAGTCTTTCTGGTTACCAATCATTGCCTGCAATTTTGAGTATCCTTTTGTCTTGGACCTTGGTAATGTTACTTATCACTCGATCTGTTTCTTTTTATAATTTCCCATTGGGAAAGTGCCTAAATTCAATCTGGAGATAAAAAACTCATTAATAGAAGGTTAGGGGTCTAGGATTTCAGGGGATTTCCTTGCTGTTTTCTTGACACTGCAAGTGGTAGTTGGGCTTCCCCCAGAAGCAGTTTCATGCAGGGGCTTAAATGTCCTCCTGGCCATACAGTAAGTCAAATGAATTTTGTGTTATAGGAAACAAAAGGTAGACAAGTAGGAAAGTCATCTTACCAAACTAACAGGGCATCAATCCCTGTTTAGTTAGACCTTGAACTGTTTTCTCTTTTATTTGTGTCCTGCCCCCAAGACCCTGCATCCTTCTGCTTTATTGTGTGCTTCTTGTAATAAAACCCTTTATCATATATACTTTTGGCCTTCTTGGTTTTATTTGGGATTGGAGTCTGTGACCTAGTGGGCATCGCAGACCCCTAAACCTCAGACATAATTGCCCAACAAATAACTTTTTATTTATACAATTTACAGGCATCTTCCTGTTGCAATACACAAATCAGCCTCTTCTTCTCTTTCACTTGTCCTAGGTGAGCTTCATCCTCCCTCTGTACTGACTCCCCAGGTGAGATAAAGCAGCTCATTTTACACTCGATTGGGGAATAAGTCTGGTGCTACAACTCTGCACCAAGTAAGCACTTCTGGGACAAGTGGAACCTCCATAAAGTAGGAAAGTGCCCTATTGGCAGCTCCCTCTGTCAGCACCCAGGTATGCCAACAACCCTGCCTACTGGGACTGCATGTTCCAGGCAGCTCTGTGGTTCTACACATGAGATACCCGATCGAAGGGTATCACCACCTGGCATACAGGGGAAGCTCACAGCCTCAGGAGGCATATTTCTCTCTCTGTCCTTCCATTATGTTATCAGTGATGAAGGCAGCCCAGCTGGATAAAGGAATGTTCTTCCTGGGTGTGACATCAATTCATCCGTGTCATCCATCACAAGTCTCTCAAGAGTACACACTCCTAAGGACACAATATAAATAAATATGAGTAACAAACAGGTAATCCTAGTAACTGACCAGCAGAATGATCGGCAATGTGGGTCCTTATAGAGTGGAGTGTTTGGTCACAAGTGACTTTACTGTATATCATATAGATGTCAAACGGTCTTTTGTAGGGTAAAAAAAATGATTGTGTCATTATTTGGTAAGATTTTGGGTCCAAAAACGTCACCATTGTTTAATTCCGTCGTTAGGTCCGTTTCTAGCATTGCTAGGGGTGTGGTCTCTGGGGTTGTGACCTTTGCACAATCGATCCAACAGAATAAAAAGATGGCTATGAATTCAAATCTGCAGACACCAAAACTGTAAAATACTCGAAATGGATCATTGTGCTCTTTTCTCACAGTTTTGACCCTCTTGTTTTCTCGATCACGGTTATTGTCTCTCATATTGGGCTTTAGTTTCATTCCACATTTTACCTTTTTGTTTTGTTTTTTCAAAGTATCTCCTGGTTTAAATCAAGTTTACTGACAGTTTACTGACAGAACTGATTGCAAGTCTGCTGGCTTCAAGTGCTATGAAAGTGGAACTGGCAGGATGTAAAAGGGTGTAAGATATGGCCGGCCATGTACCCCAGCCAATACCTCCAGGCCGCCAGATGGAGCCCTCCTTGCAGCGTAGAGGTGCCCCGAATGCCAGCAGGAAATTATGGACAGTGGTCTTTAAATGCACAGCCCTACTGGATACCATGGGGGCCGCCAGGAGTTGCTGCAGGGAGGCCCAGGGACTATTTTCCCTACACTCCGGAAGTACGTCCCACTCACATGGACAGAAGAAATGACGTGCTTCCGGGATGAAGAAAAAGAGAAGTTTTTACCTGACCTGAGTGATAGAAAGTTACATGGACTGAGGGACAAACACTTCCGGGTCAAGGAGTATAAAGGACTGTGGGAGATCCCAGACAGACGAGCTGAGTTGGGAGGCAGGGTGGCTAAGCGTCTGGGAGTGGAGGATTGGTTTATTTGTGATTGTTTATTGAGTATTGTGGAGAGGAGCGTGCTTTGTGCACCTTATTATTATAATAAATAATAATTGAACTTTTTATCTGGTGTCTGACGTGTGGTCCGAGGGTACAAGGGTGCGAGCAAACCCTTAATCTGTCACAACTGCAAATAGTTTAGTGGCGGAGTGTGAGATATCTGAAGCAAAGAAAGGTGCCATTTACAGGTATAAAGCACTCTCTCGTGACTTTATGTGCTCTTTGAAGAATTGGAGTCCAGTTATAGTTGTCCGGTAATGTGCAAGTAGGGGTGCACACAGGTGCAACCTAAACTACAGGAACTTGAGACTCCGTGGTCAAGTGTGGGCTACAACTTAAAAACTTAATGCTTAAACTCTAAGCTTCTGGCAGTGTTAATGCTTCTTCATATATAATAGCTTAGCATGGCCACAGCACACAACAAATTAACAGTCAATATTTAGCAGTCCTGATACAACGTGGTTGCTGTGCCTCCATGTCATTAGTGTGGACACCCCTGTAAAAAGTAGAATTCTGAAGCAGCCCACTAACCATACTGGTAATATATTGGTAATATTTTGGAAATTCAGACAGTTCACTCTTTCCGCTGTCTCTATCTGGGATATATTCTCTAACAAGTCTGCTATGTGTTAAGGACAGGCATTCACAGCATGCAGGATCTGGTGAATGACTTCATGTCATGAAGCACCTCTCCAATTGTTTATTTTAATCTCACACTCATATTCCAGCATACTCTTCACTCTGTTCTGATGCCAGCCTTTCCTCAGTCTCCAAGCCAATCCGGCCCAGCTTTGCTGCCCTTGTACTCTACTGTAGATCTCTTATCACTGTGGCTGTTGTGAGCACTAGTGTAAGAAGAGTTTCTAAGTTTTATTTATTTATACAGCACATTTAAAACAACCAGAAATTGACCAAAGTGCTTTACAGTACTGCTGGAGTATGTGAATTTCCCCTTGGGATTAATAAAGTATCTATCTATCTATCTATCTATCTGTCTATCTATTTATCTATCTATCTGTCTATGTATCTATTTGTCTATCTATCTATCTATCTATCTATCTGTCTATCTGTCTGTCTGTCTGTCTGTCTGCATAGAATAAAAGGTAAGATAATGAAATAAAAGCCAGATAATGAATTATAAACATACATCCATATACATACATGAACACACATGTACCAACACACAAACATAAAGAGCAATATAAAATTATGCAAAATAAAAATACATACATAAGATGAGCTCAGTAGTAAAAAAATTTAAAAAGAAAGAATTAACCACAGAAACTCACAAGCTAAAAAACGAGTGAATAAAAGTGTTTTTTAGCAAAAACTTAAAACTATGAAGTGTGGGAGCTGACCTTATTAAGAGGGGCAGACTGTTCCACAATTTAGGACCAGCCATCGCAAAAGCGCAGTCACCCCTCAGCTTCACCCGCGTGCGTGGGACAGTGAGCAATGGCTGATCTGAAGACAGCTGACAAATATGGAACAATAAGATCAGCCAAATGGCCAAATGGTGGAGCCAACCCATCAACCCATGAAGGGCTTCAAAAACAAACACTACAATCTTAAAATTCACCCTGTAACTAATAGGGAGCCAACTAAGAGAGGCCAACACCAAAGAGATGGGCTCCGTTTATTTTCTGCTGGTTGAAACTCTAGCAGCTGCATTCTGCACCATTTGCAGCCAGGACAGTGTCGTACAGGACATCCCGACCTATTCCAATAATCCAAACGAAGCATAACAAAAGCATGTATGAACTTTTTGTAGGTCGATGAGTGACAAAAACGACTTGGCTTTCTTGATCGCCCTGAAGTAGAAAAAAACTACTCTTTACCACAGCATTTATCTGTTTGCCAAATTACAAATTTGAATCCAAGATCACCCCAAGATTTTTAGCGCCTAGCTTTAAGTTCTGGAAAAGTGGACCCAATGTGCTAACAATGTTTCGGGTAACAGTAGGTTGACCAAACAGAATGACTGTGTTGAGTTGACTGCGGTTCATTAATTTACACTCTAGCTTGTTCATAGGACATCTTAATGATTTCCTCGTAAAAGTGAATTCCTGTTTTAAAGTAGCAGATAGGCATTGTGGTGTAATGGTTAGGGCTTTGGAATTCAAAAGCGAAGGTTGTGGGTTCAAATCCTGCTACTGTGTGACCATGAGCAAGTCACTTCACCTGGCTGTGCCCCAATTGGGAAAACAAAAAGAAACATAGCCAGTTGTATCTCAAATGTTGTACGTCACCTTTGATAAAGGCATCAGCCAAATCAATAGTCTTTGCTTGTTAACATTGTTGTCTACTTTGTTATCCTGTGTTGTTTTACATGCAGTTATTGTTTGCTTTGTAAGGATGGTCTTTATGACAGGATGCTTGCTTACCCTCTATTGTTGATTCTATTTATGGCTCATATTGTCTAACAGTGCTGGAGCCTTCTGTCTGCTCTTATTGTTCGTTGTGCTGATTACAGGACAAACTGCCTTCGAAAAAGCCTGACACCATTTATCAGCATGCAGTCTGGCTGGAAGCCCTAGAAAAGTGAAACATTGTTTTAAAGTGATGTCTGAGAAAAACATTCAGGGTAGAAACACATTATGTTGTTTTATGTTTGTTATGTTTACACTGTCTGAACAGAAAAATGCCAGGCTTGTCCTAAAAGACACAGTTAAAGTTGGACCAGGGGACTGCTCAATGGGGAGCTGTAGCACTTCTAATGGGCCAGGTTTAAAGCTGGCAGTCACACTGTGGAAAGTTCATTCATTACAGCAACAGAATAACAATGATACAAATGTTCATTTTTTACTTAGCTTGTGTCAAGGGTTTTCTTTTCAGTGTACAATCCAGGTCAGGCAATGCAAGGTTGTGTTACGAGTCAGATAACATTAAAAATTTATTATGGAGTGGAACTTATGACATGGATTTGGGGGTCTTGAGTGTTAGAAAATATATCTGGCTATGTTTTAAGTATTTATGGCATCAGGACTAAAATATGTTTTCTGACTGTTATTATTTAGCATTAGTGTGACATCATTATGTTTTGTATATGGTTGTCACTATTTTTGTCCTTTTGTCAATACACGACCCCCAAGTTAGGCTGCAGTTTAAGAGATTGTGGCATCTGATGTCGCTGACACTTTAAATACTGGTGCAGCAAATCTCTCTTCATTGTAGATAAACCAAAATATTTTGTGCAATTCCTTAAAGCTTTTTCTGGTCTTGAATTCTATTGCTATTTCTTTTTGACTTTGGTTAGCATTTTGGCCTTGATGTCTTGGTTTTTGACTTTTTTTCTGGCTCCCAGTCCGATTCAAAACATTCATTACTGCTCTGCTTGGAGGGAAAACACCATACGAATTACAGTGGGGTGGATGTTCATGTAGTGGCTGGGACGCTATCCTTCTCTCCTCTTCTGTTAGTTGAGGTGCTTCTGATGCCCAGGCTGATGTCTTGTCTGGGTGCATTTACTGTAGAGTGTGTGGAAAAGTCAGCTGTGCCAGGTGTTCCAGCATGTCTAAGGCCCAGCGGTGTTAAGGGTCTCAAAATGCCAGGATGTGGAAACACATTTTGTAGTTTTAGGATAACATTTGTTTTGGTATAAAAAAACAATCCGTGTCAATATGAGCATAACCTTCTCAT
The DNA here is from genome assembly GCF_016835505.1 of Polypterus senegalus. NCBI lineage: Eukaryota > Metazoa > Chordata > Cladistia > Polypteriformes > Polypteridae > Polypterus > Polypterus senegalus. The sequence continues at coordinate 264,721,879 of NC_053155.1, read as the reverse complement.
TTCTGGAAATCTCTGAGACACAAGGAACCTTCTTAATGTTTCTCTTGGCAAGGTCAAATACAAGCCTTTTCGCAGATTTATACAGCACAAGAACAAAAACAAAGGGAAACAATACATGACAAAAAAGAAAGGCAAGCACTAACATAATAATAATAATAGGCTGAAATAAGAAAAAATATATATATCTGTATTATATATTTTATTTGAAAGAATCATATTTCACAAGCATACTATTTATCTGAGTGGAAAGCTTATTAAATATACAGACCACAGAGGTGCTATTAATATTATTAATAACGGTGTTCTCTACATAGACCAAATACAAGCAAATTTGTTATGAAAGAGCCAAAAAATAACTTGTAACCATAACAGTAACTAAAAACAAAGTAAAAAATGTTAGTTTAAATAGTCAATACTTAAGTGACAAAACAAGAGATTAAAAAGGAAAAGGAACCACACAGATTGTTTAAGGCCGTTTGACATTAGATGGCTTTTCCAGTGATTTTCATGTGTAGCCTTTATTTACATAATATTAGTGAGTTGGAGGCAGCTGGCAGCACTCTCCCATGAAGTCAGTCGCTTAATGTGACATCCCCAACAACTGTCAGCGAAATGGCAGATAAACGTTTCAGATACATTTAAAAATATATATATATATATATATATATATATATATATATATATATATATATATATATAGCAGGGGTCCCTAACTCCGATCCTGGAGGGCCCCAGTGTCTGCAGGTTTTCATTCTAACCCTTTTCTTAATTAGTGCACTGTTTTTGCTGCTAATTAACTTCTTTTGAATCAATTTCAATTGACTTGTTTTTCTAAGATCTTTTCCCCTGAATTTCTTCATTGTTCCTCTGAATTGCTTTATTTCTTTCCTTAAATAGAAATGAAATGTGAAGTGAGTGAGCCAACTAAGTCTGGGCCTCAAACACCAACCAATTTCACGCCTACCGGTTGCTCAATTAGGTGCGGATTCTTGTTGTTAATTAAACCTGTTTTTTAATTCCATGGCTTGTTGCTGCTCTCATTATGCAATGGCATACATTTCTAAAATTGTTGATTTTCTTTTTTCTAAGAGCACTGTTAAAATGTTTTGGGGACCTGAGCAGATCAACATCCTTGAGACCTTCATCATTCTTTATTTTCAGATATTGTATGATGGACACACTTTGTTGGTCATGTTTTGGCTCATTTTGTATCTCATTATTGTTTGGCAACTAATTAAGGAAAACGAAACAATTAAGGGGTCTAATTCTTCGAGAGCAAGTTGATTAAAATGAATTCAGAAGAAGTTAATTAGGAGCAAAAACGGGTCACTAATTAAGAAAAAGGGTTAGAATGAAAACCTGCAACCACTGGGGCCCTCCTGGACCAGAGTTGGGGACCCCTGATATACAGGGTGGTCCAGATCTAAATATGCAGATCCAGATCATCTGGATGACTTTGATTTTTGCAGGGATGACTCCAGTTCAGCACGAAGATGATTCTTCATGTCATTAGTTCTCATACTTCTCGATGGTCCTGGATTTTTCGTGTGATTTTCTATGTAATAAACTTAATAAGTTGTAGCGTAATGAAAATTGCATATATATATACTGTACATACACACAGTGGTACCTTGGTTTGCGAGCATAATTCGTTCTGGAAACGTGCTCGCAGTCCAAAGCACTTGTATATCAAAGTGAATTTCCTCATAAGAAATAATGGAAACTCAGATGATTCGTTCCACAACCCAAAACTATTCATATAAAAATGATTAATACAAAATATAAAGTAAAAATACATAAATTAAACTGCACTTTACCTTTGAATAGAATCATGGCTGGTGTGAGTGAGTTTCTAAACTCTTGTGGGATTCCACCCAACGGAAGGACACCAGAAGAGTGTCCCAAAGCAATCGCAGTCTCCAAGCGCTGTAGCAGTTCGCCGTATAAGTGTATCCAAAAAGATCGCAAACATGCTGTAAGTGCCTGCCGTCAATGATACAAGGAACATTATAAAGATCCTGCTACAATAAATAACCGCACTGTTGCTGTTTCAAGCTGAAGGCGGCTGGTGTTGTTAAAGTACTGAGACTCAGCTTCGTGTTTTGGGGCGCAAGATGGGGACTCGCACTTCACAGCACACACGTGCGCGCGCGCACACACACACACACACACACAGTCACAATGCTGTAGTAAACAGTATACGCTAGTACGGCTGTTGACTATATGAGTGAGGCATGCAGACTCAGACGGAGAATTGGAGGCGATTGCCCTCAGAGAGAGAGAGAGAGAGAAAGAGAGAGAGAGAGCGAGAGACACAGACACATATGAAGCGCTGGTAACACAATAAACTACAGATCCCATAATGCAGCGCTTCAGCTGCCTTGCCGAACACTTATCGCGTTAATCAAGTCTAGCTTATGATGCTGCAAGTTATTGCGAAGCTAGCCCACACGATGCCAAAGAGAAAAGGTGATTCTGAACATAGAGCCTTTAAAAACCGATGGGAGGCTGAGTATACAGTATGTTTACTGACATTGCCGGTAAACCCGTGTGTCTCATTTGTGGAGCTAATGTGGCTGTAATTACAGAATTTAATCTAAGACGGCACTATGAGACAAAACATCAAGATAACCTGAAAGACCTGAATGCAATGCACAAGATACAGAAAGCAGAAGAGTTAAAGAAGAATCTGACACTTCAGCAGATGTTTGTACCCGTGCACAATCACAAAGTGATTTCAAGTGAAGATACTTTTATGGGAGACACAAATGCACCAGTGCAACTTGCCCCACTTTCCCTGTTGCCAAGTAATGTTGAACCAAGTCGGCACAACAATGTTCCCAAAATACGCATTTTTCTGATAAACTGAGCGCACTGCGCACTGAGTTCGCACGCCGCTTTGTTGACTTTGAAGAACAAAAAAAGGATTTTGAGTTGTTTCGCATCCCATTTGCCGTCGATGTGGAAACTGCACCTGTGCAGATTCAGATGGAGGTGATTGAGCTGCAGTGTAATGGCGCACTGAAGGCAAAGTACGATACTGCACGGCCCGCACAGTTTATTCACTCCATTCCCGCACAAATGCTCCAGCTCCGTCTACATGCGGCTCGAACCTTGTGTATGTTTGGTAGCACATATCTGTGTGAGAAGCTCTTCTCAGTGATAAAGACTAACAAAACAGCACACAGGAGTCACCTCACTGATGAGCACCTGCAGTCCATCCTGAGAATCTCCACAACACAGAACCTCACACCAAACAGAAACGAACCTGTGGCCAAAAAAAGATGCCAGGCGTCCAGCTCTAAAATGACATAAGAGCAAAGACAACTGAATGATTTGATTTGTTATTGCTGAAAAGAACAAATTTTATTTATATTTCCAGGTTTTGTTATGCACCATGTTCATATTTGAATTTGTATAATTTTGACAGGATATATTTTTATGGAGAGCAAAATGTTTTGGGATATTTAAAATTTAAGTTTATTTTTTATATAAAATTACATAAGAGTAAAGAAATTTTAATGTTTGTTCTTTTAACGTTTACTTTATTTCTAACTTGTATAATTTAGACAGGATATATTTTTATGGGGAGCAAAATATTATAAGTTATTTAAGGTTTAAGTTGATTTATTCTGAAATAATATTCTGTCGACTAAATAAAAATTCCTTCTATTTAAAATTTAAATAGAACTTGAACAGAAACGATAGTTTATAATATCCACGCAGACTTGCACGTAAGAGCGGGAGTCATCCGTTTTAACAAGCAGCGTATTGCACTGATACGAAATAGCCTGCCCATTTAATTATTTAGGAATGGATAAATAAATTAAGATTTTGTACAAATAATGTTTTTCATTTTTCTTCCTTCATGGATTCTGGCACCCCCAGCAACAGTTGCTTGCACCCCAAAGACTGTATATATGTGTATATATATATATATATATATATATATATATATATATATATATATATATATATATATATATATATATATATATACATATACACTAAAAAATACCAGCTTATATGCGGAGAAGTAGTGTGTTAAAGAAGCAATGAAAAGAAAAGGAAACATTTTGAAAATAACGTAACATGATTGTCAATGTAATTGTTTTGTCACTGTTGTGAGTGATGAGTGTTGCTGTCATATATATATATATATATATATATATATATATATATATACTGTATATATACATATACACATATATACATACATATATATATCTACATATATACACATACATATACATACACACATACATACATACACACACATATATATATATATACATACACACACATATATACACACAAATATATATATATATATACATACACACACACATATATAAACATATATATACATATACATACATATCTACATATATACACACACAGCTATTTCAGATCAGTGCAATACGCTGCTTGTTAAAACGGATAACTCCGCTCTTACGTGCAAGTCTGCGTGGATATTATGAACTATCGATTTGTTCAAGTTCTATTTAAATTTTAAATAGAAGGAATTTTTATTTAGTCGACAGAAATATCTTTGGTAGGAATGGTAAAAACAGACAGGAATATTATTCGTGAATAAATCAACTCAAACCTTAAACAACTTATAATATTTTGCTCTCCATAAAAATATATCCTGTCTAAATTATACAAGTTAGAAATAAAGTAAACGTTAAAAGAACAAACATTCAAATTTCTTTACTCTTATGTAATTTTATATAAAAATAAACTTAGATTTTAAATATCCCAAAAGATTTTGCTCTCCATAAAAATATATCCTGTCAAAATTATACAAATTCAAATATGAACATGCTGCATAACAAAACCTGGAAATATAAATAAAATGTGTTCCTTTCAGCAATAACAAATCAAATCATTCAGTTGTCTTTGCTCATATGTCATTTTAGAGCTGGACGCCTGGCATCTTTTTGGCACAGGTTCGTTTCTGTTTGTGTGAGGTTCTGTGTTGTGGAGATTCTCAGGATGGATTGCAGGTGCTCATCAGTGAGGTGACTCCTGTGTGCTGTTTTGTTAGTCTTTATCACTGAGAAGAGCTTCTCACACAGATATGTGCTACCAAACATGCACAAGGTTCGAGCCGCATGTAGACGGACTTTTTTTGTTCTTCAAAGTCACCAAAGCGCCGTGCAAACTCAGTGCGCTCAGTTTATCAGCAAAGTGCGTATTTGGGAACACCGTAGTGACGACTTGGTTTAACATTACTTGGCAACAGGGAAAGTGGGGCAAGTGGTTGTGTCTCCCATAAAAGCAGCTTCACTTGAAATCACTTTGTGATTGTGCACGGTAAAACGTCCGCTGAAGTGTCAGATTCTTATTTAATTCTTCTGCTTTCTGTATCTTCTGCATTGCATTCAGGTCTTTCAGGTTACCCTGATGTTTTGTCTCATAGTGCCGTCTTAGATTAAATTCTGTAATTACAGCCACATTAGCTCCACAAATGAGACACACGGGTTCAGTAAACATATACTCAGCCTCCCATCGGTTTTAAAGGCTCTATTTTCAGAATCAACTTTTCTCTTCAGCATCGTGTGAGCTAGCTTCGCAATAACTTGCAGCATCATAAGGTAGACTTGATTAACGCGTAAGTGTTGGCAAGGCAGCTGAAGCGCTGCATTATGGGATCTGTAGTTTATTGTGTTACCAGCGCTTCATATACCGGGCTTTAATAACAATAATACAGTATATAAAATGATCTCGGGGCGGATATAATTACACGCCGGGCGGATGTGGCCCGCGCCCTTGAGTTTGACACATATGGACTAAATAGAACTTGAAAAGATATATCTTTTTAAATGTGATCGCGCAATTCAGATAGAGTTGACGCGCACTACAGCCTGCATGCCTCAATAAGTCATCCTCCCTCGCCTTACTTTTTACCGTTCATCTAATGAATACACTGAGTATGGCTTTACCAAAACAATCATTGATGGCTAATAAAGTATCCATTATTCGAGTATGTAGATCGGGTTATATATATATACATATATATATACCCGCGTATCGCAGCGAGAAGTAGTGTGTTAAAAAGCTAGAAAAGAAAAGGGAACATTTTAAAAATAACGTAACATGACTGTCAATATACAGTATTTGTTTTGTGAGTGTTACTGAGTGTTGCTGTCATCAAGGATTTGATTATCATTATTTCTTTCAATCAGGTTCGTATTTGTAGGATGTGTTGTGTTCAAGTTACATTCCGTGTTTGTCAATCGTTGTAAAGATGACAGGTTTCATTCATCGATTCGTTTCTTACTGCATCAATAAACAGCTCGTCTTCTTCTTTATCTGAGACCTGACACACTGCATGCACGGGTTTTTTACACTGTCTTCCTTTAGCGGACATTGACTTTTTCCACCGTGTGCTTTGTTTCCGCAGTAGCTGGATTTATGAATATGCTTGTATCAGACGCTTCATATTTTTTGCTGCCTTTTCAATTGTGTAATTCGGTTTTGTTCAGCTCTTTGGAACTGTTGTTTTTATCTGTGCACTGCGTCAGTTCACGTGAGCCGCTCGGTGTACATGCATCGAAGGTTCCCAGCTGTGCTGGTGCCATCTCGTGCTATGTCCATGGCTGTATTTAATGTTACCTTAGTCCTGGCACTTAAAACTTTCTCTCGCAGTTTCGCTGAGTTTGTGTCAAACACCACCCTGACCATCTCATCTTCCTCTGCATAAGCACAGTCCTTCACCCGTGAATATTTAGTGGAGTTTGCTATTGGATTGCCGCTGACGGACGGCCTTATATGGGCAGGCACTAAATTACAAACGCCAGCGCAGCCTGTCTATGAACTTAATTTAAAGTGTAGGTTTACATCGTGCTTTGTTTCAAGTAGCAGAACTCATGAATATGGTTGTGTATGTCACTCGCTCGCTTCTTATTGTTTTGCTGCCTTCTCAATTATATAATGCATGTTTTCTTCAGCACTTTTTGGGCCTCTTCCTGGTTTTCTATGTACTGCGTGATTACGTGGGAGGCGTGATGATGTCACACGAAACTCCGCCCCCACGGCGTTCAAGCTCATCTCCATTACAGTAAATGGAGAAAAACAGCTTCCAGTTATGACCATTACGTAGAATTTCGATATAAAACCTGCCCAACTTTTGTAAGGAAGCTGTAAGGAATGAACCTGCCAAATTTCAGCCTTCCACCCACACGGGAAGTTGGAGAATTAGTGATGAGTCAGTGAATGAATGAGTGAGTGAGTGAGTCAGTGAGTGAGTGAGTGAGTGAGGGCTTTGCCTTTTATTAGTATAGATATATGTGTGTATATATATAAATACTAGACATTAAGCGCGTTACAATAACGGGCGCTAGAACAGTAGTGCATAAACAAAGTAGGAACAGTCTATATTAAATGACCTTGTATGTGGCTGTAATATGTGTCACTGTATTGTGTGCCTTTAATTTTCTCTCTCAGTTATATTGGTTTGTATTTCCGTAAAATGCCTGTAATTTTGTCTGACACTAATAAAGTGGAACCTCGGTTCATGACCATAATTCGTTCCAAAACTCTGGTTGTAACCCGATTTGGTCCTGAACCGAAGTAATTTCCCCCATAGGATTGTATGTAAATACAATTTATCCATTCCAGGTCGTATGAACTGTATGTAAATATATACTTTTTTAAGTTTTTAAGCACAAATATAGTTAATTATACCATTGAATGCACAGCGTAATAGTAAACTAAATGTAAAAACATTGAATAACACTGAGAAAACCTTGAACAACAGAGAAAACTAACACTCCAAGAGTTTGTGCTATAGCCTTACGACCTGTTCGCTAAAAACACTTTTTTTAATGAGTTTTAAGCACAGGGAAAAAAAATTAACATTTGAAAAATCCGTAATTCAATAAACAACCAACAAAAGTAACATTGCAACAATTCACGCGCGTGCCTGTGTGTTATGGAGGAATATTTCGGACAAAATGAAATAAATAAATAAATGCGTAAATAAATAAAAGTACTGTGAAATGTGAGCATAAATAAATAAATGTGTCATGAAATGACAGCCTTAGTAAATAAATATGTCATGAAATGAGAGCATAAATAAATAAATGTGTCACGAAATATGTTTTTCGTTGCTTATTTATTTATTTCATTTTGTCCGTAACATTCCTGCAAACCGTCATGAAATACGGCTTGAAATAAAACTGTCAGTTTCACTCATCAAAGTTGAGAGGGTGGGCTCTAAGACGCCCTCTAGTTACTGATTGGTGAATCGATAGCACAAGAATTAATTAGAAAAATGCTTACTACTGCCGAATAAATGGATTCTGCCGAAGATATTACGTATTTCAGAGAGAGAATTGAAGATTTATCGGAAGAAATTACAATGTTGGCGGCCCTTTTAGAACTGAGTATTTGACCCTTGTTTTACAGTAGAAAGTCAGTTGCATATTCGCAGCTACTTTTCAAACAACTGTACAGCTCTGATCAGTGGTAAAGTTGTTCAGTTCAAAATATTAGTTGGAGCTGCTTTGGGCATTCCATGTCAAAGTACCTAAACTAATACAGCCACTACAGCTTACCGTATATCAGACTGGCTCATTCGCCTTGTGATCGTCTTCTCTGATACATCATACAGATCTGCAATCTGTTGTACTTTTAAACCGCATAACAGAAGGTGTTCTATTAACTCAGCTGGAATGTCAAAGGATGGACGTCCAGAGCAGGGAACTTTGTCACCTGAACTGGAGTGTAGTAGAGTCCGTTCCACCTGTTCTTCGATAATTTCAAAAACAGTTTCATCTATATCGGAGTCTAAAAGGGCCGCCAACATTGTAATTTTTTCCGATAAATCTTCAATTCTCTCTCTGAAATACGTAATATCTTCGGCAGAATCCATTTCATCTGCAGTAGTAAGCATTTTTCTAATTAATTCTTGTGCTATCGATTCACCAATCAGTAACTAGAGGGCGTGTTAGAGCCCACCCTCTCAACTTTGACGAGTGAAAGTGACCAGTTTTATTTCAAGCCGTATTTCATGACGGTTTGCAGGAATGTTACGGACAAAATGAAATAAATAAATAAGCAACGAAAAACATATTTCGTGACACATTTATTTATTTATGCTCTCATTTCATGACATATTTATTTATTAAGGCTGTCATTTCATGACACATTTATTTATTTATGCTCACATTTCACAGTACTTTTATTTATTTACGCATTTATTTATTTATTTCATTTTGTCCGAAATATTCCTCCATAGTGTGTGTGTGTGTCTCTCTCGCGGGCCTGCGTGTGTGTGTGTGTCTCTCTCGCGGGCCTGCGTGTGTGTGTGTGTGTCTCTCGCGTGTGTGTGTGTCTCTCTTAAGCGCGCGCCTGTGTGTGTGTGTGTCTGTCTCGCTCCGATAAAATCAAACATGTAGACTCTGTGTGCATGAAAGCTGACAACCAATGATTGCTCATCTTTTTGATATAACTTTATTTGTTCCCAGGGGGAAAGTTGGCTTTTTACAGAAGCTCTTCGGTAGGTAAATTAATATACAAACACACTTTGGTCTGAACACACACCGGAATGACTATAAAGCAAGATAATTTAAAAGAAAACTTCTGACTTGGCTGTCACAGTGAGGCATCATGCAGTTATGTTTTGCTGTTGGTTTAAAGGAGCCCCAGTCGTATTTCTTAAATAATTTGTTGGGTGAAATTCCTCAGTATTTGTGTGTCAGAGAGAAGATGTGCAGCATGTTCATAATGGCACTCAGTTTTGTTTTAATTCTTTCCTTCACTATGACTGTCAGGGTGTCTAGAGTACATCCTATAACTGAGCTTGCCCTTTTAATTAGCTTGTTGATTCGGTGGGCCTCTCTTAAAGTGATGTTACCAGCCAATCACACCATAGCATGGAAATTCATACTGGCCATCACAGAGTTGTAGAAGATGTCACTTCCCACATTACTTTAGGAAAGGAAAAAGAGCCAGCTCCTCCCTTTCTTATATAGTTCATCTGTGTGCTGAGACCAGTCCAACCTCTGATTAATTTGAACCCCAAGTACTTACAGAAGTCGACCACCTCTACGTCCACTCCCTGAATAGTGACCAGACAGAGAGGCTCTTTGGTGCAGTGAAAGTCAATAAGCAGTTCTTTGGTTTTGCTGATGTTAAGATGCAGACAGTTCTCTTTGAACCAAGTAACAAAGTTCTCCACCTGACTCCTACTATACTCTGGCTCATCCACTTTATCAATACACCCCAAAAGTAGAGAATCATCTGAGAATTTCTGCAAATGTCATGACCGTATAATCAGAGGCATACGCAGAAAGAAGACAGGACTGTTCCTCATAAGTACAGATCATATACCATATTTGGTGATGAGGGATAAGAAACATGTGTGTTTTAGACTGCAAAACAGAACAGAAATTATTTATCTGATGTCTCATGTTTTACATACCACGAATGGAAAAAGAAAAAAAAAAGGGCAGAGATCGCATTTGAACCCGTCATACCTATTACCCTATTGTACTTCACCGTGCTCCATCAGTTATTGGCTGTCGCATAGAGGGACGAGCGTGACTGTTCTAGAAGGTCGGCATAAAGTGGCTAAATGTGACATGCTCAGCAATTTTCAGTCATTTAAATTGAAATGACCCTGGAAACAGATCCATAAATGCAGTCCTTAAGTCTGACATACCCCACAACTAAAAGTCGTACAATGTGACGTCAACTTTAGATTAGATCCAAAACATTAGGCACTGGAAACAGCAGTCCACCATGTTTAATAACACTGGTCTACAAAGAAATATTTTTTGTTTGCTTTTGGGAACTTCAGAGCAGCTTTTTGTTAAGTTTTTTACATTGATTCCATATATGAAATCGAAATTAAGCTAGCACGTCAGGTTTTTGAAATACACATCATTGACGTTGTGACACTTTTGAATATCAATATAATATGTCAACACGATATCTGGAGTTTGAACTATGTCCCACCAAAATTGTTTTGATTTGTTTATTCTGAAACCAAACCAGAAGACGATACCAGAGACACGTTAAAGCATATTTATGTCAATTTACCTCAATATAAAAGTAAGATCAGCGTGCCCAAAAATGTTGGAGGCACTTGCTTTTGCGCTTATACTGCACCTCCGTCTCTCTTTGCAAGAACCAACAGTAGTCACCCATCATGCTTGGAGTGAATTTTCCCCGACATCAGTTTTCCATCACCTTTACATCTTGATGAAATCTTTCCCCATGCTCATCTCTGACTGACATCGCTTAGATTTGGTGGGAAAAAAAAGTCGAGATGAGAATGTAAGAAATGCGTCTTCAGTGACATTCTGTCTCCCGTAAGCTAATATACTTTCAGCATATTCTCCATAAGCTTAGTATAAGTGACTGTCAAGAAAATTCTGGACAACCTGCACAAATGAGGGTGCTGATTCAGTTGGCTTCAGTTTCCTTTTGAACTCATCGTCAAGCATCAGTTCACGGATTTCAGGGCCAACAAAAACACCTTCCTAAATTTTGGCTTCACTTTTCTCGAGATCAAACTTATGTCTTAAATCCTGAAATGCATCGACTTTACTGTCCAGTCACCCTAGTTGTCCAAGACCAGGAACATCATAACTAAAAAATGGGACGTGCTGGATGAAAACGGTTTTCAGATTTGGAGTCAGCAAGTGAAATTTGTTAAAGTACAGATGAAAGAATCCCAGTAGCAAAATGCTTGTTGACCAGTGTAAGTGGCAGTGTATGACATCACTAGTTATGTGACTAGCAATAACAATGGTAACAATAGACAATACTGCCCCAAAGCAAAATATATTAATTTAAAAATAATTAATAAAGAAATCTATATCTAAATCTAGAAGCTATAATGCTTCCTTAATGGCTTAATGCTCAATAATCCAACAGAATGTTAAAGGTGCTCTTTACGAAAAAATCTTTTTAGTCATTTTTAGGGAGTCACTCCACCATTGTAGGAAGCCTTGTCCATATTGTACTGTGCATTCTATCCTTAGCAAATAGTCAGTGTGACCAGCTATATCATTTAGTGTTTGTTGGTTTGTGCTTTTGTAGGGTTGCTAAACAGGGTTTAACTTGGCTCGCCTTTCAAATAAATCCAGCGGTTGCGTTGTTTTTAGCATTCACACAGACAAATCTTTGTTGACATGAAGCAGAATGGAGGGGGAGGCTGGTGCAGAAAGGGAACTGTTTACTGAGTGAGGGTGCCTGTTAAAGAAGGCAGTATAAAGCAGCTGTCCTCCAGTAACAAGGCCCTGCCCCTGCGCTGGCGTTCACCCATGTTGTAATCAGCACCAGCCAGCAGCTTAATGGAAGCCTTTGACATATTCTTGGAATATTGTGCCCTCTGTTTATTTTACATACTTAGATAGCCTAAGCATCTGATTCTGCTGTTGTTGCTCTTGTGGTGTGCCTTGAGTTCCATTCACTTTTTTTTACTTTGTCTTTCCAATATGTAGTTTCTCTTAACCTAAGTGTCTCGTAACACCAGGAAAAAAAAGCAAGAACTAGACCAGGCAGTAGAGCTACCAACATTTTTTCTGAAAACTGTTCATATTACAAAGCTTGAGGATCCTCACAGCCTACTATTTGAGGTCACATATAAAGAGACCAGAGAATCCAATATGTCACCTGTTTTAGTCAACTTAAGGTGATCTTCATTCTGCATTTGGGTTACAAATGAAGCAACACAGATGGAATTGCAAAAGAATAGAAAATAATCAGGATAAAGAGAAGAAATGGCCGTGATATTTTTATTGTCATAACTACACAGGTTTGCTGGTACTGCCCAGGATTAAAAACATGAGAGAATGACAGAATGTATACAAGGACCAAGAGATGAATGATCCAAAAACTAAAGTGAAAATAACTAGCAAAACTAGTTTTCTACCAGAGTCACAAATATCAAAGAAAAGCAACTCCAGCATACAATAACAGAATTCTGTTCAAAAAACATGCAAAATTTTGTAAACTGTTTAATCAGAGCACACACCACTAACAACACAATTGTTTGTTTATTATCTTCTTCTATAATACGCTACCATGTCTGTTCGTTTGTCTGTCCAGGATTTTAAATCACCCTTAGCTCGCAAACTGTTTGACCTATTGACCTGAAATTTGGTACACATATACTATGTGATGCCTACTATCCGCTTTCGGGGTGATGATTGACCTCCAAGGTTATTCCTCTCTTTTATTTTAATGTAGAATCGACTCTCAGCAGGGCGGCCGTGTGGCGCATGCGTACGGGTGTCATTGTCATCCCTACCAACTTTGCCGTCACTTCTTCATATCTTAAATCATTCTTAAGGCAGATTGAAGACTTCAGTGCCAGCTTAAGTGAAAAATTAAGGAAAACGTACTAATTAATTGCAACACAAACACTGACTTAATCAGTTTTAATGCGAAAAGATGCTGGCGAAAGAAGAAAAGAAGCGGGCCGCTAGGGCGGAGAAAAGAAGAGCTGCTCAGGAAGCAGCAAGCGCATCAACCTTTGAGCAAATGAATGCTAAACAGAGACAGAGAAAGAGGATGGAAACTAGGAATGCTCAAGTCAAGTGTTTTCACTGCACGTTATCGTGCATTGCACCGTTACTGGTCCAGAATATTGGACAACCTGGAATATGCAACATCAACATTTATACCATGACAACAGTGACGGGACATGTCACAACTGCAGGTTATCTCACGGTAGCAACACCACTAGCAACAGTACACAAACAATGACCAAAATGGGGGCACCCATGAAAAACTTGGCGGTACACCAAGACACGAAATAAGACTAGAGCATATGATTTTTTAATTTGTTTATTTCATTAATTTTATGAACCGTTTTAGATGCTTTTCTTCATAAGCATTATTTGGTGCTTTCAGATAGCCATGGCTAGGTTGTTTATGACAGCAATGTCTGTTGCTGGTTACATGGCCGTGGCTTATGACATCATGTTGTATAGTTTTTGATGTTATCACGTTATTTTGTGTTTTGTTTCAGTGTTTGGTTTGGTTAGTTCATCTGGTACTATTAACTCAAGTCTGTTTACAGACAGTGTAATGCACACACACATTCATACATGAAAATGTCACTATTTGAAAACGCTATACCATGTGAACATGACTTGTCATTTGAATATGTTTTTTATTTTTTTTTTTGATCTTGACTGTACTCTGTGTTATGGTGCATGCTACTGAAAATGCAGACAGACTTCTTCTTTTTGGGCACATACACCATCAGTATGACACTGCCAGATCTAAACTCTAGAGTGGCAAATTGCTCACGTATTGAAGTGACTTGAGCTGCAGGTGGAAGTCCCATTTTATTTTATGGTGCCAAGCAGAGTTGTGTTGTAGTGCAGCAGTCTATTAGCCAGCGAAAGCTCTGTAGAGAAGATGTCTTTTGTTACGGTCCTGCCTTTGTCCAGTCTGATAGCGGTCACGGGACATCATATCTTTGATTGCTGGTACAACAAATAGTTCTGAGTAGGCATCAACCACAGTACCAACTGTGGTCATCGCTGCTCTTGTGAAAAGAATAGAGATAAACGGCATCAACTCAGAGAGGGAGAGAATAAAACTGAATGATAAAAAAAAGTGCTAACTTTTACAAGGAGCCAAAATTTACACCGGGTGTTACAGACTCAAATCAAATGTATGTTTTTATTATATTATCTATATATATATATATAATTCACTAAGGCAAGACACCCATGGAAAGCATGCCGGAAGGGGCGTGGATTCACTAAGCTGCCAACAAGTAAGACACCTATTTTCACGCAGGAAGGAGCCATGCCCACCAACTCGTCATTTATTTTTGTCTGTCGTAGAGCCCACATGCAACTCTGAGCCACGTTGACTGTTCATAGAGGCATGTTTCTCGCGGAGGTGAATCGCCATATGCAGCGTGTAAAACGTTTTGCGAGGGGTATCCCATGGGATTCTTAAAACAATCCTTTACAACTGCGGTTAAAACACAATGAAGTAAGCAGTCTTTAAAAACCGAGTTTTTGGTTACGACGCACGACCGCGTGCAAGATAGCAAACTGTTTTACACGCTACATACAGCTATTTGCATTCGCAACAAACATGAGTCTTCTTAGATGCTCCTGCAGGAACATGAAAGACGTTTCCCTGCACACCAACACTCCTTTTTCACCGGCCCGTGTCTACCCTCGCGTTCTAGGCATTCACACTGCCTGCCCATGTGCCTGGACGCAAAAACTCACCGACCACCCATTTAGTCCCTTTCGTCTGTGCTAGGAGTCCACATGCACGTCTGAGCCACATTGACTTTTCATTATTCTTTTCGGTTTCGACACCCGACCACTTCCACCATGCGAAAGGAACAACAAAGCCCCACCTCGCTACTACCGTGGTTGGGTGTCTTGGTTGATTATATATAGAAAGGCAGCCAAAACTGCACCGAGCAATGAAAAGTCTATGTGAGTCACAGGTGCATCTGGACTGTGCAAAGACGACAACGACTCAAATGCCCAGTTGGAGGTGGGCACATGAGCAGGCAGTGCATACTGAACGCGAAATTCAGTCACGGACGATTGTGTTTTGGTTTGTTCTGTGCATTGTTACAATGTTGCTTTTCTTGCTGATTTATTACATTACCGATTTTTCAAATGTTAATTTTCTCCCTGTGCTTAAAATCATTAAAAAAACCGGCCTGATTATGCGGCGTATGGTACGCCGCGGGTTGGCTAGTAGTAATAATAATAGCAGTTCATTACGCAAAACGCAGAGCGCCTGGTCTCGGAACCAGCAGCCTTTCAGTTATAAAGCAGCAACTCAGACCTCTGCACCATCCAGGAATACACATTAGCTTTTTGTCGATTGAGCTTGGGTTTGTAACTCATTGACAGCAACATGTAAATTTAATGTTTTTTGTTTTTTTTTACTTTATATTCTTGAATAAAAGCGCACGTGTTTATTTGATATTGGTCTTCACACATTATACACTTCATGTCATTATTAGTATAACATGGGAAAAGTGTCTGCTTTAGGTATGTGTTCAGCATTTCCTGCCACGCATTTCCTTTCATCCTACACGTACCCAGATCTTTGTAGATATGGAACACACATGAAATGAATTGTATTATTTACCCTGTACAGCTCCAGGCACCTCACACACAGATAAGGAGCCTTGGCTTAAGCTGGGAGACCTTTTTGCCTGAGTTGAGCTCCATCAAGGGGTGTGATGGGATAGCAGGCTGCTTGCTGCTTGTGCTGATCGACACATTTACAAAACAAAAGACGCTGATGGTAGAGGTGCAAAGAGATTTAAGTTGGGCCAGGATTATGAGTTTTTTCATAGGCTTCAGGAATTCTAGTGTTAGTATTTTGACCATAATATAATACAGTTCTCAGTGTTTTGGAAGAGTACAACTGTTATGACTAAAATGGTTAAGATTAATTTTTGTAGGGCAAATTTTGAGCAAACATGGCAGGAGGATGAACTGAGATGAACTTTTAAGTTTGGAGACAGTTGATGACAGTTGAAGAGCAGTTGAACAGGTTTAAATATATTTATTGCAGGACAGGTATTTAAATAACTTAAAGCAAAAAGTCAGTCAGACAGAAGTATAGCATGTAAGGCAAAGGACAGCCAAAAGAGATTCTTTCTTTATTTTAGTAGCAAAAGAACAGTCGAGGAGGAGGTGAAGTGCACCTGTGAAGAAGTGGATAACTTCCCAGCAGTAACAGGGACTACTAAGGAGGTGCTTAGTAATTTGGAAATTGAAAAGGAGACATACTTCTCAGATGAAATATGCTGAAATCAAACAAATCACCAGATAATACTTACCCTCGAGTTCATAAGGATGTTAGCGAGTACATATATAAGCCCTTTACACATATTTTTAGGAAGACTTTGCACACTGGGGAAATTCCAAAGGACTAGAAAATGGCAAATAGTATCCCGTTATATAAAAAGGTTGACCGGGCAGATCCAAGCAACTATAGGCCAGTAAACTTAACGTCACATCAAGTCAAGTTGTGGAGCATGCACTGGTATAGTGCGTTGCCACACCCACAACACGATGAGACAACTCTGAATCCTGGTTTGCAACCCCCCAGGCAGATGCGCGGTCCAGTCCCACCTTCTGGAAATGACCCTCTATCTGCTGCAGCCAGGTGTTACGTGGGCGACCCCTTGGCCTGGTCCAGCCACTCAGGTCCCCAACAATGAGGATCTTATGAGCCGGATCACCGTCAGCTTAACGTCCATCACAGCAAAATTAATAAAAGGAATTATTAAAGATAAGATTGAGGAGCACATGGCAAGCAGAGGAGTTTTCCTGAACATTCAGCATGGGTTCAGAATAGGGAGGTTGTGTTTTACGAACATGCTGGAATTATATCAGGAAGCAACAAAAGGATATGATCAAAGTATAATATGATATTATTAATCTGGACTTTCAGAATGCATTTGATAAGGTGCCACATGAGAGGTTAGGCATCAAACTAAAAGAAGTGTGAGTACAGGGTGATGTTTGTAGAAGGGTGCAGAATTGGCTCAGTCACAGGAAGCAGAGGGTGATGGTGCAAGGAACCTCATCAGAACTGGCCGATGTTAAGAGTGGTGTTCCACAGGGGTCAGTGCTAGGACCTCTGCAATTTTTAACATACAGTGCATCTGGAAAGTATTCACAGCGCATCACTTTTTCCACATTTTGTTATGTTACAGCCTTATTCCAAAATGGATTAAATTCATGTTTTACCTCAGAATTCTACACACAACACCCCATAATGACAATGTGAAAAAAGTTTACTTGAGGTTTTTGCAAATTTATTAAAAATAAAAAAATTGAGAAAGCACGTGTACATAAGTATTAACAGCCTTTGCCATGAAGCTCAAAATTGAGCTCAGGTGCATCCTGTTTCCCCTGATCATACTTGAGATGTTTCTGCAGCTTAATTGGAGTCCACCTGTGGTAAACTCAGTTGATTGGACATGATTTGGAAAGGCACACACCTGTCTATATAAGGTCCCACAGTTGACAGTTCATGTCAGAGCACAAACCAAGCATGAAGTCAAAGGAATTGTCTGTAGACCTCCGTGACAGGATTGTCTCGAGGCACAAATCTGGGGAAGGTTGTAGAAAAATTTCTGCTGCTTTGAAGGTGAGCACAGTGGCCTCCATCATCCGTAAGTGGAAGAAGTTCGAAACCACCAGGACTCTTCCTAGAGCTGGCCAGTCATCTAAACTAAGCGATCGGGGGAGAAGGGCCTTAGTCAGGGAGGTGACCAAGAACCCAGTGGTCACTCTGTCAGAGCTCCAGAGGTTCTCTGTGGAGAGAGGAAAACCTTCCAGAAGGACAACCATCTCTGCAGCAATCCACCGATCAGGCTTGTATGGTGTAGTGGCCAGACGCAAGCCACTCCTTAGTAAAAGGCACATGGCAGCCTGCCTGGAGTTTGCCAAAAGGCACCTGAAGGACTCTCAGACCATGAGAAACAAAATTTTCTGGTCTGATGAAACAAAGATTGAACTTTTTGGTGTGAATGCCAGGTGTCACGTTTGGAGGAAACCAGGCACCGCTCATCACCAGGCCAATACCATCCCTACAGTGAAGCATGGTGGTGGCAGCATCATGCTGTGGGGATGTTTTTCAGCGGCAGGAACTGGGAGACTAGTCAGGATAAAGGGAAAGATGACTGCAGCAATGTACAGAGACATCCTGGATGAAAACCTGCTCCAGAGCGCTCTTGACCTCAGACTGGAGCGACGGTTCATCTTTCAGCAGGTCAACGACCCTAAGCACACAGCCAAGATATCAAAGGAGTGGCTTCAGGACAACTCTGTGAATGTCCTCGAGTGGCCCAGCCAGAGCCCAGACTTGAATCCGATTGAACATCTCTGGAGAGATCTTAAAATGGCTGTGCACCGACGCTTCCCATCCAACCTGATGGAGCTCGAGAGGTGCTGCAAAGAGGAATGGGCGAAACTGGCCAAGGATAGGTGTGCCAAGCTTGTGGCATCATATTCAAAAAGACTTGAGGCTATAATTGCTGCCAAAGGTGCATCGACAAAGTATTGAGCAAAGGCTGTGAATACTTATGTACATGTGATTTCTCAGTTTTTTTATTTTTAATAAATTTGCAAAAACCTCAAGTAAACTTTTTCCACGTTGTCATTATAGGGTGTTGTGTGTAGAATTCTGAGGAAAAAGATTAATTTAATCAATTTTGGAATAAGGCTGTAACATAACAAAATGTGGAAAAAGTGATGCGCTGTGAATACTTTCCGGATGCACTGTATATAAATGATTTGGATAGAAATATAAGTAACAAGCTGGTTACGTTTGCAGATGATACCAAGCTAGAGGGATTGGTAGATAATCTAGGATCCATTGAATCTTTACAGAGAGACTTGGACAGCATACAGGCTTGGACAGATTTGTGGCAGATGGAATTTATTGTCAGTAAATGTAAAGTATTACATGTAGCAAGTAAAAATCTTAGGTTTGAATAAACAATGGGAGTGCACCTTATGAGAAGGTTTTAGTAGTCATAGTGGACTCTACACTATCAACTTCCAGACAGTGTTCAGAAGCCATTAAGATGGCTAACAGAATGTCAGGTTATATAACACGATGTGTGGAGTGCAAGTCCAAGGAGGTTATGCTCAAGCTTTATAACACACTGGTAAGGCCTCATTCAGAGTTCTGTGTACAAGTTTGGTTTCCACATTACAAAAGGACATTGCAACGCCAGTAAAAGTTCAGAGAAGGGCGACTCATTCTAGGACTACAGGGGATGAATTATGAGGAAACATTAAAAGAGCTGAACTTTTTCAGTTTAAGCAGAAGAAGATTAAGAGGAGAAATGATCGAAATAATTATGAAGAGAATTAGTGCAGTGGATCAAGACTGTTATTTTAAAGTGAGTTCATTGAGAACAAGGGGGCACAGTTGGAAATTTGTTAAGGGTAAATATAACACAAACATTAGGAATTTTTTCTTCACACAGAGAACCATAGACACTTGGAATAAGCTACCATGTAGAGTGGTAGAAAGTAAGACTTTAGGGATTTTCAAAACTTGACTTGATGTTATTTTAGAAGAATTTAGTGGATAGGAATGGCAAGATTTTTTGGGCTGAATGGTCTCTTTGTTCTAATGTTCTAAAGAAAAACAACTCCTGTGATCTCTCATATTTAAAGCACTTCTTTTTATCTTCTTTGTTTTTTTTTAATTATGTTTCATTGTTTTGTATAATCTGTTTAATTATCTGTTATTTTTATTCAGTTTGGTCATTATTTAGTATCTATGTGCGTCTTGCAATTCTCTCATGTTCCTTGTATTTGTGGGTGGATTCCTCAGAATTTGGACCACCTGTCCATCTCCATTAAGGGACTGTCCCCAGCCCTATAAAGACAAGGTACGAATTGAAGTCCAGTGCGGTTCATTAGAATATGTTTTGGTAGATTTAGGTGTCTCTCATGAGTATTGTGATTTTCTTAGATTTTTTGCTGCTGTTTAATGATTTCAATCTGTATCATGTTTGTCTTCATGTTCTTTTTATTTATTTATTAATTTATTTGTTCTTGTGATCTTTTTATTGTATGTTCTTATTTCCTATAATTCTGTATTGCTAAAGATTTTTTCTCCCGTGGTTGGCAAATATTCCTTCTCTCTTTTGAGAGTATTTTTGGGATTTGCAGTATATATGTTTTTTTGAATTTTGAGAGTGAACCTCATTTTTGCCAGATGTAGTCCAAAGGAAACCACTCCAGTAGAAAAGGCTGCCTTTAAAGATTCGCTGGTAGAATTCAGGTCTGTTTCTCTGGGTGTTTTGGAAGGCTTCACTCTACTTTTGGTCACTTGAGATTAACTCATAACAGTTAAGAGGTCATAGCACTGGCAAGCTGTGTTGAGCTGATATCCTGCTGCCATCAAAGTATTTTAACGCTGTTCTGAGATTGATCCCAGCTCACTATGACTCAGAGTTTGGCTTAAATATCTTGTAATAATGGATACAATGCTGTGTAGTATTTTTCCTGTGACAGCAGTACATTTCACAATGACTGCTGAATCACCAAATCCAATCAGCCAATGCTTATTTTATATATTGAAGTACAAGTATCTTGGCCAGAGAGTATATGAACAAAGCAGTTTTCAAAGATCACTTAAAGTCCAGTCAATAGATTACATAGCCATTCTAAAGTGGCAAAAACTACCAGCAGTGTACAGCCATGAAGAAAGAGTAAAAGACTTGGATATGCATATGGCAGATCCAGAAAATGAATGAATGCGAATATTAGTTCTTGAAAGCAATTGAGAAAAAAATGAGAAAAAATCAGAAAGTAGTTAAAATAAAACTTGATAGAAGAGTATAATCTGAGGATTTATCCATCTTAACACTCGGCTAAAGAGTGTCAGCCTGTCCTTTTAACATTTCTAATTTTCTTTAAATGTCCCCACATTTCTTCTTCCCCATTGATCTGTGAGCTAGCAATAGACTTTTTTGGACAGACGGGACGTCTGAGTGATAAGCTGAAAAGAGTAGTCAGACTGAAGTAAGAATTGAAAGCCTGAAGATCTGAGATCAGCAAAACTGAACTTGAGGCTGATAATTGCTTGGTCAGTACCTGATATAATTCCTGAAAGATTTCCATGTTTTCAAAAAGATTTCTTGAGTGGATTCTTAATTTAAATTATATTCAATTAGATAGATAGATAGATAGATAGATAGATAGATAGATAGATAGATAGATAGATAGATAGATAGATAGATAGATAGATAGATAGATACTTTATTAATCCAATTAGTGATGTTTGTTCTGACATCCCTAATAGTTATTGAAAATACATCCAAGAAAGCTACAAACAAAGACTGAAGATTTAATTTGATTTGATCCCTTGCTTTCAGGCTGTTAATAGCAGGAGCTCAGAGGGAGAGAGAGATATAAATTTTGCAAATGTAATTTTATTTTTTGCAGTAGAGGTGTGTGTGTGTGTAAATGTAGACATAGCTTGTATGCTTTACCTGACATTGCCTGTCGTAAATGCAAATGGTGAGTGAAGAATAGGCTCAAATCCACAATGGGAGAGGAAAGACTGAATGGTTTGACTTGGATGTCCATTGGGAGTGATGTGAAACTGGATTTTAGTGATATCATCAAGGACTTTGCAAAAAAAAAGCAAGCATTGGTCTGTGTTAATATACAGAATGGCCTATGTAGTATTTGATATTCCTGCTTGTGTAGACATTTGCAATAAAGTTCTGTGGATGGAGTCTCGGTTACTTGTCATTTTTGTGGCAATGGCTTATTAAAGATATCAGCTGTGATACAGCATACATTGTCACTCATACTTTCAGAGAATACACCCATAATTATTCTGTTCTTCATATGTTTGCCATTCACTTTAAATCTAAGATTTGGTAGTTGTCATTTACTTTACCTTGTGTGACGCTGACACCTTGACGTCTGTAGCACTCATAGTATTTTATGTAAGTAGGGGTCCAAAAATGTCTCCTGCCTAGGGCCCACACCCCCCTTAATCCACTCATGAAAACAAGCACACAAAATGGTGTTATCCCTCTATTATAAAGAAAAAATCCTGGGAGGGAGACTAGGGAGACGAGACGTGATCTTCTCGGAAGACAATTTGATGTCCGCATGAGACAAGGCAGTGAGACCACATTTAAAATAAGTTCAAAGACATCCAACCAAGCAGTTGTTGGAATGCCTTTGACAGACAAACATCATGTTCTCCCAGCTCTAAAAACAACAAACAACGACAAGAAGAACATGCAGCTTGCCAGCAGCAGCAGGAGGCCAGCAGATGATCCGACTGCTTTTCCTTAGCATGCATTCAGAAGTCCGTCCTTCCCCGTACACCCCCGCCCCCCCTTCACAACGCGAGCGGCAGAGACGCGAAGTGGAAAAAAGACAGCTGCTGTACAAGTTTTTTGAATGATTGCCATGCAGCGTGACAAAAAACAACATGCAGCTCACCAGCAGCAGCAGCAGAAAGACAGCAGATGATCCGACGGCATCTCCTTAGCGTGCGTTCAGCCACCCCACCTTCACAGCACGAGCAGCATTATACGACCTGCAAGAAAGATGTAACTGCACCCGGGGCTGGAAATAAAGGACAAGTATTGTTTTTACAAAAGCTTTAAAATAAAAGTGAAAATAATGCATATGTAACAATTCCCATGAAAATAACAATCTCTTTAAGTTTTATATTCGGTAAACCAAACCCGAGGGTGAGCGAGCGAAGCGCCCCCTAGTGTATGAAAAAGCAAATTCACACAATGACAAAATAATGTAAACAGAAGAATAATACAAATTGAAAAAAAATTAAACAAATTTAGTACCCAACCACCCCAAAATAAATGTCAAACATGAATATTTAACAGGTTCCCTGTTAATAATAATTCATATCACTGAGCCGTCATTATAATGTGCATTGACTTTACAAACGTTCCACCTCAAAAGTGATAATTATGACGTACAAACAGTATTTTCAAAAGGACAAATGCTGTATATTTGCACTGAAGAACTTCTTTGATTTTTTGTTAGTTTATATCGACAATTCTCAGGGAACTGGCTGACAGGTCAGGAATATCTAAGCCAAACTTCACTCCATCGTGCCTGCTGTGCTGGAAGCCATTTACCAACCGGTGAGACTCCACATTCAGTTTTTGTATTGTGTGAGTGCACATGTATGAAACATAACATGTTTTTGCCAACATAAAAAGGCAATTTGCACCACTGGTTCTCCTTACGTAATCGGAGCACTCATATTGCAATTAGAGCACGTAGCAAGGATGAAGCTGCTTTTGTTAACTGTAAGCTGTCCCATTCTATTAACGCACAAGTCATATGTGATGCCAATATAAGACTGAAAAACATAGTGTCTCAGTGGCTTGGCTCAGCCCAAGATTCTTTTATTTTGAGACGAAGCAGATTTGGTAGATGAACATGGCGCCTGGCTTATGGCTGAACCCTCAGTGTTTCATTTGGCCTGTACTGTTCATTATAACAGCAATCACATCATAGCATGTGCCAATGCCTTTCCCTGATTCCCAGAACACAGAGCAAAGGCGCTGTAATGCCGCACACGATCTTGTGCTCTCAGTTGCAGAGCGGAGCCTGATACTCTTGAATACTCTTGAATACGCTGTATTCAACGTGTCAGGTGGCAGGCGGCTCTACCAGCCAATGAAGTTCTGTGGCATTGTGATTGCATATGTATGAGGTTGATTAGCATACTCCATATGTGAATGTTTCAGAGCAGCATTCAAAGCGCATTCACATATGTACAGTACATTTACAAGGTGATTGTGATTTATAAATGCTTAAAATTGCTTAGAAATGTGCCTGTTATGAATCAGATTTTTTTTTTTGCATTCACGTTTTCCTGTTTTTTAGGCATACACGTAATATTTTCACGCAAACTATTATTAATGAGCCCCTCCTGAAAGTGAATTCAAAACCAAGGCAAAAAACGTCAAAATAAAACATAAACAAGGATTTAAACCCCAGCCAGGTGAGGAACCCTGGCTGAAATATAACAGTAGCAAGCCAAACGCAGGTTGTATCGGTCAAATACATGCAAGGTGACACCAGTAGTTTTTGCTTGTTGAATATTTGTTACAAATTCATTTGTAATTGTTTATTCCTTTTATTGAATGAGTTCCTAACAGGCACAGCCACTGTCTTGGGTTGCATCTTGAGTTGCTTTCTGAAGCCATAGTTATTGGGCAAACCTCAGCTACAGGTATTGTGATACTGAAAAGATTGTTGCAGTGAGAAACTCTCGCAGGTTCAAATTACTGTATATTTATATATGTATTTACAGAACCTGTCAAATGTTTGGTCTCTCCTGACTGTATGCTTTTCATAATTTTAAAGACAGGTTTATGCTGAAATGTTTGAAGTTAATAGTGAGTTTGAAGCCTATGTATGAACTTCTTCCAAAAACATAAATTTCAGTTTAAAAAAATAAATTTGAGACACCTCTCCAAGCAAGTCATTTTTATTTAAAACTTCAGGTCACCTTAACAAAGGGAAATGCCAGTTCATCATGGTCAGGCAATCCAAGAAGCTTCAAGTTTGGAAGTTTCTTCAAGGGCATTCACAAAAACCATCAACTGCCATGATGAAACTGGCCACCTACTGTGCTATGGGGACCGCCACAGGAAAGAAAGGCAGACCAACAGTTACCTCTGCTGCAGAGGATATGTTTTTTAGGATCACCAGCCTCAGAAATTACCAATTAGCTGCACCTTAGAATAGAGTCCATATAACTTTTTAAATGAATTCTAACTGACTTGCTCTTCAAGCCTCAGACCCCTTAATTATTTCTTTTTCCTTAATTAGCAGCTAAACAATAATGAGACACAAAATGTGCCAAAACATGACCAGCAAACTGTGTCCATCATACAATAATTGAAAATAAAGAAAGGTTAAAGTCTCAGGAATGTTGATCTGCTCAGGTCCCTGAAACATTTTAACAGTGTTCTTAGAAAAGAGAAAAGCAACAATTTTGTAAATGTCTTCTAATGCATAATGAGAACAGAAACACACAATGGAATTAAAGAACGGGTTTAATTAACAGCAAGACTCGGCGCCTAATTAAGCAACTGGTTGGAGTAAAATTGACTGGAGTTGGAGGCCCTGACTTAGTTGGTCTTCTGTTGGCTCACTCACTTCACGTTTCATTTCTGTTTGGGTGCCTTTTAAAGAAAGAAATGAAGCAATTCAGAGGAACGATGAAGAAATTCAGGGGAACAAATCTTAAAATGCAAGTCAATTAAAATTAATTCAAAAGAAGTTAATTAGCAGCATAAACAGTGCACTAGTTAAGAAAAGGGTTAGAATGAAAACCTATAGCCACTGGGGCCCTCCAGGATCAGAGTCGGGGACCCCTGCTGTATTTGATTAAAAATCAGTGACCAAACTGATTAAGGGAATCAAACAGTATCCATGCAGTTTAAAGTCAACCTTCCAAGTTTTAAATAAGGGATTAGAAGACAAAACTTGAGCTAAAAGACAAGCAAGATTTGTAACCAGGATGTCAAGTATACACCATCTTCAAGCCAAAAATTAAAACCTAAAATTGTTGCTGAAAATACGTAGAGCAGAGGTCGTTTCATCAGGAACAAAATAGACACACACCCCTACACACATGCCTCCAAAGGATGTCATCAGCCATGCATTTCAAGCTTCATTACTTAGCAATGTTGCTAAACACAAAATGGTGTCACAGACAGTAAATGAATTCATATTTTTAACAATGCTTTCTGGATGCAGACTAAAGTCAAATTCAGAATTCTTGGGATAAGATATTCCTAACTATACTCTGCAATAATAAGAGTATACAATAAGAAGGGTTGGGGCACCCATGGCCAAATCCTGTATAACTGAATCTCAAAAATAAATAAAATGTGGATCAGGAGCATTAAGGTAATGTCCTTTTTAGACGGATATCTCAAATTGAACTGACTTGAAGATGTGATGGTTTCCAGTAGTAAGGCATGGGTCCAGGTGGACAGAGACCGAAAGCAACATTGGTGCTATAAAAGCCGTCAATGTTCTGGCCTGAAGAGGGAGAAACAGAGAACGTGTTATCATGTAGTGCCACCACCTGAAGCGGCAGAGAATTACCATCACCAGAGCCTTCAAACTGTCTCCTAAGCACATGTACATGACCACACACACACACATATATATGGACTGAAAGCCAGAAGTCTACGTGACCATCATCATCAGGTCCTTCCATGAAAATATGATTTATGTTAGGTAGAATGCCCAGAGGGGACTGGGCGGTCTCTTGGTCTGGAACCCCTACAGATTTTATTTTTTTCTCCAGCTTTTGGAGTTTTTTTTGTTTTTTCTGTCCACCCTGGCCATCGGACCTTACTCTTATTCTATGTTAATTAATGTTGACTTATGTTTATCTTTTATTGTGTCTTCTATTACTCTATTCATTTTGTAAAGCACTTTGAGCTACATTTTTTTTTGTATGAATATGTGCTATATAAATAAATGTTGATTGATTGATTGATTGATATATATTCAGAAAACACCTTAGGAAAGGTGCAAGAAAATTCAAGAAAACTGCAAATCATCAGACGAGCCTTGCTAATTGTGGTTTGCTGATTGCAAAAGGCATGTCATTACTAAACAACAGAAGGTGCTGAAGAAGCAGAGAGAAGCAACTCCCAGTTGGACTTGAGAGCACTTCTGCATCCCAGACGCTTTAATGTTCTCATCTTTGTGTCTTCCTGCAAAGCATTCTGTACATAAACTTAAGGCTAGTCATCTTCACTTACTTTGCATCTGTTTATTCAGTCTTTAAAATGAAATAGAAGGTTTCCAGAAATGATTCTCCAAATAAGCAGCCCATGAATTATTGATTTTTAGCAGCCTTTTGTTTAGGGATTGACATTAGAGAACCTGTAGATGTTCTGTCACATGCCAGCCATAACTGAGTCATTGAAATACTGCCATCAAGTGTCACATTTCAGGGGCTTTCTCATCTAGCAAAGGAAGTCAAGCACCATCAGACACTGATGTCAGGCTCTGAAAGTGCATAATGTTTTTTATTTTTTTATCGGGTTGATATATCCCCAGAAGCTAAAGTGATGCATTGAGTAGTATAAATTATACCAAATTACCAAAGACTACAATTACGTGTGCTGCGAACCATGAAAATAAAAATTGATATATTTATATGTCAACACTGCGAGTTTAAGTAATATTTATTATTGTAATATAATAATGTGCTGTGACCAAGTGGTAGGTGGTTTCAGGTGACATTTATGGCAGCCTTATGATGCTCAAAAGCATTCTGAACAGGCGCAGGCTGAATTTCTCCCTCAGGACACAAAGTGTCATTTAGATTTTAGTACTGTGTAGGTGGTTATATAAGAACAGCTCCCTTCAAAAGAAATATTTTACCAATAATCTGTGCTTCTCAGTAGAAAGGATACATAAACAGATATGCCAACCAGTGTTTTTCTTCTGTTGGGTACTCATTCTCAGGAGCATACTGCATTAAATTACTGCAATAGGTGCCTAACTTCCGTTCTTTACATTGATGAGCAGAATTCATAATTAATTGCAGAATTACAGTATTTGAGGGTTCCCCTAGAGTGCCTCTTTCTCTTGCACGATTTGGCTCAAAAACTAATCAGCACATCATCATCTCATAACAGGCTTAAGTTTTGAGTTTAGTATTTTTCCATCCAGACATTTTAGCTCTAGACTGTCCTCAAGAAACTGTGACACACAGACACATACACCCATCATTGAGATCTCTGTGTTTTCGGTATCAGGGGACCCTAAAACGTTGAGATCTATTGAAAACCAGAAATCGAAATTTTTGACCAATCTAAAGCTTTCTCTCCTCCCACACAGACAATAAGTTATGGTGGGCGAGGGCACATAGCAAAAAACGACTGCTCGTCAGCATGTACTTCTTGTTAGGCAGGATATCAAAATTAACAGGTAGGACTTGTTGATTTGGTTAGCCAGTATCACAGTGGTAGCAGAGCTGCATCCGGTGAGTCGCTAGTGTCAGTAATGACACCTCCTTCTGGGAGGCTTTAGTTTTTATGGATGCTGAACTGGAAGGTGCAGGGTCAGTTGCCCTAACTGGGCAGTTTCTTGGCACTATGGGGAAAGAGATGATAGTGTTGGCAATAGTGACCCCTTTCATCCAGGCGGGTTATTTCATACCTTGACAGAGCCTGTGAGGAGGTTCTCTGATGCACTTGCGTGACACTGTCCTTAAACAAAGAGAGAACTGCCAAGATGTGCATTCTACACTGACATATTAATGGTCAGAGAAGTGTGAGCCCAGGTATCTGAGCTACACGGACGGCTACCATAGGGCAGTGGTTCAAGAATGGGGGTCAGTGTCTGGAATTGAATGCCTAGGAATGCATTTCAAATGTTCATATACTATGGGCCTGAAAGGTGGCTAGGTTATGGCTAACATTGGAATTAAGGAGCATCTGTAAGCTAGCTTTCTTCAAGCCATGGCCTTCTTCATTAAGCAGTGATTTCTATCCAGCTAATCAGGATACTGAGCAGTAAACATCCAATGAGTTAAATACAGTATAGTGCTTTCAATTAGTATTGGGTTGGTACTTACTGTACATACATTTTCAAACCCACTTAATGCCTTTGGGGTTACTGAGGGCAGGAGTCTATCCAGCAGCACTAGGTACAAAATGGGAAATGACATGGAAAGGCCATTTATAGCAGAATACTTAGCCACACTGGGGCCAATTTAAAATTGCCTGTTAACATAACCTGAACACCTTTGGAAATGTGAGTGGAAAACTCATGTAGCCACTGGGAAAATGTGAAGAATCTATAAGATACGACACAATTTCAGTGTTTGAATCCAGGACACGGCAGTACTAATCAGTGTAAATGAAGGCCTACCTTACAGGCTGAATTGTAAAGGAAATCATTGGCAGAGAAGACACGGAAAGGAACGAGGCACCATTCTAATCCTATTATTAAGTTCTGGTTATATGGGAAAAAAAATTATGCCAAATTCATAGCTATGTGGCACTAAAGTTACACAATATTGTTATACATTAATAATTATTCATTACATTTGTACTGCTTTCTGCATCTTGTAATCCTGAAATCTGAAACCTGATGTCAATAAATTATGCATATTTTTATAAGCTTCCTTAACAAATTGTACTTTGAAATTTTGGATTAGGTGCAAATTTTCAGAAGTGTGTTCTGTTAAGTGCTGCTCTGGTGGTGTAAAAATAATAGCCTGCAATGTCCTTTCCAGTCAAGCACAATGGTAATGACTAGAACAGCAACACATTAAGAGAAATGCAAATCCTCGCTTCAGGCAGTCTAATGAATTATAAAGGACCTTGTCACTGTTGTACCTACTGGTTAATTGAAGGTGTACTCTACGCTGATCCTTCATATTCTTTCTTGTAGTTTATATTGCCTTTGTCTAAATCATGTGTGCAGTATATGTAACAGCTATTAACTTCTGTGTAATATAGAACTCTTATTGAGGACCAATGCAGAGTGCTTTGTGGACCATACGGGAACAACCAGTATGGGAACTCTGACACACAAACATGAAGAAATAAGAAATAAACAAGTACAGACTATAGAGTAAGGTTTGGTGTGAAAAGAGGGAACCTAAACCAAATAACAAGGTCAAGGGTGTGTGATTATTCCAATATAGGTAGGAAAATTGTTTAATTCTGAAGATAAATAGGTTTGCAGGGTCTATAGACCTTTTATTTCTCCATATCATTTCTCCTCATCTCATCTTCTTATTTGCTTTTCTTGGTGAGGGTGGCAGTGGGTGAAGGCCAAGCAGGATAAACCTCACTTTCCTGTCCCCAGCTAAAGATTCCAGCTTTTCGTGGGAAATCCCCAGGCATTCCCAAACCAGCTGAGAGATGTTATAACTTCAGTATGTGCTGGGCATGTCACAGGATCTCTGCCCAGTAGGACATGTCTCTAGGGTGTTCTTCCTGGGTGGCATTCTTCCATATGCCTATTATATGTCAGTCAGGGGGTTCAGAGTTTTCTTTTATATATTTTTTGTGTTCAACTTTGAGTCATTGATGTATGGTCTGCTTTACTTTCTGTGCCTGTATTATATTGCATGTGTTTTTTGAGTGATCTCCAAAGTGGCAGATCCACCAGCCAATCCCTGCCAGGAACTGCCCTCTGCCCTATAAATCTATATGGTGTCCCACAGTTCCCTGCACTTCATTTTGAATGTATTAGGGGGTGGTGAAGTCTTAATCTTTGTGTTCTACTTTGCTTTTTGATTCTCTGGATTTTTTTAAACTTCATGCTCTGCTTTTGACATTGTTTTTGGCTTTCTGTATTGGATTCCTTGAATTTTGTTTTTGTTTAGGACAAATCTTTTTGCCTTTGAGCTCCACAGAGCACAGAGATAATAAACGTTTATTTTATAAAGATTATACAAGGCCCTTTTTTGTCAAGCTGTGGTTTTTGACAGAATTTCCCCCTCTTATGGGCATTTTTGAAAATGCTTCAGGGACTTAAATGCTTTTGGACCTCTAGTCACAACAATGCCTAAACCACCTGAACTAGCTCTTCTTGAGTCGGATTAGCAGCAACTCTACTCTGAGGGTCTCCTGCTTCTTAGTAGTGTCATACCATCCACCCAGCAAAGAAACCTCATTTATGCTGCTTGTATTCACAATTTCATTCTTTTGGTTATTATCCATAGTTCACGACTATCGGTGAGGACAGGGATGTTAATGTAAATGTAGACCATTTATGCTGATAGTAATGTATGTTGTGAACAAAAGAGAGTTATAAAAGAAAATGATACTGTATGGGGCTGCAGGGGAACCCCAATTAATGCCCATGTTGAAAATGCAAGAAATGAAAAAATGGTTTTGAAATGAAAGTAAGTAGAGCTCCTTATGCTATTAAGGTAGATGTTCTTCTCCTCTGTGAAGAGATGTGTCTTCTTTGAGAGCTGGTTCCAGAGTGAACAGTGACTTCAGGTGTATTTATAGAGGCAGACGAGGCAGACGAGGCAGAGCCATTGAGGGCAGAAACAGGAGTGATGTCATTAGTCCTTCAGAAAGTTCTCCTCCATTCTAAAGGAAACAAAAAAGAGGTTAGTGATGTCTCACCTAAAACCTTCCCCATATTTTCAGGTCCGTGCCCATGTTCCTGGTAATGTCGATATCATTTATAAGCATATATTATAATAGTCTAATGTTTCCTAATCTTTTTCATCATTATTGACTGCTCTATTCCGTTACACTAACTTAACAAAGTCAGTTTTAGTAAAAATGCAAAAATGTGACAATCATACTGTGTCATTGCATTCTGAACTTAGAAATTGTGTCCCACAGGACTCTGTACTGGGGCTTTCACTCTTTAAATGCTAATCTTGAGAGATATAATTAGATGCATATGGTATTGACTTTCATTTGTATGCAAATGATACTCAGCTATATTAGCTTTCAGATTAAATGATGTCTGTTCATAATTACTGTGATTATATCAGTGAGTTAAAACATGGGGTGAGCTATAAGTATTTGCCTTTGTAAACATAAAAATCAAAAGTTGTTAATTGATGGGGATAATACACACAGCAGCAAGAACGTTAAGTCAGTAGGCCTTCAATTTAGGAATTATCTTTGACCCCATCTTTTACCACACACATTACAATACTATCTAAAGCCTGCTTTTTCCAGCTAAAAATATGTGAAAAATAAGATAATTTTGTGTCCCTCATAGCACATTAGCACCTCAAATAAATCTGGTTCAATGCTGTGAGATTCATTGTGGAAAAGTTATTCTATTTACGATGCCACCTCAAAGGTACAAAAGCGAGCAAATACACAGAACAACAACATCAAAAATCAACCCTGACACAAAAACTAATTTCAAACCTATCTTTTTTTAATGGATTTTTCAGCATACAGCCCAGAGCAGGATCTGTTGAGAGACACCCATTCAGTATCAGCAGGGTGAATGTCTCTGTAGAAGTCATGACAATCCCTTCCTCTCTCTGCCTCTGTTCCTGTTAACTGGGGTGTTTTGGAGTCCCGGCTGCTGTCATGTCCAAGTTAGAGAGTACAGAGAAGTTTGCAGAATGGAAAGTTATAGCAGGCCATACTTTGGAAGTCCCCAGGGTCATCAGATTAGTGGTTGTGGTGCTCCAGCATGTCCTTAGTCTAGTGGTTGTGTGATTCTCCACTGCTGGGGTGTAAGATCACTTTTTTTGTAATTCTAAGATGTAATAAACCTATCAGTGTCAAAACAGGAGCTTTGTCCCCCTTTAATCTGAAATATTAAGAAGCAAACAACGTTCTCTTGATAGGGTCCTAGAAATACTTTCTTACAGACTGATTAAGCACAAATCAGAACAAAACAAAACAAAAGCTATAATGTATAATAAGAAGAAAAGGCAATGTAACATAGTAATAATAAGTAGATACAGTATATAGTATATGAAAGAATGCTTCATAAGCAGTAATTTATATGAATTCAAAGCTTATTAAATACAAAGTTAACAGCTGACATGCTAAATATTGATTCATTTTCACTATTGTCTACAGTTTTCTTAGTATGCAGTACACCAAGAAGATAATTCACACATTTATTTCTGGTAGAAGTGCCTACTAAAATGAAATATTCTTAGGCAGTCACAGCCATTCTATTTGCAGATGTCACTTAATTTACAATGCTCCTGCATAAATCACTACTAGAAGTAATGATCTTTCTGATTGTGCTAGAGATGCCCCATTGGTCTCCACATTCAAATCCAGATTAATGACTTGCTCTTTTAGTCTGGCATACCCTGACTAGAGCTGCTGAATAGACTGTCCACATTGTAACTCTGTTAGTTGGTCATCAAATTAAAAATCAAAGCTTGGTGATTCATTATGAACTGTTAGTGACCTCTGCCTTTTATTGTTTCTCTTCTTAGTATCCTGCTGTGCCCACTGCTGCATTGCCAAACTACTATGGCAAGTGACACCAGTGATGTTCTTCAGCATGTAACTGTGATGTTATAGAATGACCAGGAACGGTTAATCATGTACAATTATTTTGCCAAGGGTGCAGGAATTTAATACTTTATCAAACAATTCAGCACATTCATCAGTCGCCTTCATAAGTCAGAACCTTATTGTTGAGGATAACAGCATCAGATTTTGATTGTCTGGATTTTTTCTTAAATATCATATTACTCTTCAGCAGAGCCTTGAGTTGAAATGCAACCAACACTGACTTCATTCTGTGCCTGCAGCTCATCCAAATAAAACATCACACTCCTGCTGAGGGTTTTCATACATACTGCATCAAGTATTGGTGCCAAAATTTAGGCCATATAAAATTATCTGTCATTCTTGGAGTGTTAATCACAAATGTGAAGTTACACTACAATTGTCAAGACTATCAACGATAATACTTGTGATTACTAATGTCTGCTTTATATGACACTAATCCTCTCACACTGTCCTTCCTCTGTTGCAAAAGCAATGAATTTTTGAGGAAGTAGAATCCTGTATTTTAATGTATTTGAATCCAAAATCTCTGCTTTTTGCTCCATCTTACAGAGTCTTACAAATTACTTACCTAGGCATTCCTGCATGGTTGGATCATGCTAATCAGGAAACATTGTTTGCATTGAAAGTTTAGAGGTGGACTTTTCCAGTTGTGAAGGTTTGTTAGTTTCCGTATTAATTAGCCAAACCAAAATTTTGGTTATGTAGCTTTTATGCCTTTAAATAAAATTCTTTGATATGTAAAAAAAGCCGACACAAATACATGAGAAAAGTTAGGGTGCCTGAAATGATTGTTTGGGGTAAAAAAGAACAACAAATAGGATGTTGCTGAGTCGGGCAACATCGATGCACATTCCTGTTTTACTATCAGGCCAGAAGAATTTAGACTTGAGACAAAATATGAAGACAGGTTACTACTCCACGTCCTAGTCATGGTCTTTTATATGAAAATGGCAAAGGAAAAGGGGCCGTGTCAAATCCAAATCCTTCCCCTGTGTACACTTACATTCAGTTTTAGTGAAAATATGCAGCACCTATTTTTCAGGACTGTGTATTTCAACAATAATGTTTTAAAAATCCAAATAATTTCACAGATCTTCATTGTAAAGGGTTTAAACAATGTTTTCCATGAATGTTCAATTAACCATAATCAATTAATTAACATGCACCTGTGGAATGGTCGTTAAGACCTTAACAGCTTACAGAAAGTAGGCATTTAAGGTCACAGTTCTAAAAACGCAGGACACTAAAGAGACTTGTCTACCAACTGTGAAAAACACCCAAAGAAAGATGCCCAGGGTCCCTGCTCATCTGCGTGAACGTGCATTAGGCATTCTGCAGGGAGGCATGAGGACTGCTGATGTGGCTAGGGCAATAAACTGCCATGTCCGCACTGTGAGACGCCTAAGACAGCGCTACAGGGAGACAGGAAGGACAGCTGATCATCCTCGCAGTGGAAGAGCCCGGATCTCAATCCCATTGAGCACTTCTGGGACCTGTTGGATCGCAGGGTGAGGGCTAGGGCCATTCCCCCCAGAAATGTCCAGGAACTTGCAGGTGCCTTGGTGGAAGAGTGGGGTAACATCTCACAGCAAGAACTGACAAAATCTGGTCCAGTCCATGAGGAGGAGATGCACTGCAGTACTTCAAGCAGCTGGTGTCCACACCAGATACTGACTGATACTTTTGATTTTGAGCCTCCCTTCGTTCAGGGACACATTGTGAAACATTTTTAGGTTATGTCTTATGGTGTTGACTCTTTTAGTGTTCATACAAATATTTACACATTAAGTTTACTGAAAGTAAAAACAGTTGAAAGTCAGAGGACGTTTCTTTTTTGCTGAGTATATATATATATATATATATATATATATATATATATACAGTATATATATATACAGTATATACTAGCAAAATACCTGCGCTTCGCAGCGGAGAAGTAGTGTGTTAAAGAAATTATGAAAAAGAAAAGGAAACATTTTAAAAAAAACTTAACATTATTGTCAATGTAATTGTTTTGTGACTGTTATGAGTGTTGCTGTCATAAAGGATTTGATTATCATTATTTCTTTCAATCAGGTTCGTATTTGGAGGACGTGTTGTTTTGAAGTTATATTCCGTGTTTGTCAACCGTTGTAAAGATAACAGGTTTCATTCTTCGAAGTGTTCACTACCCAAATCGGTACTCGTGAATCTAAGATGTTTAACAGGCATTCCCAGTATTAACTTGTGGATTTGCCTGTGAATATTTAGCGGAAGCGTGTCTATGAACGTAATTTAAGCTTAAGCTTTACACCGTGCTTTCCTATTGATATGTCTACAAAGGCTTGTTCAGCTTCAGTGGGTTGTTCCTCTCTTACTGCATCAATAAACAGCTCGTCTTCCTCTTTATCTGAGACATCACACACTGCATGCACGGGTTTACATTTCCCAGTCCTGCAAACTTTAGCGAAGTGGTTCAATTAACCACATTTTTTAAACTGTCTTCCTTTAGCTGGACATTGACTTTTTCCACCGTGTGCTTTGTTTCCACAGTAGCTGAACTTATGAATATGCTTGTATGCGTCACTCGCTTCATATTCTTTTGCTGCCTTCTCAATTGTGTAATGCGTTTTTTGTTCAGTGCTCTTTAGAGCTCTTTGTTGTTGTCTGCATACTGCGTTCACAGTCAGTTCACGTGAGCCGCTCGGAGTACATGCATCGAAGGTTCTCAGCTGTGCTTGTGCTATCTCGTGCGATCTTGCAATGTCCACGGCTTTATTTAATGTTAGCTTAGACCCGGCACTTAAAAGTTTCTGTCGCACTTTTGCTGAGTTTGTGCCAAACACTATTCCGTCCCTGACCATCTCATCTTCGTTTGCATAAGCACAGTCCTTGACCAGAAATTTCAACTCTGTTACAAAGTGATCAAAAGTCTCATTTATACCCTGCGTCTTCTCATTAAACTTGTATCTCGCAAATATTGTATTTGTCTTAGGCATGACAAACGCCTGAAAATGGTCATAATAAGTTTTCAGTACCTTGGCTTCCTCCTGGGTTAGAGTCCATGTGTTAAAAATGTCTCTTCCCTTTCCCACAGGAGCTGGTAGCTGCATTTCTCACTTTTGTCTTTGCCTTTTAGCAGGCCAGAAAACATCAGCTCCACGTGCTGTCGGAACTTTTTCCATACGTCCGGCAGGTTAAGAGAATCCCAGTCAATTCATGTTGAGGGAACTCCAACAAAATCCATGACTGTCCTCTATTCTGACACCATGTCTTGTTTTCATAAATTGTGAAAAATGAAATGATGCGAGACTTTCTTTTAAAGTATGCAGGGGAACTTTATTTATTACAGCTCTTACATTCACGGGATCCGTGCTCTAAATTAATTTCCATAATAGTAACCTTTTTCTGGTGCCTTCCTAATGACATAGGTGCCTAAACCATGCCTGAAAATAATACATTTCAATGACATATAAATATTACAGTGATCACCTCGATAGACATCTCACCACCCAAATCGCTACTCGTGAATCTAAGATGTTTAACAGGCATTTCCGGTATTTACTTTTTGATTTGCCTGCGAATATTTAGCGGCAGCGTGTCTATTGGATTGCTGCTGACGGACGGCCTTATATGGGCAGGCACTCAATTACGTGGGAGGCGTGGGTATGGGGGAGGCAGTTTAGGCAGGCAGCCAAATAAATGGGAGGCGTGGTGATGGGGAACGCAACTCCGCCTCACACGGCGACCGAGCTGCTGGCTATGGCCGTATATATGTACGTAAGTAGGATTCGGTAATGACCGTTAGGCGTAGAATTTCAAAATGAAACCTGCTTACCTTTTGTAAGTAAGCTGTAAGGAATGAGCCTGCCAAATTTCAGTCTTCTACCTACATGGGAAGTTGGAGAATTAGTGATGAGTGAGTGAGTCAGTCAGTGAGGGCTTTGCCTTTTATTAGTATAGATATATACTGTATATATACTGTATATGTATATAATATATATATATATATATATATATATAGTGGGCAGCACGGTAGCGCAGTGGGTAGCACTGCTGCCTCGCAGTTAGAAAACCTGGGTTAGCTTCCCAGGTCCTCCCTGCGTAGAGCTTGCATATTCTCCCCGTGTCTGCGTGGGTTTCCTCCCACAGTCCAAAGACATGCAGGTTTAAGTGCGTTTGTGATCCTAAATTGTCCCTAATGTGTGCTTGGTGTGTGTGTGTGCCCTGCGGTGAGCTGGCACACTGCCCAGGGTTTGTTTCCTGCCTTGTGCCCTGTGTTGGCTGGGATTGGCTCCAGCAGAACCCCTTGACCCTATAGTTAGGATATAGTGGGTTGGATGATGGATGGATATATATAGTGGTAGATGGCTGAGGCCCTTTCCTGGCCAGGATGCCCTGATTATTGAAGGACTGGGGGAGAGAGTGTTTCTAGGGATGTTTTTCTCCTGGACCGACAGTGGGCAGCCCCCTTGGTTTCCAGCGGGGCCAGGGATCATATGTTGGACTCCTCAAAATAAATATTTTTAAGTTGTCACTTCATTAAGTTATATAAAACCTGGAAAAAATGGCTTTACGTAAGTAATGCCATATGTGTATAAGAGGAAGGATTTTGATTTTCACACATGGAATAAGTGATAAAGCTTGACTTCCACACACAAACAATCTGCCTGTGCTTTGCCCATCTAGACAGTGAGACCCGCTTGCCAATGTCTGTGGATATAGGCGTCTAGAGATTAATGGCCACCCCGGGGAAATGATTTACTAATGCCTGGAACTCATGTTATCAATTTAATAGATGGATAACTTATAGTGTTTTTGATCCCAGGAGAAAATGACAGCATTATAGCCGCCAACACTCACAATCCAACCAAAAGACAGTCAAGATGAAAGAGTAAATTATGTGAATATATGTCCATATCTAATTAACACATGTAAATAGCAAAAAAGTACAGTATCCCTTTTGACAAGATAAATCTACAGTATTAAAAATTATACTTAGTATGTTTCTAAGTATAGTTAAATATTTTCCAAGCAAGTTTCCAAAATTGTATCTGATATATTTCCAAAAAATAATTTAAAAATAAAATGTATTTAAAAAGTTTTCTTCCTGGTAAGCCCTTTATGAAAATGTATGACCCTGCAGTTATCCTAAATGTGCAGGTTAAGTTAATTAACAACTGGCCTTGTGTGTGCCAAGCAATGGCCCACTCCACTGTATGTGGCCTTGTGGTCAATGCTGAAAGAATAGAAGTCTGACACCATGCAGCAATATAAATGTGGTATGAAAATAAGTTGATGGTTAATTATAATTACAGTTATTAAAAGTACTGGTAAGTGCTGCAGCAGCACAGTGACACTGGTGATGAACACCTACAAGGTCTTTGTGATGGAGCGGGTCGGCTTCTCACTAGCAATTGCAACCCACGAGCCTCTTGAACCTGCATTGCCTGTAACGTATCCGAGGGATGAGCCTAGCAGATGAGGTCACAACACACAAAGCAAGGGGTTGGTACAAAAGCCTTCCAGTGCTTTTAATAAAAGCACTTTTGCACTTTTATGCAGCCTTGCTTTGTGTTGTTCCCTCATCCTCTGGCTTATCCCTCGGGTACGTTATCGTTGGTAGTAGGTTCAAGATGCTTTTGGGATGCAGTCAGTAGAGTAGAGCCGACCTGCACCATCATATTTATATTTTCCATGTGTCTGTGCCGATTGTTCTATCAGTGCTCCTATATCTTCCACACCTCAATATTAAGCACCTTATAATGGTTGTATGAACATTTATTGAATAATATAAATTGAATAAAAATGATTTTCTCTTGAGAATGGTACAAATGCTTTACTTTCCATGTAAACAGAATAAATGGCAGGCAGTGTAGCATAGTGGTTAAGCCTTTGGCTT
This sequence comes from Polypterus senegalus, assembly GCF_016835505.1. NCBI lineage: Eukaryota > Metazoa > Chordata > Cladistia > Polypteriformes > Polypteridae > Polypterus > Polypterus senegalus. Next base: position 264,682,469 of record NC_053155.1, on the reverse strand, counting down.
TCAAACACAGAGATTGTGGGTTCACATCGTGCTACTGACACTGTGGGAGCATGAGCAAGTCTCTTCACCTGCCTATACTCCACTTGGGAACACAAAAGAAATGCAAACAAAAGGTAAAGGCAACAGAGAGATAATAAAATAAAGTCAAGCATTATCCAACTGTTCAGCCCCTACTGATGCATGCAGTTCCAGAGAACTGCAGAATACCAGTCATGTCATCCCTGCCTGCCCGGGTATATTGTAGTCTCCAGTCTTTTGACAGTAGAGAGCAATGGTATGTTGCAGCGCTTCCAGCAATTCTAGAATACGTTCTCACCTCAAATTGCGTATACAGTAGTATAACAAACAAAGTTGTTAAGTTTCTTTCTAATATTTTAAAAGAAGTAAACAAATAGAGCTAGCAGAGTCGCCAGGAGCTCCACAGATTCTGCTTCTGCTGCTTACCTCCATTTGATAGCCCTTATACTGAATGATTTAGGGGGCTTTAAGAGGAGGAACTCATTTTGTTCAGTCTGCTTTCTCTTGGCTCGTTTAAATGTTAACATGCAGCTCAGCTTCAATTTTAATAAGAAGCATAATCCCCTAACAAGCAGCATGCACATGTTAGTCTTATTAATATTTCATTGTTACCATCATATTAATAGAAGGAATAGAACTGCAGGCATTGTAACAGGAAACTTCATTCAGAGCTGAAGTACACCTCCTGAAAATGACTGAACACTCACCATCCCATACATCCGAAAATAACTGGGATATTTCTGAACATCCAAAAGCTTTTTGTTATTTTCAAATGTTTTAAAGAGATTTGTATTGAAAGATGAAACACTTTGCCATGCTGCCACTGGATCGAAAAGTGCAGAAAGTGCTGCCTTCAAATGAGACCAGGAGATGAATTGACGTAAAATATAATAATTACTGGTCAAAGGTCAGGGAATGAAATGTGTCTTCAATAAGCCAAAAATACAAACAAGTAGATATGAGCCCCTACTTGATTAGTTTGCTAACCTTTTTTGTGGCTAAAAAAGATAAAATATTAATGCATACAAGAGTAAATAATGAAATTAATGTAGTTTAATCTAAATTTATAAATCAGAATGTCTGTCTGTTGGTATGTATGTACAGTTGTACACCTGTTGACCATACAAACAAGACAGAGTACTTTGGAACCCAAAATGTTGACCCTGGGGGTCCCAGTGTTTTTTTTTTCTGTCCTGTGTTCTTCAGTTTGCACACCAGTGCCACCTGCTGGCTCAGAGCAAGTGAAACATCCGAACAAATTCAACTCAGACTAGCAGACAAACGACCAGAGCTTAACATTACTTACCTGAGCAACACTGCATGCTGCTTCCATCTACTGTAATATAAAAAGGAGCATCATGTGCTTTTGCAGGGGGTGTTGGGTGAACTTCTTTGAGAGAGGAAGTACAGCGCCACACAACAAAGAATCAAAGGGTTGCTGTTTAGCTCCTGCTTTGTCTTTTCTTTATAATTTAAGCACTACCAGCTGTCCACATTCAACTACATGTTCAGGTTAGACATGGAAGCGTTCAGGGTAACAACCACTAAGGAGTTACCACAATTCTGGAATCTGTAAAGAACAACTTCTCGAATCACTAGAGCACAGATGTTGATGGAGAGGCAGTGTGGGTGATGGATGGAACAGCTAGCAGTAACAACAGGGTTATCACTTAAAAAACACAGAAACCTTTGCTTTCTTTCCTTAAGCCATCCTACAAATATACCTCAGGAACACCATGTACTTTGGCTCGTGCCTACAATTGTATTTAACAACTTAAATAATACAGCATTTTCAATGCAGCTCTGTTTAGTTCATTTTATTGTGGTTATTTGGGCTCATTTATACTTCAAGCTCAGAACGTGGCTGCGTATGCATCATGGCTGCCACGCGTTCCCAGTGTTCATTTCATCAAAAATGAACGTGACGCGTGCACAAGTTGCAGTACCAGCAAAAAGTGGGGGGAGCAGTGTGATAAAAGTCGTAACGTGATAGCAGAGTCTCTGTTTACTATCTCTACATGTGACAGAAAGCCTCTATGCGGATCCTACGGGATTGATGAGGTGAAGCAAAATGCCGACATACAGATGCATTCGTGGTGCTTTTATATTCAAGCGTCTCATATTACCGATTGTAATGACATGATACATTTTAAAAGTCTCACATACCATCTTCTGTGCCGTCTTTTTTTTCTGGGGCTTCCTCCCGACCTGACAGTAGCGGCAAACAGCAATAGATCACCACACAGAACATATTAAATGTATGATATTCCAACTCCCTGCACATTTAGAATCCTTAGACTTCAACATTATCACTTTCATGATGAAATCCATTAAAGTATGTATGTTACATTTTACAGATAAATCGTGAATTTCATTTAAATAATTAATACTGTTGATAATTACACACATGGGGGTGACACGGTGGCGGAGGGGTAGCACTGCTGTCTCTCAGGGAGTCGCGTTGCTGGTATTCCCTGCCTGGAGTTTACATGTTTTCCTGCTGGGTTTCCACAGTGAGCTCTGGTTTCCTTCCAAAGATATGCATATTTGGGGATTTGGTGGAGCTAAATGACTCCAGTGTATGTGTGTGCTTGTATTCACCTTGCGATGAGCGGATGCCCCGTCTAAGGATTGTTTCTGCCTCATGCCCAATGCTTGCTGGAATGGACACATCCTTGGATTGATAGATTTAATCATTAAACATCCTTTTCAGGGATATTGCGGTAAGGTGTCATTGGAATTTAATGGATGTTTCAGGCAATTCACAACACAGTGAAGCCGAACCTGCTCTCACCGTGATATCTCGCACTGCCACCTGCTGGATTCCTCCAGATTTACGTAAAGTACACGTGCAAGTATAAACATTAAAACGCTTGCATAGCAGGAGCATCCACTGGAGCATGCATCACGTTGCGTGAAGTATAAACCTGGCCTTTAGTACTCTTCCAGTTATATTGTAAGCCAAGTGCACTATGCTGTATTCAGAAATATAATATGAAATGCAAAACACAATGTTCAAATAGATACAAAGGCATGGTCCAGCATATCATTCTACACAATATACACAAAATATCCATATACAATGCATGCAAACCTAAAGAGTGATTTTAAATCAGGATTCCCACATCAGCTCCGTTTTAGAGAGGATCATTCTGTAAGCAAATAGCAGCAGTTTCACTTGAACAGAAGACATCTGGAAACGAGTGCACCACATGTGAAAATACATCAGCTCTACTGCAGGCCAACTTCAAAGAGGTGGAAGTGGCAAAATAAATACAGTTACATGAATGAATTAAAAAGCAATTTAAGAGAAATGTAAAACAACTTCAGCAGAAACTGTAACAAGCATTTGCTCTTCTGATATTTATTAGTCCTCAGCAAGCCTTGATTTAAATTCTCCAGAGTCTGTATATCATATAGCTGAATGTTCTACCTCCTACACTTGTGTTAATTATTCTGAGGATTTAGAGGACTGCTGCATCCTGGAGTGATGGCACTGATAAGTTTTGTAACCATTTATAGATCTATAGTATACTGTATGTAAGAAAGAGGGTTTTAAATCATCTCTAAACTTAACTTGAGGCAAATTAAATGATTTAAAACCTGAAGTAAAATAGTCATCTTTCTTAGGTCCGGTTACAATCATTGCTTCCAAATTTTGAATGAACTATAGAGTTGTTAGTGAACGATTCCAACATGACCAAAAAGCATTACAAGACTAAATAATATATCCATCCATTATCCCACCCACTATATCCTAACTACAGGGTCATGGGGTCTGCTGGAGCCAATCCCAGCCAACACAGGGCACAAGGCAGGAAACAAATACCGGGCAGGGTACCAGCCCACCGCAGGGTGTAAATAAAGTATACCCCACAAAATTGTTTTCTATTTAGCTTTCTCTTTGTAGGTTAATCAAACAATTCAAATCCCACATATACTACAAGACTATAGTTATACTTCACTGTATGTGTAGAGCACCCTTTCTAAATCTAGATTTATAGAACTTGTAATGTCTGCTGGTTTACATTTGCAACAGAGTGCCTTCTTACTGAATAATATACCAAACTGAGTGAATTCACTGACTGTTACTGTGGTTCTTGGAAGATTATTTTTTTATTTTTGTCAGGTTGTATGTGCAGGAAATGGCATAATAGCTGAGTTAGATGGGAGGAAATCTGCTTACTGTATAAAAATATTATTGTAAACAAAAGACATAGAAGATAATGATTTGATCAAAACAATTTTACTAGATTTTTTGAAAACACACTATACTGTATAATAGACAAGAATTAAGAATAACTTACTTAAAATCAAGCTGAAGCTGAATGTGATTCATGTTCCATACGTAATTTGCAATAAGTTTTGTTATTAAACTGTTAACTGATTGATCAGCACAAAAAAGTACAGATTAAAGAGGAATGCTCTACATGGAGTGAAGTCACAAAGCAGTTCATCAGTGTCATAATCAAGTTGATCTGTGCATACGACAGCCACATAGGATTAAATCCCACCTCTACCACCATTTGTGATGCCTGGATTGCCCACAGCTGGCATACTCCTATAGAACCGAGGACATTGATAGTCATGTACCAAGGATGGGCTGGTCAATGAGGACACATAACACAGCAAGAGTTGGTGCAAAGTGATTTATACTTCTTATTACAATGAAAAGGAAATCTCTTTATATCTTCTAATATAATACGCTACCGTAGCTGTTCGTTTGTCTGTCCAGGATTTTAAATCACCTGTAGCTTGCAAACCGTTTCACCTATTGACTTGAAATTTGGTACACATAAACTATGTGACGTCTACTGTCCGCTTTCGAAGTGACAATTTGTATTACTCTTTTTATTTTTATTTTATTGTATTGTAGAATTAACTCTCTGCAGCGCACAGCAGGGCGGCCGTACGGCGCTTGCGTATGGGCGCCATTCTCATTCCTTACCACCTTCGCTAATCATTCTTGAGGCAGATTGAAGACTTAAGTGCCAGCTTAAGTGAAAAATTAAAGAAAACATACTAAGTAATTGCAATACAAACACTGACTTAATCAGTTTTAACTCAAAAAGATGCCGACAAAAGAAGAGAAGCAGTGGGTCGCTAGGGTGGAGAAAAGAAAAGCTGCTCAGGAAGCAGGAAGCGCATCAACCACTGAGCAAATGAATGGTAAATGTACAGAGAAAGAGGATGAAAACTATAAGTCAAGTGTATTCACTGCACGTTATCGTGCAGTACGCTGTTACTGGTATATTTATAATTCAACGTCTTTCTGTCTGTCTGTTTGTTTGCTTGCTTTTCACAAGAAAACTACTTATTGGATTTAGATTGTTTTTTTTTTTTATAATTTCATCGCCTCTCGAGGATCATAGGTCGCTTGTGGTACCGATTTATTTGCGCAAATCCGAGAGAGACACACTGGGCCAATGTTGTCACGCACGTGCCAGCCTTGGGGCGTATCTTACATTCGCTTAGCTAGCAAACAAGAGAACTTCTTAACGGATTTAGATTGGGCTTTTTTCTGTAATTTGCTTGAACATTCTGGTTGATTTTGCGACTTCTCTCTTTGTGCTAAGAATCATAGTTCACTTGAAAGAGCGATATATTCGCATTAATCCGATACAGAGGCTGCGGGCCAAGGGGAGGGGGAAGCATGACATCAGGAGTGGGGAGCCGGCAGGGCCCTCCTCGCTGTCTTATTTCACTTCTATGCGGGCGAAGCTATCTAAAAAATAAATAATATGTGGTGCAGTCTTTTCAAATCAAAAAATAAAATAATCCATAAAACCCAGTTAATTGTGTGGAAGTAAAAAGAATCAAAAGAATAAAGTAAAAAAAAAATCAGTTAAGTCATGGATAAACTCTTATCTTTATCCAGTGGTGCTTCTCACTCTCGTCTTGCCCAGCTGACCCTATTTCCATGTCTGCTCAGTGGGGTCAAGACCCTGGTGAAAGCATTCCTCTAAGACCATCCCTTGGCGTCTGCCATGATGCGTTCAGTCCATCTTCTCTATGCCATGGCATCTATTGGATTCCTAGGAGCCCCACGATTGACTCCCATCCTGGTCACCATACCTTGCCATCCTCTTTCCTCCACACTGAACACCTCTCCGCTGCACACATACCCACAGAGTTGCACTGCCTTTATTTTAAAAACAAAAAACATACACACTGCCATGTACCCTTGACTCACTTCACCACAGATAGCACTGGGAGAAATCTTGGATGGGGGGACAATGTGTCATAGGAATAACTGGTATTAAATGGACAACAAATGTTTCATGAATAGGTAGACTAGGAAACACAAGCTTTTAGGTTACTATAGTACAATGCATGGACCAAGGAAAGGAGGTTGATAGGGTGAGAAACAGCGCAGTGGTGGCCACTTGTAAAGAGGATTTGCAGTACATGCTACTAAAGAAGGCAACACTGAAAGCTTGCAATCAGTATTCAGTAATATTTTAAAGATGACTATCAGTGGTGGACAAAGAAATGAATAAAGTGCACTAGTAAAAAACTTTGTTGAATGGTACAAAATAAATCACCTGCAGCGTAACACCAATAAGACAAAATCGTAGGCCTCAGGAGTGTCTAGCCCACTCTATCTATGATTCTTGTTGATGGTGAAGATGTGGAGATGGTGAGGATATAATAAGTACCTTAGTATGCATTTGAGCAAAAAGCTTGAGTGGAGTAACACCACAGAGGCTGTATACAAGGAGGGTCAGGATAACCTCTATTACCTGAGGAAGTTGAGGTTGTTTGGTGTGTGTAGGCCACTGTTGCATGTTTTCTAGCTCTCTGTAGTAGCTAAGGTAATTTTCTATATGGTAGAGTGCTGGGGAAATGGCATTAGTGCAACTGACTCCAGCAGACTAAATAAACTGATTAAAACGTCTGGTTCAGACTTAGGAGTCAGGCTGAACTCACAGGAGAATGTGAAGAAACAGAGGTCCCCTAGGAAGCTGCTTACTATCATGTACAGTGACTGTCACCCTCTGTATGAGGTCTCGGCCTAACAGGGGAGCACATTTAGTAACAGATTAAGACAACTGCTTTCCTTCGTGGGGCATTATCTGAGCTAGTTGTTGCTGTCATCCACCAGGTTCTATTTGGAGTCACTCCACACCTGAGGTAGTATTGTTCTCTGTGTGCTGAATAGTATTGAGGTGGTCTAGCAGACACCTTAACAGAAAATGATGCTATGTGAAAAATACTGTAACTGATAAGTGTGTGCAGTTCCAGTCATTTTACACTTTGTAAATGATTACACCTTGTCGGTATACTTATAGATAATTCTTCTTACTGTATACAGTATGTGTATTTGTACCTTATTAACATAATTAAGGCTATGACCTTCTTGTTATTATGCCTCTTTATGTATGCTGCTATATCCATGCAGTTTTTTTTTGTGATTAATACAGTTCCCATCTATCTATCTATCTATCTATCTATCTATCTATCTATCTATCTATCTATCTCATTGAAAATTGTTACAGGCATCAGTATCTAAAAGCAGAATTGGCTCATCACATTATGGAGATGAATAAAAGTTTATATTCAAGAAATAGTAAAAGTTACTAATTAGTTTTACTGACTTAATCACAACATCCTTAATCATTCTCTATTTATCTACCAGTGACTAAACATGCAGTATAAACAATTTGGTGATTCTTTTTTGTCATGTCCTACTGTTTCCTCACAGGTCACATGCGCCACTTAGTATGTGTTTCTTCTATTTTCTCAGTATGTTTCTTGTCATGTGTGCGCACACCACTCCACACAAAGCACATAATATTGATTGGTTTTGCGAACATAGCAATGACAAGCAGGTGGCCAACAGTGCTGACTTGTTCAATAATTAAAATTTTTGATTTGACAAAAAAATGGAATTTAATGTGATCATTTCATTTTGGATTTATTGTCACATATACAGAATAAAATTAAATTCTTATCTGTGTCTTTGGTCAGCTTGTAATACATGCCACTGTCCAGCAATGCAAATCACACCTCATAGTTTAGTTAAAATCTAACAGCACAGAATACGATAAACCAGAAGAAGACAGAGCCCATGTCTGGGTGGCCTTCTAGTTTAACAGTCCAGGATACAATGTGCTGTTATTTTGGATCATGTAATGTGTGACAGGAGCTACTGTACAGTATGTTGTATGCACTGTAATGAATTTCGTGTCTTTTTTGGAAGTTCTTATCAACTGTCTGTAAGTATCCATGATCATAAGTAACAAAAACTGGACCTCTTGTTATTTATAAGATACTTATTTTAAATTTAATGTGTGTTTGTTTAGTAAAGTGCATTGAAATAATATAGCTTGCTGTAAATAAGAAATGAAAACTGTTAATGCTTGACTGATTTGCCTCCTTTTAAGATTATTAATGAATTTATTACTTTTATGATGCATGTTTTATAGTGCATTTTTGTATGGTGCATATAACCTTTGATTGGAAGTACATTAATAATACTACATTGAGCTAAACTAAATTAAAAGAGTAGGTTTAATTGTGAAACAGCAATCCATAGAGTCCAGTTATTGGCATTAAACACACTCAGTTTTTCTAAGAAATATGACATTCTTTTTGAATTACAGTCAATGTATCTCAGTAGTTCATAGTGTGTGCTTCATATTTTTGATCACCAAATGTAACCCCACAGACACAAGTGTTATGGATCTTTTCATCATAATAGTAGCACCTGTCTGGTAGACGTACCCAATGACTGGCAATAAGAACATAAAGTGTACTTAAAAGTTTCATCTGAAGAATATGTGATTGCTTATTGTATGAAGGATCAAATAAATTAGTGATGTATTTGCTAATGTCTCCAAAAGGTACGATTGATTCAGGTATTGATTAATTTGTGACCTTTATCTTGTCCTGGAATTGCAGTAAATGACTGAATATTGATTTCTCTAACTCTGCTTGTCCTCATGGACTCATTTTCCTTTCAGAGCAATTAGTTTTGGTCCCAATTAGCCAAGATGCTACTTGTCTCTCCCCCAAAAGTGAAGAAGAGGGTATGGGAGCCGGGATATGCTCAAGGAGATCAAATAAGCGCATTCCCAGGACGTGTAATATAAGTGAGTTGCTTTGGCAGGCCTGTCACTGGCAAGGGTTTGGTGAAAGCTCTATTCTCTTTGAAGGGGGAAAAACTCTTAGTGCATGCTCCCCTTCACTGATGTCTGCTGTAGATTGCATGAGGTGAACTGGGGCACGACTGTGCATTACAAAGGAGCATCTTTGTTATGGATTCCAGCTAAGTTTCTACATATTTTATTCCTCACTCAAATAACTAGCCAACTTGGCTAATAGAAGACAACTTACAAGTTGGTTAGAGTGTAGTCACGGCCTGTGCAGACATTTAAGTGCTAGCCTCCTGGGCTCAGTCTGTCACGAGACTTGGGGAAGGGGGCATTTGATAAGGCCTGGAAGTACAATAAACTCAGCCTGAGTTGCAGTATTTTCTATATTTGTCTACTGCTTTGAATCCTTATCATTTTGGCACACTGTAACTGAACTGTACTCATGGGCTACTGGCATAACGTGAATGACACTTTGTACAAGCTGTAGCCTGAAAATGCATACGGCTGTCTCTTATGGTGATGAACGCTTTCCTTTAGGGCCCAGGGACACTTTGGTAACATACAGTCCATGAAGTACAGTCTTTACTGTACCGTGATAACCCTCAACCTCAGTTTCCTTTTGGCAATTGTAGTACAAGGCTGGACTGTCTATATAAGGATGCACCCTTGTAATAAAAGCAAGTTCTGGCACCTTTGTTTTACTTCTAACATGATATTTTTTAAGGTTATGCTCCTTGTGATACTTCATTGAAATGATATATGGATGGAAATAATTCACTGTTCATCATTAACAGAAACTGTAAAAGATATTTTAACACAAATATAACATTTTTGCTATTATAAAAGTCTTAGGTAAAACTCTAAAGTTTAGTTTATCATCATACAGTAGATCTGGTTTCCTACACAAGTTTCACTTTCAGCAACAAAACCAATCTAAACACATCATCTGCACACACTCATATTCATACGTACAAAAGCAAAATGAACAATGTCACAAATGTCATTTAATATATTTAATTCTGTGTAAGGTCAACACACACAGGCCTGAGTCCAGGGGGTCATTTGGCTGGGCTAAGCACCCCCAAATATCATGTTATAACTCTTCACCCCCAATAACACCCACCACGTTGTCGGCTATAATGTTACATGTTGGATATTTGGGACTTTATCACATCTTGTCCCCCTAGTATTTTAAATACCCTCTTAATATTTTGGTTTGGAGCCAGGGCTGAACACACATCCATCTATTTTCTGAACTTCTTTTCTCCATTGCAAGTTCATTGAGAACTGGAGTGTACCCTTAGGAACGAACCCTGGGTAACATGCCATTTCATCTTGGCACCATAACTTATGCACACAGCCATGCTCACTCTCATCAGGCCAGTGTGAAGACATGAGTCAGCTTCAGGTGCTTGTTTAGAATGTGGAAGGAAGCAGGAGAACCAAGAGAAGACCCACAGACGGGAAGAATGTGCAAACAATAAAGGAAGGGACTTTCTTGGGAACTGAATCCAGGTTCTTGGAGCTGTGAGGCAGTCCTACTAACCTCTAGACTACTGCTGTCTCACACCATTTGAGTTCCTTGTACCGTACTGACCCAAACCCTCATTTGTCAGTGTTCATTTGGTCATGACAGACGAGAGTAGACAGGAGTCCCTGTGGACTATGATGTTTGCTGATGACATTGTGATCTGTAGCGATAGTAGGGAGCAGGTTGAGGAGACCCTGGAAAGGTGGAGATATGCTCTAGAGAGGAGAGGAATGAAGGTCAGTAGGAACAAGACAGAATACATGTGTGTGATTGAGAGGGAGGTCAGTGGAATGGTGAGGATGCAGGGTTAGTGAAGGTGGATGAGTTTAAATACTTGGGATCAACAGTACAGAGTAATGAGGATTGTAGAAGAGAGGTGAAAAAGAGAGTGCAGGCAGGGTGGAATGGGTGGAGAAAGAGTGTTGGGAGTAATTTGTGACAGACGGATATCAGCAAGAGTGAAGGGAAGGTCTACAGGATGGTAGTGAGACCAACTATGTTAAATGGGTTGGAGACGGTGACACTGACCAGAAAGCAGGAGACAGAACTGGAGGTGGCAGAGTTAAAGATGCTAAGATTTACATTGGGTGTGACGAGGATGAACAGGATTAGAAATGAGTACATTAGAGGTTCAGCTTAAATTAGACAGTTGAGAGACAAAGTCAGAGAGGCGAGATTGCGTTGGTTTGGACATGTGCAGAGGAGAGATGCTGGGTATTTTTGGAGAAGGATGCTAATGATAGAGCTGCCAGACAAGAGAAAAAGAGGAAGGCCTAAGAGAATGTTTATGGATGTGGTAAGAGAGGACTTGCAGGTGATGAGTGTGACGAAGCAAGATGAAGAGGACAGGAAGATATGGAAAAAGATTATCCCCTGTGGCAACCCCTAACAGGAGCAGCCGAAAGAAGAAGAAGATCCTAGCAGAGTCTTGTTTTAAAGTGTGGGCCTCTAGTGTTTGATTTAGGAATCAGAAGTGTGACCATGCAAGAGTTACCCCAGCTTTCTTTAATATTTTTGTATCACCCTAACCCTGGTACAAACAGTTCCAAATTCTATTTCTTTATCAATAATGGTGGACATGTTAACTAAAACATGCAGGAAAGGAATAGTCTGAGGTGCAATCTAAAGTATCAAATAAGACAGAAGATAACACAAACCTTAGCTGCTTCACCAGGAATGGCTGTTTAAGGTTCTGATCTCTGACTTTCAGGTAGGGTGGCTTTTCTGTATACTTACTCGCCAAAACACCGAGAAGTCAAGCAAAATGACGCCTTTTATTGGGTAACTGAACAGATTACGATAAGCATATTGTAATCTGTTCAGTTAACCAATAAGTGGTGTAATTTTGCTTGACTTCCCATTGAATTCATAATGGCTAACATGGTACATTACCTTACCACTGCCACCCAAACACTATGCCCTTGTTTTGTCATGGTAGGGTCCTAGGGTGACCCTGTTCCGCTTTTTACTCTTTATTACATAGACCTTAAAAGAATGGCCAAATTCCCATACTGTTTCCACTCTGTCAGGATTGACTGCTACTGTAATTCAACACTTCCCCCATTTTTTTCCATTTTATATCCCTAGTCAACAAGACAGGACAGAGTACCAGAACAAGCAAGTGAAATGGTTATATATTTATTTATGTGTTGTAGATAATATACCCAAAATACAAGAGAGCAGAGTACAAATATTGACCAAATAATAATAATAATATGTCCTGGTTCATTTTAAGTATCAAATACAGTATGATTAGATTTCCGGGTGACTGTCTGTCTTATCTCTTGCCATGTTGCTTCCTTGCCAGTTAAGTTGTTGCCCCAGATTACCTCTTGGCACAAAGTTCACTGGATCACTGCAAGTAAGCTACCTTAATCCGTGCACCAAACTCTCCTTCCTAGCCCAATTCTTCGTCAAATCCCACAATAACTTCTGGATTAGGAATTGTCTGTGAGAGATCCTTAGGCCATTCCACCAGACCTCCCTTTCGCGGTCCCAGATATCCCTGCATCTGTAAGCCCCAATTTCTAATTATAGCACTAGGTACTATGCTGTGTGCCAGCTAAAATATAAAGCTGGAACCTGTGTGTTGATAGCAAAAACACCTTACTGCCACCTGTCTGTCTAGGTGACTTATCTAAGCCCTGTGCCAATCCCTCATGACCACTTTTGTACCACGGCTAAGTAGTGCATTATTTTCCCTTGGTAGCTGATGAGCACACTGCCTGGTAAAAAAACAGTCTAGTAAACTCATTGTCTGTTTTAGCATTTTGTGTTTGTTTACTTACTCTAGATACCAAAAATGTGGGGCACCACTAAAAAGACATTGGGCTTATGTAGATACTTTATATCCTCATCCTCATTTGTGACTGGCATCAGGCATGACAGTGCTCATTCCGATTCAACCTGTAGATGAGTTCTCTTCATTATTACATTCCAAAACTGATATTAGTTCAAGGTTATCATCTTCTTTGATTGGTCTTCCCCACTTTATTTAAAAAGCAATCTTTACCGCATTCATTTATTGTTTTTTCATACTACTATTAATAATAAATTTCTATAGTAAAGTTTACTAAATAGATTACAGTGGTACCTCTGACCCGAACATAATTTCCCCATAAGATTGTATGTAAATACTGTACAATTAATCCGTTCCAGCCTATACAAACTGTATATAAATATTTTTTTATAGTTAATTATACCATAGAATCAACATTGTAATAGTAAACTAAATGTAAAACACATTGAATAACACTGAGAAAACCTTGAACAACAGAGAAAACTAACACTGCAAGAGTTCGTGCTACACTCTTGCGAACCACTCGCTGTAAACACTTTTTTTTCTGAGTTTTAAGTGCAGGGAAAAAAATGAAAGTTTGAAAAATCCTTAATTTATACAAAAACTAACCATAAACAACCGAGAAAACTAACCTTGCATGAGTTGAGTTCTGGCGTGAAGGAAGTGAGGAGGAAGCTGGGTGGAGAGGAGGTTAAAGTTTTGAGGGAGAGTCCAGCTCCGTGAAGGAAGATTTCGATTTAGAAATCAATAGATTTCTAGTAAATTTCGACTTCTTGTAATCGGCGGCAAGATCGGTAACATGAACACCACGCTCATACTTTTCAGTTATTTCTTTCTTTAATTGGATTTCAGTTTTACTTGAACCTATCTTCTCACCAATACTACCATTCTTCACTTGCTTAGAAGCCATGGTTAATTGCAAAATTAATGCAAAAGCACACGAAATAGAGCACAAAGAGTTCACAGCGAATGCACGCACGTCTGACCGAGAACGATGTACGGGGAGAGACTGAACACGTGCGGAAATCATTGGTGCGTACGAACCGCAAGGGAAACTGGCTGCCAGTGTTTTTGTTCACCACCAGATCGTGTGGTCGTGAGCAGATGCAAAAGTGTGGCGAACGTTTTGATTGTAACCCGATTTGTACGTGTTCAGAAACATTCATGACCAGAGGTTCTACTGTATTTTTGTTCACCTTTACTTATAATATTAGTTACTGTATAAAAGCATTCCTCATTAAAGGTACTGTATAATTTAAATTTTACACATTAAAATGTACATGTTTTTGCCTTTCGTGAATCCCTTTTATACTACTCAATAACACCCTTACCCAATTTGGACATGAGTATACTCTTACCCACCCTTCACTTGTGTCATGGCATGAACCCAAAGTGCCAACTGAGTACACGGATGGGATTATGCTTTATCAAAATTTATTATGAGCTAATTTACATAGTAAAAAACTTACAGCAGTATTCCCCATACTAGAAGGCCAAGTTCCAGCAGCCTCAGCAGTCGTGGTTTTGAAGCAGGTTCATTCAACCCAAATATTGGTAAGAATTCTGCCATTCTTGTGTTAGCACATCTAATCTTCAGTATTCACTGTTCCATACAGTATGTCTTACTACAATTGATTGACCTCAGATCCCACCAAAAGAAAACCATACCTCTGTCTTAAACTGAAGTGGGTTTGCGGATTAGAGAGCACAGCATGCTGCTCTTGCTCTGGGGAGCCTGACAAGCGCCATGGGATCCTGACTAATGCATGACTATGGGAGTGCATGCCTGGAATGTGTGTTGCAATATGGCATGGTGTGCTGTTGTAGTTAGACAGACAGCATTTTGACAAGCAATTGTTTATGTATGACATAATGAGCTCCTGTGGACAACATTTATTGACATGTGCCTGCTACTTAATTCATCCATTTGGCCAGTCCTACCAGGAGTTATTTTTAATGACAAAAACCCACTTGGCAGGGACTGATGACCCAGGTGTGGATCAAGGCTGTCAGACCCCTTCCTTATGGCTTCAAGGGTGTTGTGTGGATGAGATGTTGGGGGAAAACTGAGAGAAGTAAAGGGCAGATGAAGGAGGAGAAAATTTATCTAGTGCAGTTAAAGCTTCCCTTTTGTTTAAGAGACACAATGCGGAGGACACATTTTCAGTAAAAGTTTTTCTTTCATTCAAGGTCTTATGCCAAAGTGTTTTTAAATAAAAATACGTTTACTTTTACATTAGATATAACAATTTGTAAAGAATTGCTTTTATTACTTTCATAAAATCCAGACTGACTATTTGGAAGTGTAGTCTCATTCCTTAAATGTAGCTTTTAACAGCTCTGATGGGAGTAAGCCATTACTGAACAACTTAGACTAAGTACATTTGTATTTACTTATTAAAGAGTCAATTATTACATTTTAGTCATGAAATCATTTTGTAACAATATTCAAAATTAACAATGATAATAGAATGCAGTTATATGTGATTGTAGACTACATTAAATAAGTTTTTTTTAACTGAACTTTACAATGGAGTTTAAAATGGAGCACAAAGAGGTTTATGGTGGCTCAATAGTCTTCATACACAGCAGAATGCAATTCAGCTGATTTATAAATGGCAGCGATTGATGTGTGTTAGTGGTGGAGGGTCTGTGATTAACTGTTGTTCAATTTTCTTATGCAAAATATTTTTGAAAGTGTACCCAATTGTGTAGCATCCAGTAATTAGTATTTGAAAAATATTTAATACCAAATGACCAATACTTGCATAAAATCAGCATCAATATTACCCAAAGAAAAGAGAAAAGGAACTGAAATAAGTTCCCCATCTAGCTATTAATATTAGCTAAAATACAGTAATTCATTAAAATTATATAAATAAGTAAGAACTTGGAAATTGATTTATTGTATAATGTGAATTCAAATTGTGGGCAAGAAGATCAGGGCCTTGGAGTGTTGTTTGTGTATATCTGAGACTGAAAAATCAGTATCTGGGCACCAGAGATCAGGGGCTTAAGCCACTGAAGCCTCCCACCTCCTGACATCACTGTCTACTTTTAAACCTGTCCTGTGTTTATATCTGTTAAAATAGTGTTAATTCATTTAGACACCATCTAACTGCAGATTGATAATGTTGTTTCTTTACAATAATACTGCCGATAATATTATTCACACAATCCAGTTCAAAACTCTTGTCTTGACCTGCAGTTATCTGAACGGTTCTGCTCCTTAGAATCTCCAGTACTTGGTCTCTCCTTGTGTCCCCTGAAGAAAATTCTGATCTGCCTCTGCCTGTCTGCTGAATGTCTCTCCTCTTACCAGACGTACCAGTGCTACTCTGGACAATGCCACTGTGTTCTCGCTCCAAAGCTGTGGGATGATCTCCCTTTATCTGTTCAAACGGCATCCAATTTACTTGTGTTTAGGCATTTTTTGAAACCAGAAAAGTCATTGACTTTTGACCATGTTCTGTTCCAACAGACTGGTCATAAGTCAATCTGGACGTAAGACGGACGCACCGGTATTCAAGTCATATTGTTTGCTTTACAGTATATCCTTTTTTATCATCATTCGTTGCACATTGTGTAGATTTTCTATCTTTTTTTTGTAAATTATTTTTTATTTTAATATTTTGCTTGATTATTACTGTAGCTTGCATGGGTGCCGAACCTTTAAAAGCTTTACAAATTCTTTCTTTGTCTGTGTTATGTTATGTCATCAGTGTGAGCCTCTCCCAGTACCGGCAGAGTTTGAGCATGCATGTGTTTTCTGTTTTAACATTTCAGCCTGTTAATAATAAACCTTAACAGATAAAGGAGTTCAGTGTGGTTTCATTACCCCTTTATGGTAGGTCGCACAAAGCTGCACATCATGAGTCACAACCCAGAAATTTCAGAGGTTAACTGAATTCAAAGCCAGAGCGCAGCAGTGCAGCGTGTGCAGCGCTGCAGCGAACACCCATTACAATGGGACAACTTAAAGTCACATGAGATCGCATTTGTTTTCTTTCCTCCCTCATATTGCCTGATCTGACCACCCTTCATTTTTGTGTCGAGATTAATTGTCTTTTTTTCTTGTAACTGTAAGACTGATAAACTAAGATCGAGATGAATGAGTCACAGCATACAGAACTGGCGTGGAGAAAACTATTGTTTGCCCATGAGATATGGCAGTGTTCATAAGTCGAATGATCGTTAAGATGCATAGGTTGTAAGTTGATAACTACCTATATTTTCATTAAATATTTTGGAACTGCTTCTTTTCCAAATTTTTATCCAGGAACAAACCCTGGACAAGGTGCCAGGCCATCGCAGGGAGGCCACACACACAGACCGGCACCTGGCCAAGTTAGCGTTGCCAGTTTGGATATTGAAATGAAGCACACGGAGAAAACCTACTCAGACACAGGGAGAATATAAAAACTCCACACGGAGGACCTTGGACACAAACCCTGGTCTCCTTACTGTGAGACAGCGGCACTACCAATGCACCACCATGCCATCCTGAATTGTTAAATAAATACTGTAAATAAATATGAAAACAATATAGTGTACGGTACAATTACATACAGTATAAACGAGTAGGTAGGTACAGTACACAGTGCAGGGCAGGTAGGAGCAGGTTACTTGAAGTTCAGTGGCCTTTTGGCCTGGGGGACACACCTGTCCCTGTAGTAGGTAGAGTGAGTGGGGAGGCTCTGGTAGTGATTCCCTGAAGGTGGAAGTGAAAACATGGGAGGAACACTGGGTGGCTGTTTTCAGAAATGATGATTTCAGATCTCCTCGGACATCTGGTTGAGTAGATGGTATGAAGCTGTGGAAGGTCAACCCCATTTATTTTAGAAGCTGTCTGGAAGAGTTTGCAATTCTGGCAAATGGGGTTACTATACCATATTGTGATGCACCCAGCCAGGGTACTTTAAATAGTGCAGCAGTCAGGGTTCACTAATGTTTTGGCTCTCACCCTGAAGCTCTTTAACCTCTCCAGGAAAATAACTTTTGCTGAGCTCTTTTGAGTATTCAGGTGGTGTTAACAGACCACGAACAGCAATCAATGATGTGGACACCCAAGAACCTAAAGCTGCTAGCTGTCTGCACATGGAAGCCATTGATGTGGAGTGAAGGGTGACTGCCTTTGTCCTTTCTGAAGTCAACTTTGATCTTCTTTGTTTTGTTAACATTTACAGAGAGGTTGTTGTTATGGCACCATACAGTTAGGTCTTTTACCTCCCTCCTGTAGGGAACTTCATCATGGTCACTGATGAGGCCAATCACATGGTGTTGTTCCGCGAACTTAATGATGCTAGTTGCCTTCATGTTTTGCAATGCAGTCATAGGTGAACAGGCTATATAACAGTGGGCTGAGGCAGCATTTTGCAGAATGCCAGGGTTGGGGAACAGCATGGAGGAGTTATTTTTGCCAATCCTCGATGACTGGCATCTGCATTTTCAGGAAGTCAAAAACCCAGGTAAACCACAATACATGTCCCATGTTCCCTTATTTCTCTTCTTTTCTGTTGCTGAGAAACGTGATCATGCATTTATCACATCCCAAATCGATTATCGTAACTCCCAACTGGCAGTTGCCCTTTCTAATTTTTCTCACACCTCTAGTTGGCTCAAAACTCTGCTGCAAGACTCACACAGGCCCAAAACAACAGGCACATAACACCCATCCTGCTTCTCCTTCACTGGCTCCTTGTGTCTTAACAGGACTGAATATAAAATTCTATTACTAACCTATAAATGTTTAAATGGCTTTGCATCGGACTACATCAGTAACGTCCTCCATCATTTTGCTCGCCCATAAACACCCACTGATTCTGGTAGTCATGTTGTGCCCCAAACTAACCTGTGACTCAGTTGCACCCAGACTTTGGAACAACCCCCCTAAATTAATAAGATCAGCAAACTCAATTCATTCTTAAAAAAAACAACAACTTAAAACTCATTAGTTCAGGAAGGCAATTAACTTACCCTGACATTCTGTGCCTTCTTTCAGTTTAACCTCTGTGTCCAGGTGCTCAAGATGATATGTGTTGGTATCAAAAATTATGTTGTTTATTCAGGGTTTCATTGTAGTATTATATATTTTTGTTCTAGTTTATTGTTTCTTATTTTAATTCAAAATTTTATGTTATGTTTTATTTGTGTTTATGGTCATACTATTTTGTATCCAATGATAGTCAGTCAGTCAGTCATTGTCCAACTCGCTGTATCCTAACACAGGGTCGCGGGGGTCTGCTGGAGCCAATCTCAGCCAACACAGGGCGCAAGGCAGGAAACAAACCCCAGGCAGGGAGTCAGTACACCACAGAGTATCCAATGTTATGTATTTAATCATTTTTCTGCCTTTTCCTTGTGGTTCATTTGAAATTTCTGTGAAGTGCCGTATTATTATTATTATTATTAAAGCATTTTTTTAAATACAGTTTTCAACTGTCCTGCATTAGCTGCATTCTGAAGTGGCTCACTTTACATGCAAATGACAATGGCTTTGTCATTAAGTAACTTTATCTTGTTTGTTTTATGTTCATATTCATGTAGATTTGTCTCATTTTTATTTATTTGCTTATTTACCTTCTTGTCAGTAAGTCATCTTCCATGCCATTTTGTGAATCCTTTTCTGCGAATCGCGAACATTGCGCTGAAATTTATTTTGCCTTTTTCTCTATTCAGATTTGTGATTTCTTTATTGGTGCCTTGACTTTTCATTTAACTTTTTGAATAATGGCTTATGTAGCCCTTTAGTTTAGCTAATCCACTCTGTACTGAATCTGATTCTTTCCTGTATTTATCTAAAAATTAAGACAGACAAGCCTGTTTTTCCCTCTTCCTTACTCCAAGTGCACTCTTTTCAAGTTACACAAATTTCAGTGGAATACAAGATATTTGAAACAACATCCACTTCTTTTGGCTATATACTCAATCAAAAGCAGATCAGGTCCCACCACAGTCGCTGAAAAGAGAAAGAAAATGTGAAAGACTTAATTGAAGTAGAAGCAAAAAGGTACTTCATTTTAAAAATATGAGTAAGCAATTTGGACAGCCTCAGCAGTAGCTCTAGCAAGAGTGGGCTCTGCTGAAAACGCTAGGACAACTGGTGCCTCTCTAATATTTAGGGATAAAACATTACAGATTTTGGATGCTATACAGCTCAAGACCCTGGAGTAAAGGCACTGAATATTTGTCTAGGGTAAGAAAGATCTAAAGCATTTCGATTTTTATATGTGAGGAAGAGAATTTTAAAATCAGCTCTCAACTTATTTGGACTTACTGTATAAGGTCAAACTACTTAATTCTATTACCAGTCTCTGATGTTGTGTTTTAAATTGAATGTACTTTCAACAGCCTAACCTAAAACATTACAATTGTCAATTCAGCATGGGTCATGTGAATGAAGAAGCTTTTAAAAGTCCTGCAGCTTAGGAGAGCATTTTAATTTTGCATTATTTCTAAGTTGGAGAAAGCAGGCTTTTAGAAAGAGTAGAAATCTAACAAATTAAGTCTGTGCTAATGATAACATCTAAATTTCTGGTGGATTCAAGCATTTTCAGTTGAGACAGTTAGGCTACATTCACATTACCAGCCTGAAGTGAATCAAATCTGATTGTTTTCCTTAATGTGTCTCTAGTCTGATGTTTTCAGGGCTGTATTGATACAGAAATCCAATCTTTTCAAATTGGGTTTGTACCACTTTCATACAGTGCATCCGGAAAGTATTCACAGCGCATCACTTTTTCCTGTTATGTTACAGCCTTATTCCAAAATGGATTAAATTCATTTTTTTCCTCATAATTCTACACACAACACCCCATAATGATGTGAAAAAAGTTTACTTGAGGTTTTTGCAAATTTATTAAAAATAAAAAAACTGAGAAATCACATGTACATAAGTATTCACAGCCTTTGCTCAATACTTTGTCGATGCACCTTTGGCAGCAATTACAGCCTCAAGTCTTTTTGAATATGATGCCACAAGCTTGGCACACCTATCCTTGGCCAGTTTCACCCATTCCTCTTTGCAGCACCTCTCGAGCTCCATCAGGTTGGATGGGAAGCGTCGGTGCACAGCCATTTTAAGATCTCTCCAGAGATGTTCAATCGGATTCAAGTCTGGGCTCTGGCTGGGCCACTCAAGGACATTCACAGAGTTGTCCTGAAGCCACTACTTTAATATCTTGGCGGTGTGCTTAGGGTCACTGTCCTGCTGAAAGATGAACCGTCGCCCCAGTCTGAGGTCAAGAGTGCTTTGGAGCAGGTTTTCATCCAGGATGTCTCTGTACATTGCTGCAGTCATCTTTCCCTTTATCCTGACTAGTCTCCCAGTTCCTGCCGCTGAAAAACATCCCCACAGCACGATGCTGCCACCACCATGCTTCACTGTAGGGATGGTATTGGCCTGGTGATGAGCGGTGCCTGGTTTCCTCCAAACGTGACGCCTGGCATTCACACCAGAGTGTTCAATATTTGTCTCATCAGACAGAGAAGTATGTTTCTCATGGTCTGAGAGTCCTTCAGGTGCCTTTTGGTAAAGTCCAGGCGGGCTGCCATGTGCCTTTTACTAAGGAGTGGCTTCCGTCTGGCCACTCTACCATACAGGCCTGATTGGTGGATTGCTGCAGAGATGGTTGTCCTTCTGGAAGGTTCTCCTCTCTCCACAGAGGACCTCTGGAGCTCTGACAGAGTGACCATCGGGTTCTTGGTCACCTTCCTGACTAAGGCCCTTCTCCCCCGATCCCTCAGTTTAGATGGGAGCCCAGCTCTAGGAAGAGTCCTGGTGGTTTCAAACTTCTTCCACTTACGGATGATGGAGGCCACTGTGCTCATTGGGACCTTCAAAGCATCAGAAATTTTTCTGTAACCTTCCCCAGATTTGTGCCTCCTGTGCAATCCTGTCTCGAAGGTGTACAGACAATCCCTTTGACTTCATGCTTGGTTTGTGCTCTGACATGAACTGTCAACTGTTGGACCTTATATAGACAGGTGTGTGCCTTTCCAAATCATGTCCAATCAACTTAATTTACCACAGGTGGACTCCAATTAAACTGCAGAAACATCTCAAGGATGATCAGGGGAAACAGGATGCACCTGAGCTCAATTTTGAGTTTCATGGCAAAGGCTTTGAATACTTATGTACATGTGATTTCTGAATTTTTTTATTTTTAATAAATTTGCAAAAACTTCAAGTAAACCTTTTTCACGTTGTCAGTGTTGTGTGTAGAATTCTGAGGAAAAAATGAATTTAATCCATTCTGGAATAAGGCTGTAATATAACAAAATGGGTGCACTGTATGTGGTGCTAGATCACATATGTATAGGATTCATAACCATGAGATTTGAATGAGAACAGTCAGGTTGGAATTCATGTGTTTCTTTTGCCTGTACGCCTGGGTTGAGCTCTGTTGTCATCATCAGCCAGCACCGGCAGTGTGATAAACAACAATGGAGGAGAGCTACAGCTTTGACAACAGTCATGGTTCCACCATTGCTGGCATCTTTCTTTTACCCACACATCTCTTGGTGCAGCAGTCCCAGCAGTAGCCATGAAAACTGCAAAAGCTAGCCGCCTGACTGTTTTTTCACCTTCTCAACCTAATTATGTACAGCTGACGAACCGTTTGCTGTTCTCCAGAGCAAAATGCGATGCATACACTAGCTACTAGCGTGTCCATTTTGTTGGCTATAATATCAGGAGTCTTCTCTTAATTCTGATGTTTTTGTTGCTGGTGAAACAGATGACTTGTGCACAAATGTCTCAATTTGCACATGCGTGCTGCTTCATAGGGCAGACATGTTCACATTACAGTTAGATACAGGTCACCTATACTTGTGAATGTAAACTGTCAAGACAGGCAAATCCAATCTGCGCAAAAAGTTGGAATTGAACAATGAAGCTCGTAATGTGAACATAGATTTACACCCACTTTTTTAAAATTACGCTAATCTGCTTGAGGCAGCACCTCATGCCTAACCTGGAGAGAGCACTCTGTCCTTTTTCGGATGAGAACCATGACCTCAGACTTGGAGGTTCTGATCCCGATCCTGGCCGCTTCACACTCGGAAGGAAACCACCTCAGTGCATGTCTAGGGTCACAGCCCAATGAAGCCAGCAGTACCAAATCATCCACAAAAAGCAGAAATGCAATGCTGATGTGACTGAACTGGACATCCTTCACGCGTTGGCTGCACATAGAAATTCTGTCCATAAAAATCCTGAGCGGAATCTGTGACACAGGGCAGCCCTGTTGAAGTCTCACACTTCCCCTCATTTACTGCCAGCAGTGCAACCCAAGCTTTTGCTCTGGTTGTACAAGTACTGAATAGCATTCAACAGCATGCCCAGTACCCATACTCCTAAAGCATCCCCCACAAAACACCCCAAGGTGGTCATATTCCTTTTCTAAGTCCACAAAATACATGCAGACTCGTTGGTCATACTCCCAAGAACCTAGAATCCTTGTGAGTATGAAAAGCTGGCCCAGAGTTCTGCAACTAGGGTGAAATCCAAGCTGAGGTGTTTAATTATTTTGGTGTTCACAGAAGTGATAAAAGAAGAGAGCAGGAGATCGAGTGGCAGATCAGAGCAGCCTCAGCAGTCATGAGCTTTGGGTAGTGACCGAAAGAACTACATTGCGGATACAAGATACAGAAATGAGCTTCCTTTGCTATCTGGGAAATAGGAAGAGGAGCGCCACTGCTTCTCATCGAAAGGAGCCAGTTAAGATGGTTTGGGCATCTGATTAGAATACCTCCTGAACACCTTGCATGTCCAACAGGGAGGAGGCCTCAAGGCAGACCCAGGACATGCTGGAGAGACCATATGTCTCAGCTGGCCTAGGAATGCCTTGGTATCCCTGCAGAGGAATTGGAGGAGGTGGTTTAAAAAAGGGCATCGTTGCTCAGACTTCTACCCCCACCCTGACCTGGACTTAAAAAGTGGCAGAAAATTGGATAGATGGATGGATGATTCATTTAAATACAATTGGTTATCATTCACCTATTGTTTTACAGTTAATTATTGATGTTAATTGAAGCTTTAAATAATGAATACAGCTGGTGTGTACCCAGAATGGAAATGAAAGGGAAAAATAGGTTTTTGAGTTACATCTACTAATGGTTTTGTACATGTACAAGGGAAAAAAAATTGGGTCCAGCACCAAACCCAAAGGGCACCATTTGTAACTGTGGGCAGGAAATACAGTTCACTGTCTTCAGTCTTCTGCACATACTAACAATGGTTTAATAAATACGATGAAAACTGAATAATACCAGGGACTGATGGGCCCTCTAAATTGTCAAGCCTGTGTAGTTGAGTGGTTTGTGCTAACAATATCAAAAGAAGTATTGAATCTACAAGTATAACAATGGTGATACATCCTGAATTGGTGGATATTGAAATATACAGTACCACAATTTAGGCCAGTTTCTTTACAATGACCAGGATGAATGGCAGAATATAATATCTTAGATTTAATAACTGACTAATTGTAGATACTCCTAAATGGATATGGATATTCATCTGTTCATGTAAACTGCTTTTTTTGGCGATAGAATAAATCTGAGATCATCAAAAATATAATAGATAGATAGATACAGTAGATAGTGTGGCAGACAGCTGGGGGTGGTACCCAAGCGTGACGGATATTCATCTGTTCATGTAAACTGCTTTTTGGCGAGGAGGACGATAGAGCAGGATAGTGTGGCTCGCGCCTCCTCCAGACCATGAGGGGGCGACCGCCCTGGTTGTGATGGGGGCCATGGGTAGAGAGCTTGGAAGCCCAAACCTGTAGGGGCCCGTGGTCACCGCCAGGGGGCGTCCCAATGCCTTGGGAGCCCTGGACCTCAGCACTTCCGCCACACCAGGAAGTGTTGGGGGGAAGAGAAGCAGGGACACCCGGAGTGGTTCCGGGAGTACAGCCGGCACTTCCGCCACACTGGGGCGTGTCAGCGGGTGGTTGCCGGGGAGCACCTGGAGAACATCTGGGTGTGGATAAAAGGGGCCACCTCCCTTCATTCAAGGCTGGAATCGGGTGAGGAGAGGACAAAGCAGGAGAAGCGAGAGTGGAGGCGGCCCGAAGAAAGGCCGAGAGTGTGAGAGGGCTGGACTTTGGGGGCTTGTGGGGGTTTGTGTGCACTTTAATAACTGTAAATATTGTAAATAAACGTGTGGTGGTGGAATTGCAACATGTCTGCCTGTCTGTGTCCGGGGCTCGTTCACAATAGATAAAACTTTCTCTCCCTAGAAACTGAAAAGAGGTATTTTTTAAGATAGCTTTCAGATTTTAAGATTTTTTAAAACTCAAAAATGCTCCATATTTCTTAAGAATATTCAAATTTAAGTAATAAATGTCTAAGAAGAGCTGCTTTGAAGGAATCAGAGACGATTCCATTTTATGATGATTTATTAATTGCATACCATATCAACAATTGCAATTGAGTTTTTTTAAAACTACATGGAATTGGACCTAAAGGACAGCTTTGCCTAAAGCATGTTTTATATATAAATAGTAGTTTATTGACATCTAATTTCCATTGACATCTGATTTATATTTTATTAAATTGTAAGTTCAAGATGTGTAATTGCTAAATGTTCTTAACAACAAAACAGGGAAAAGCACTCGCCCTCAGACTGAGTTAGGGACACCATCTCTGTTAAATAATTTTATAATAAGTAGATTTATAATATCTGATTACTTATAGCAAGTCTTGGCTTAGATGTTCTTACATGTCGTAGCTCTGATCTTAACAGATCGTGGCTTCCTTCTATAACTCATGAATTGTGCTGGTTGTCTTTGTTTCTTTCCATCAGTGTTTGATCCCTGTCTGTTAAAAGACTTTGTTTTTTCCACAGCTTCTGTTAATTCATGTCCTGTTCTCTAACTTTAATTTGTTTTTATTGAATTTCATTCAAGTCATGATATTACCTCTATAGTTGCCTGATTTCTATGAACAAATGCATTTATACAATGGCACACTTCTGCAGTTAATTTCTATCACAAAAAGATAATTTTCTTTATTTTGCTCTGTTTGTAAATGTTGCCCCCATTCAATTATTTTGGAACTGAGGGCATATTTTTTGTGGTCAAATTGTTCAGGTTTCCTCATCAGTTGCATCAGCGCTAGTCACTTGTCAAAGGCGCCTGCTACTTTATTCTTTTTATTCCTTCTTCTGCTGCCTTAAATTTGTGTCATCTACAGCCAGACCCTACGAGCTATGGTCTCCTGCAGAACCGGTGGGCTGTTATTAATTATGGAAATCATGCCATTCGGTGATCCCAGTCACTCATGGTGGACTTGATTAATTGCAGTTCTGTCCTATGGACTTAAATCTTAATGTGTATTTCTATTTAACTGTTCACGGATTTCAGAAGACACTCATCTTGTCCTGTCTTAACTGTACCATTCAATGCAAGAATGAGGTGTAATCTGTCAAAAAACATATCCATGATGATTAGACAAGATTAAAATAAACTTAACTTGATGAAAGCATATTTATTAAATGTGAGATATGAGCACATACAGCCAAATCAACCACTGTTCTCATTTGAACAAATATATTAATACTGTGTTAAACTTGCATTTATCCTATTATAATCCCAGGATAAAAAGAAAACAAAGTAAGTTAAGTTGACATTTAGGTCAGGAATTTGCCCATGGAGACACCACCCTCAGGCCTCACATCCTCTCGAGATGGCAGCAGCGGCATTACATAGCTGTTTTTTTTTCTGCTGCTTTACAAAAGAGAACGCTGTCAGCCAATAGCCAGTCGGCTGCTAACTAGAAGGGTCCCTATTATGCAGCAGCCTGCTTTCCCTCTCTTTGGAGAATATTAGGAAAGCTGGGGATCTGTGGCAAAGAAAAAAAATCTGTGGTCCAAGAAAAATATAGGCCATAGAAAGAACATCATGCTGTCTCTGATACAGATGAGTTTTGCAAGTGTGGTCGCTACGTGAAAGCAGTGACTGATCACCACTCCTGTGCTGCTGTCATCAAGTGGTACTGGGTAAGGTACAAAACTTCTGGTAGACCCAGCAGATAATGACAAGGCAAATAGTTTCATCTTGTCTGCATTTAATATATGAACAATGAAAAAAGTTTACATTATTTGAGCATACAGCTCTGGAGGAAGTAAAGAGGTTAACATAAGTGTCTGTTCTCTTTTCTGATATGAATATTTCGACTATTGCTTAAATCTGCTGTCTGCAGGGCAAAATACAAGCTCATTATATCTTTGAGGAGCACAGTCGGAATTACATTAGTGAAGAGGCAACTGACAAGTCGATATTGGATAGCTGAATTATAACCTGCATTAAATGTTAACCACTAAATTGCAGTCAACATGTTGTTAATAGGACAGGTTGGACTTTGATCCTCAAAGTCTAAACACATTTTTATGAGCCAAAAATTTTGCTTTCACACCATAATCAAGTGTATTTCTTTTAGTTCTTAAAATTAGTAATGCAAGAAAGAATTAAATTCCATTACAACGAATATCTTTACAATGAAATTTTCATTACAACAAAGTATTTTTATGGTCCAGACAGCTTCCCCATATGACACGAGTCTATAGAAATCTTGTTACTACGAAGCACATTCAGCAGATATTTTCATTACAATGAAGTGCCCAAAAGACCTTGAAATGCCTGAATGAATCATCCATAGAGCAGCTAGTTCTGTGGCTGCAGCTCAGTTGTGCACAACGATCCCCAAAGAGAAACATTGCAAATTTTTTTTTCTTTCTTCGAACTTTCCTCATATTGTTTTTGTGCTATTGTTTTTTGTGGTTTTCAGTGATACCTTTTGCTTATTGCTCGTCAAAATTTGAAAAATATCTATTGAAATGTAACTCATTGTCACCCTCCTATACAAATGGCAAACACGAAAAAACGATAACAGTTCATAAAAAAAAAAAACTTTACATTTTTGCAGCTCTTGATTGCAGCAAAAAGAAAAAAGATACTGCCAGTGAATTCGGAAATTTTGCCATCAACGCTGTCAACTTTCTTGAAAGACCGAGCAAAAAAAGAAGAAAAATCTTGGGTTGCAAACGTATGTGAACTGCTGCATTTGAAGACGTTGAAAAAGCAGTTTTTATGTGGTTCAGTGATGCTCATTCAAGAAACATTTCTATTAATGCGGCACTCATTCAAGAAAATGTGAGGTTTGTAAACTCTCTTGGGACCTCTCATAACTAGACAGCACACCGAAGAGCGTCCTGAAGTCCGATCTCCGCGTCTATGGAAGACTGTTTATCTGTTGCTGGGGCAGTAGCTGGCTCACAGCTATGCTGCGTCTCTCCAGCAAAGCAAACAGAAAAGATGTTGATGGGTGGTGCAAGGTACATTGTTAAATGTAGGTAACAGGATTACTTGATCACTGACCTGGCCGCGACCCTGCCTGTTTGCTGTGTCTGAGCGGCAGATCCCACTACAATAAATAAGTGTGCCGTTCCTGTTTCAAGCTGAATAAAGCTGGTTTTGCTAAAGTACTGAGACTCAGCCTCGTGTTTTGGGGTGCAAGACAGGGACTTATAGCGCAACCCTGATCTTTTATGATTTGCTTCTGTCTCGCTTCACTGCAGGGGTGTCTCAAAAGAGTTCAGAAAACTCACAATATGAAGAAGAATATGTTTGCGTTGAATTCCTCCCACCCAATTGCACGGCAGTGCTTTAGCCATTGGATTTGGGCATCATTCGCACCCTGAAAGTGTATTATTGCAAGGAAATGCTGAGAAAAATTCTCATCAGCATAACTTGTAGGCTGGAGGAGATTAAAATTAACGCAAAAGAAGCCATTGAAATGATTGCAAGCGCAAGTTAAAGAAAGCACTATAGTAACAGATACAGAATCTCATTACAACAAATTATTTTTTAGGTCCCTGGGAGCTCGTTGTATCGGAATTTTACCTGTAATAATATCCATGCATTTTCTATACCTGCTTTGTCCAACTAGAGGTCAATGGAGCAAGGCAGGAACCAACCCCAGATGGAGTGCCAGTCCATCATAAAGTAAATATTTTATTGCAAGTAACTAGGTCAGTTGCATGGAATTTGATTTGGTGACAAATAATACATCATTCACAGTTGTGCAGAAATCCAGACATTCTCACACCCAGGCGATTTAGAGACACCTTTCAACCAAACATGCCCTTCTTCGGGGTGCAGAAGTATGTAGTCATGGGAAAAATTGCAGGGAACACAGAGGCAGTGACCAGGCCAGGACCTGATCTCTAGATATGGGAGGCAGTGGTGTTCACCATTGTGCATCCTATTATTATTATTATTTCTGTTAGGCTGATGATTCCTAATAAAAGTAAATCTACATTTCATAAATTACAGTCGTTGCAGTAAATAAAGTTGCCTACTATAAAAGGTGGTTCCACCGTTCTCAAATGTTTCTCATTAACAGAGATCATACCTAACAGCGATTTCTTCCTTTGGAATAACCAGTATATAATCCTAATTCTTAAACCTTGAGGTGCTTGGTGCTTGGTACTATCAACTGTTGGACAACTGGCTCATTTTCCAGATGAAAAGCTTAGCACATTTTCACACTGAACCTTTAGTCATGGATAGTTTTTTTTTTTCTCTTATCCTACCTGTTTTTACCGGATTAACTAGAGAAGTACCTAACATACATTTGATGGATTAGGACTGTGAGAGGCGGTAATCAGATTTGTACTTGAGGACTGGCTAAAACAAAGGACAAGAGCTGCGTTTCTTCCTCTCTTTGACGGACTCTTAAAATAGCAACATGCCTCTGCTGTGCAACCGCTGGAAACGATGCGTCTCCATAGGTAATTACATTGCTGACTTAATGTGGGGAAAGGGTTATAAAAGATGCAGGTATTTTAAAAGTTTGCATGGAAAAGAGACAATCAGAGACTCCCTGGCACAGCCGGTCTAAATCCTGCAGTGCTGCTTAAGTAGTTAGGTTTTCTCACAGGGAAATAGACAGCTACTGCCTGTGCAGTACGGTATGATACGTCTGATACTGAATAAATGTGAATAGCAGCTGCTTCATTTTGTGTTTACGAGTACTTGAGAGGTAAGAGGAATTGTACTGTACACCAGAACAATTGAAATGTGTGCATGTTTAGGAAAGATTATGAACCACATTTAGGACAAAAAATATTGGTTTGAATTGGATTGGAGTTGGAAATTCTTAGTATAACTGTAGTACATTAAAAATAAATATTTGCCTGTTATTATAATATGCTACATAGTATTTTACTCTTGTAAAGTAAGCAACATGACACAACTGACTTTCCACAAAACATTAACAGAATATACAATATGAAAACGGAAGTGTGTTTGTGATAAAGCCCATTTGTAGAAACTGGGCAACAACACAAAAAAAAAACTATATATAAATATAGCAGTATAAATCCTCTCATATATACATTAACAATTGGAGGAGACCAGTAAAGCTGATTGTTAATTGTGCAATCAGCCTTGGTGGCCATCCTGGCCTGGTAACATCCAGTGGTGTCAGCCTTCTTTGCTGCCATCCATTTACAAGAACACTTTAGTGTGCTTGCTTTGTTTTGTTGTTTTTCTTCTTCACAGGACTAACCGCCCTCCAGCTTGGCTGAATGTGTGTCACGAAGCTTGGCTTGGCTGGGCTGTACATATGGTAGCTCTGCAGACTGCATGTAGATGCAGATGTTTAACAGACGTAGAAATTCATAAAGAGCTGAGTGAGGTCAGCTTAACTGTGGATGAAGGATGGAGTCTCTTTGTTTTCAATTTTTATATTTAATTTACAAATATTTTAAGCATTGTTTCAAGTCTAATAGCTTCATGGCAAAGTCAGGTTGTGTGAGCCTGAGTACATAAAGCAGTAGCAATACAAATCTATAATTTTTTTAATGTCTCACTACTTTAATGAGACCTTAGTGATCTTTAAAAACATAGTTGGAAACTTACCTTTGGTTAGCACTGTCCATTAGCTGAATATGCAGTGAATAATATTGTGTAGGCTAAGTAATCTGCTGAATAAACAATATCACGTGTTGTTTTCTTGATCTAGAATAATCTTCCATTACCTTGGTGAACTCATGAACTTGTTTCCTGGAAGTGTGAAGTCTCTGAGTTTGAGAGTAGACCATCTTTATGGCTCTTCTGGCATTGCTCCATTTCATTTTTTAAATGTTACATTGGCATTAGAAACTGGAGGCATGCAGTAACGTCACAGAGAGCAGTGGCTCACTTGGGAGTAGTTCTGTTGACTGAAGTAATGACGACGGAGTATCAGATACTGGCAAAAGTACACCAAGGTTGCCATCTGCCTCAGCAGACCGTATGACCTGGTGGCCAAGGCCCTGGACTTTAAATAACAGGGCTGCCAGTTCAGTCCATGCATATGAATCATTGGAAATCCTTGTGTGAGCCACTTAACCTTTCTGTGTTGAACACTGTTTGAACACTGTAGAAAAGGTTCTATGTTAAGGTAAAAGTGATTTGTTTCTTATGTTTTTGCCTTCCATAAGAAAGACAGTGTGGCTTAAGAAATAAGGCAAAGGCCTTTAATCAGCAAGGCTGCTTGTGTCCAACTCAACGTTTAATCAGCTAATTAGTTAACCTTCCTGTACTCTGATAATACAAATTATATTTAAACTATTTTGATATTGTTCTGTGCCTGTAAATCACCTTGGATGGGTGTACACTATGGAAAGGTGTAGCCTAAAGTTTAAAGAGCTGGACTGTAGGTTGTATGGTTGCTAACTGAATCCTTACCCATGAAGCAATGTGTGACCCTGCATGCACTATGATTCTTCAAAATAAATACAAATAGTTCTGATATCATTCTGTTTATAAAGTGTTTTGAGCGACTGTCCTCTATAGAAAGGTGCTATATAAAATTAAATGTTTGTTTAGATGTCACTGTATTATATCTGGTATGGTGGAGCGGCAAATACATGTGTATACGTGCTAACCCTTGTGGTTGCAGAATTAAAAGTGGCTACAGTCAGGACCCATAGTGATAATGTTGCAGTGTTGCAGTATTAGAATTTATTTTATGACTGATAGGTTCCATTCATTGCTCCATTTCCAGAGCTTATCCTATATGGATCTAACTCTCAGGGACACCTTTTCATGCCTTAAATTTCAGGCATCGGTTAACCTAACAAGGACATCTTTGGGGTGTGGAAAGATAACCAGAGCACTATCCCACCACACACATGGAGAATGTGCAGACTCCACACAGACTGCAACCAAGTCAGGATTTGAACCCACCGTTCTACCTCAGCATGCGTGGCTGAAAGGTTAATAATGTCTACAAAATTGAAGATGTCACTTGACACTATGAAAAATGAATAGTTCATAAAGTTATATTCTTCAAAAGTCGTATCCATTCCAATACAGTGGTAGACTTTTAGTTTAATATCAGCTGCGTTTTTATTTCCCTTGCAATTTAATTTCTCATGCACTCGGTGGGAACTTTAATGTTTGAAATATTTGACTTTGTACATTTTAAACGCTTTAAGCAAATGTCATGACAAAGTTTTTAAAAGCTACCTTACAGCAACCTGGTCCCTCTGGTATTACATTGGCGAGCTTTGATCACACATCAAAGTTTTGAAATTGTTGACGCACCATTGCACTTACAATGCTGTCTGTTTGGCTGTCACAGAGATAAAAGCGAAGCTGCATCTCTGATGAAGTGGAGGACTTTGGTTATTGTGAGTAAGAATGGAAGGGTGTGTTTGGTCTCTGTAAAATATAGTGTGATTATTTTTATGATCCTAAAGCACAGATACTGTGTGACAACTACAAAATATCACTTGTGCATATTGTATGACTATAAAAAATAAAATAAAATAATTAGTATCCCTCGATCCTGAAGTAGACTGCCAGATTCAATAATAAATGGGATTTATTAGCATTCCAACTAAAAGTTTTTTACTGAAATTGATAAAAAGACTTTGCAGGATTTTTGTGGTTACTGGAAAAGAACCTGCCCTTAACAAAAAGGGAAAGCAGTGGTCACAAATTCCACATTTCAAGAACAATTTAATTTTCTAATATATAGATAATGCAGGGCGGCACGGTGGCACAGTGGGTAGCGATGCCGCCTCGCAGTTAGGAGGCAAGGGTTCGCTTCCCGGGTACTCCCTGCGTGGAGTTTGCATGTTCTCCTCATGTCTGTGTGGGTTTCCTCGGGTACTCCGGTTTCCTCCCACTGTCCAAAGACATGCAGGTTAGGTGCATTGGTGATTCTAAATTGTCCCTAGTGTGTGCCCTGCGGTGGGTTTGTTTCCTGCCTTGTGCCCTAGGATTGGCTCCCCGTGACCCTGTAGTTAGGATATAGTGGGTTGGATAATGGATAGATAATGCAAATTTTGTGGGACGGGATTGGTACCAGCCTTGCACCTCATGCTACCCAAAAATAGCTCCACTTCCCCAAGCCATGACCATGAAATATGTTTTATATAGAAGTAAACGGTTCTGAAAATTGACGAATGGAAAATCCTTTCCTTTTTGAGATGTCCCGTGAGCAATGGCTATTAATCCTACCTTAGAATGAATTGTTCTAGCATGACCTGTAGCTGGAGTAGTCAGTTCAAAATCATTTGATGAAATGTTTTTTTGAGCTAGGTTGCCAACTTACAGCTTTTGAGTCCTAGTGTTTTGTAATTCCTCCTCTGGGTTTTTTCTGCAAGTTACTTTAAATTTTTGTCTTCCCTCAATAAATTATTCCAGTGACTGATTAAATGTTCTATTATGTAGATTACTATTTTACATTTGTTTAATTTATGCTTTATGTATCAAGCATGTAATATTTAAAGATTTATTATTTATCATTCTGCCCCTCATGTCATCTTGGTTTTTAGATGCGCGCTACCATTTAATGTTTTGGTTGTAGAGATGCGGCAACATGGTACTAGGAGCAGATACAGAAAATTGGTCAGTTTGAGATCATTGAATGCGACGCTTTTTAAACTGGCAAATCAGTATTGTTACAGTCCAAGTTTTTGGAAGGAATCTTTGCTAAATAGTAGCCAGTAGTATTGGTTTTTCAACAATGAATGTTATGCAAGTTATGCAAGGTTGACATTGATTCCTGAATGACATTTTGGCTTTGTGCACTTAGTTTTTGCCATCCTTGTTTTCATTTCTTTTTTCATCCAATTCCCAGTCTCGTCTTTACCTTTCAATGTCTGCTTCATGCTATATTGAGTCACAAGAGACAGGAAAAAGGAAATGAAAATGACCAGGAGAATTGAAAAACAGGCCACAGGCCAAAACCAGGAGACAAAGAAATCTTTTGTCAAAGCCAGTCAAAAACAATAACAGGGATTCAAAAAAACAGGAGAGATTAAATAAAGATCTAATAATGCAGTAAGACAAGGTTTATCTGTCAAGCACGGATGCGCTGTGGGTGTTCTTTGTATCCTTGTAAAGTTGATGTCAAAAATGAGCACACCCCAGGGAATTATGGGAAAGATCTCCATGGAGATGGCAGAAGCAGAAACCCAACACAATGATGTCGAAGTTGGTTCTGTGATATATTGTGATTAGTCAATGACCTTTTCAGAATGGATTCTAGATAGATTCTAACAAAATTGGATGCCATCATGAAAAATCCCCTCCATACCATCCAGGAGGTGCTCTTTTAGCACTTTTAGCCACAGCTTCATGCCACCATGGTGTTCTAAGAAGCAACTCTAGGGGTCTTTTCTGCTCACTGCTATCAGGCAATTCAATGCTTTCATGAGATGCACTCGTTAAGTTTATTTTGGGTGATTAAATATACAGTACTGTATTATCTATCCTGTGAGTGACAAAGTTTATCTAATCTAATCTGCTGTAATCTAGCCAAAATTAAACTCTCAAAACCTTGTAATCCATACAGAGATTGACAGGAACTGCACAGGAATTTACACAAAAAAGTAATACAAATTGGAAATTATAATACTGTGCTCTCATCTGAGGTCTGTTTAAGTATTTAAGTAGATTCCTGGGCACTGATTAGGTCATCTCTCATTCCTTAGTACTCAAAAGTGACAGTATTTCTCTCCTTTTTGTTTAAGGCCTGTTGCTGTTGGCTACAATTTTGCTTAGCTGTTTTTTATGGTTTTTGCCTATTTCTGTTTGAACCTATGTTTTAACCTGTTCTGTGTTTACTCTTTTAGCTCGGCAAAAAGTGAGTTGCTGGCATTTCCCTATCCACCAGATTATCTGATGTTATCACCACTGTCTCCACAGGCTTTCTTAAGGAAAAGTGAAGTAAATTCTTAAGAACAAAAGAAGTAGCACTTCATCATAAATAGGGAAGAAGATGGTGATGTTCTTTTGTTTTTAAATTAATTTACCGTATATACTTGCGGATAAGTTCTCCCACGGATAAGTCGGGACTTGATTTTACAGTATAATTTCTGGTATTTTATAATGTTGGTCGTATAAGTCGAATGCGGAAAACTCACACTATTGGTACAAGGGATTATGATATGCTAACACCCACTTGAGAGAGTAACCACGGAGCACACTGCCTTTTTTTCTATGTGGGTGCGACAATGCGCGGTATCAGCGGGTGCTTCTAACCCCTCTCTCTCTCTCTCTCTCTATTGTGCCAACGTGACCACACGGCAATACCCAAACTATTCTGAAGTGACGTTTGCACTGATTTGTGTTTTTTG